>NC_091286.1:341680068-342010346 GCF_032444005.1 Ranitomeya imitator | reverse complement strand
TTGCATCATATTAGCCTGATAGAAGCGTGCAGGGAGACCCCTCCCTGCGCTATGCCCTTCTATGCCGCTGTCACACCTGACAGCGGCATCAGAGGGATTAAGTGTCTGCCATCGGTGCTAGCACCAATCGTGGGCGTTGCTGTCAAGTGTCACATATTTACACCCAGACCTGAAAGCCGCAGCGCTCAGAGTGAGGCCACACGTTCGGTGAGTCATACTAGTACTGTTGTTTGCAGGAACGCAGTCCCGCAGAGCAGTACTAGTATGACGCATGTCGGGAAGGGGTTAAATATAAAATGTAATAGTTCTCGTTTGTCGTAAACCACACCTCAAAGCTATGCGCTACCTACCAGGTCTCCAGTCAGCCTGTGTACAATAAAAAAAAAATGTCTGGTGGTGGCAGCGAGTAGTTATCATGGAGTTAGCAGTGACCATAACGGGGCATATGCCATATGCTGACTGTTAGTTTCCGGCCTGTTAGTGGTGATAGCTTGCGGCCCCCTTCGTTAATCTTCGGACAGTTGTGTAATTGTTGAGACGATAGAGGGCAGCAGAGAGCTGTTTGACACAAAGATTGCACACATGACCAACGCACTAGTGAAAAAAAGTATGAAAAAAATGCAAAAAATACAACCTAGATCATCATTCAAGTTCTTAGAGGGAAATGGCATGCGATCATAGTCTAACAAAAAGATAATTAAAAGAATATCAGTAGCATTGTTTGATAAATGATCAAATGACCAAAAGTTTACCGGTCATGTAACCGTGCCAATGGCAACATCAATAGAATCAATGGCCACATCATGATTAATTCTAATCAATAGTAATACTGCTTTTAGCAGAACTTAGGGAGAGAATGTGCTAAAGGCCGGGATCACACACAGCGAGATACGGCCGAGTCTCGCAGGTTAAAACCAAGCTCTGGCACCGGCACTCCAGAGCGGAGCGTGCAGCAATACATGGAGCTGCACGCTTCGCTCCGGAGTTCCGGTGCCAGAGCTTGGTTTTAACCTGCGAGACTCGGCCGTATCTCGCTGTAGTGTGACTCCGGCCAAAGGGACAGTGTAGGACAGGACAGGGTGAATTGCATTTCCTTTATGCTGCAGCCTGCAACTGAAACCAAAATCCCTTCTCTGGAATAATAATATTCTTTTTGCTCTTAATCCTGCAAATTCTTCTAAGCAGGGAAATATTATACACCATTTTTACTGCGGCAGTTGTGCATCAAAAGCATATAGCCAGAGTTGGTTTGATCTCAATAGTATTGCTATATTGATACTGCAGTCTCATATGTCCATCTGAGTTGTGCACATTTGCCTGGCATTGTATTACTGCCTTTTTTTTTGAACTGTGAAATTTTACATGACATTTATCGTGCTACAGTTGGGCCTCAAAGCCCCCCACAAAAACAATCGCGTTGCTATATTTATACTGCAGTCTCATATGTCCATCTCAGGTGTGCAAATTTGACTGGCATTGTGATACAGCATTTTTTGAGCTGTGAAATGTTATCATTTTATTGTAATACTGCTTTTATAGTGCTAGAATTGGGCCTCAAACCCTCCCCCCCAAAAAAATAGTTTGTAAAAAAAAAACGCATTGCTATATTAATACTGCAGTCTTATACATCCATCTGTAGTGGGAAAATTTCACTGACACAGTAATACTGTCTGCAACGTTTTCTCAACAGGGATATATCATGCGTAATTTAAAATGGGCAAGGCGCATGGTAATGGACGGGGAAGTGCACATGAGGCTGATGGTGAGAGCAAAGGCTGAGGCCGTGAGCAAGGTGAAACTGTGTCTGCCGTGGGAGCACAACAAACATACAAATCATGTTGATCTAGCTTTCTGTCCCACTTTGTAGGGGGGGGGCAGAACACCACTCTTGAAGCCAAACCAGTCTGAAAAGGTTGTTGGATGGATAGCAGAAAATGCTTCCAGTCACTTTGCTAGCATCACCCTGTCTACCACACGGTCCAATCTCAGTAGCTATGATTCCGGACAACATAATTCTCCTTCCCACCAAGTGATCCCAAAGTTGGACACTCCAAAGAGCTGTTCACATTGCCATTTATAGATTCTGGACTCTCGTCCTACCCATTTCAAGTGGGACATGAGGAGATTGCATGTAGCGATGCTCAAATATTTGAGCAGCCATTCTCACAAGAAGGCAACTGTGGGAAAATGCAATTGCTGTCACAAGAGCTGGATGATGATGAGACACAGCTGCTAGTCAGTAGTGTTGTTATGTCAGCAAGTAAGGAGGAGGATGCAGAAGTGGAAAACGAGGTGGTGGCCGATGAAGTCACTGACCCTACCTGGGAAGGTGACTTGCAGAGCAAGGACAGAAGCGCACAGGGGGAGAAATACGCAGCACCACAACAGGTAAGAAGAGTCAGTAGGGTGGACAGAGACACAAGGCAGGCAACTGTTCCCCAGGGTGAAGTTGCCAAGCCAAGGTTTAGGTGTTCACGAGTCTGGAGCTTTTTTAAAGACAGTCCAGTTAACCCAAAAAATGCAATTTGCAACATCTGACATGCCAGCATCAGCAGGGGTAGTACAACTACCAGTCTGAACACCACCAGCATGCTCAGGCTCATGCAAGCAAAGCACCCGACTACTTGGGCCAAACACCAGGGTCCAGAAATAGTGTCTGTGGGTGACACCACTGATTTTTCACCTGTTCTAAGTGTACACCAATCCCCTGTCCATGGCGTAGGCGAAGATGCCTCCCACCCTGCACCTGTCTTTGCACACTTGCAACCACCGTCAACAGACTAGTCCACGTCCTTGTTCCAGAGCAGTCTTCAGTTATCCCTACCCCAGTCGTTGAAACGCAAGCATAAATACGCAGCCACCCACAGGCTACAATACCAAAGGGCCACATTTCCAGACTGCTTTCCCTAGAAATGTTGCAGTTTATGCTTGTCGAGACGGAACCTTTCTGCAACCTCTTGGCGGTAACCATCCCTCTGTAATCGGTCCCCAGCCGCCATTATTTCTTCCAGTGTGCCGTCCTGCCTTACACAAGCACATGTCCCATAACATCGGCCATGCCCTGATCAACGCAGTGACTGGTAAGGTCGACTTAACCACGGACACCTGGAAAAGTGCTTGTGGCCTGGGACCCTACATTTCCCTGACGGCTAACTGGGTGAACATTGTGGAAGCCAGGACCCAGTTGGACCCTGGGACAGAATACGTGCTATCGACACTGAGGATTGCGGGCCCTGGTTCAATCAGGGTTGCCCCCACCTTCTACAGCAGTTCCTGTACCTCCGCACCCTCCATCTGACAAATATCAACATCAGTGAAAAGCTGAAAGCCCTGAAGCATTGCCTCACCCAAGCGGCAACAAGTTCTGCTGAACGTAATCTGCTCAGGTGACAACTGCACACAGCCGCAGAGTTGTTGAAAGGTCTAACAGACCATACTGATCTGTGGCTCTCGCCCCTACTGCCAGGCCTGGCCATAGAAACTTGACTCCAGCTCACCCAGCCACTCCACGCCCATCCACCTGGGGCCCAGACACTGGCCTCGCCCCGGCCCCACACCAAGGAAAATATTAAAAATTGGAGTCTGGCTCAACAGGACTGAATTTTCCTTTTCTTTTTGTTTTTCAGGAGAAAATATAGTGCATATAAAAGAAAAAATTACATGGTTGACATGACCCGGTCGACGTGTTTCGACTGCACTAGGCAATTTTACTCATGACAGGCCTGGTCATGTGTGACAATGGCCGTAACCTAGTGGCAGCTCTGAAGCTTGGCAACCTCGCACGGGTACCATGGGTGACACACATACTCAACTTAGTAGTTCAGCGATTTCTCAAAACCTACCCAGATCTGACTGAGCTACTTGTGAAAGTATGCCACGTGTGTGCCGGTTTCCACAAGCGAGCTACAGCTGCCACCGCAATGGCAGTGCAGCAGCAGCGTTTGCAACTTCCAGCTCATCGACTGGTGTGCGATGTCACCATGCGTTGGATCTCAACGTTATATATGTTGGCAAGGCTCTCTGATCAGTAGAGGGCAGTAGTTGAATACCAGCTATACGATGCACATCGGTATTCCAGTCAGCCTTCGCACATAAGAGCGTCACTATCCTGCTTCTCTGTCTACTGAAACGCTTGCAGCTCACAATTAAAGAGGAGGCTTTGCAGGCGGAGCAAGTTGAGATGGAGCAAGAAACTATACTGGGTGATGCTATGCAGCCCAGCCTAATCTTCTTAACGTGGATTGGATGATGATGATTAGGAAGAACAGGAGCTGGTTGACTGCGCTACAGATATTAGTACCCACACCATGTCATTAATCATCATGGCATCAGACATCTTGGATATCGGTATTACCTCCTGATGAACCGTGTGGACGGGGAAACGCGTCGGGCGCGCATCCGACTTATGCTAAGTTTACTCCCTATTTTCTATCATTCATTTCTATTTAGCTCAATATCTGGTCTGTATCATACAGTTAGGGCCAGAAATATTTGGACAGTGACACAAGTTTTGTTATTTTAGCTGTTTACAAAAACATGTTCAGAAATACAATTATATATATAATATGGGCTGAAAGTGCACACTCCCAGCTGCAATATGATAGTTTCCACATCCAAATCGGAGAAAGGGTTTAGGAATCATAGCTCTGTAATGCATAGCGTCCTCTTTTTCAAGGGACCAAAAGTAATTGGACAATGGACTCTAAGGGCTGCAATTAACTCTGAAGGCGTCTCCCTCGTTAACCTGTAATCAATGAAGTAGTTAAAAGGTCAGGGGTGGATTCCAGGTGTGTGGTTTTGCATTTGGAAGCTGTTGCTGTGAGCAGACAACATGCGGTCAAAGGAACTCTCAATTGAGGTGAAGCAGAACATCCTGAGGCTGAAAAAAAAGAAAAAATCCATCAGAGAGATAGCAGACATGCTTGGAGTAGCAAAATCAACAGTTGGGTACATTCTGAGAAAAAAGGAATTGACTGGTGAGCTTGGGAACTCAAAAAGGCCTTGGCGTCCACGGATGACAACAGTGGTGGATGATCGCCGCATACTTAATTTGGTGAAGAAGAACCCGTTCGCAACATCAACTGAAGTCCAGAACACTCTCAGTGAAGTAGGTGCATCTGTCTCTAAGTCAACAGTAAAGAGAAGACTCCATGACAGTAAATACAAAGGGTTCACATCTAGATGCAAACCATTCATCAATACCAAAAATAGACAGGCCAGAGTTAAATTTGCAGAAAAACACCTCAAGAAGCCAGCTCAGTTCTGGAAAAGTATTCTATGGACAGATGAGACAAAGATCAACCTGTACCAGAATGATGGGAAGAAAAAAGTTTGGAGAAGAAAGGGAACGGCACATGATCCAAGGCACACCACATCCTCTGTAAAACATGGTGGAGGCAACGTGATGGCATGGGCATGCATGGCTTTCAATGGCACTGGGTCACTTGTGTTTATTGATGACATAAGAGCAGACAAGAGTAGCCGGATGAATTCTGAAGTGTACCGGGATATACTTTCAGCCCAGATTCAGCCAAATGCTGCAAAGTTGATTGGACGGCGCTTCATAGTACAGATGGACAATGACCCCAAGCATACATCCAAAGCTACCCAGGAGTTCATGAGTGCCAAAAAGTGGAACATTCTGCAATGGCCAAGTCAATCTCCAGATCTAAACCCAATTGAGCATGCATTTCACTTGCTCAAATCCAGACTTAAGACGGAAAGACCCACAAACAAGCAAGACCTGAAGGCTGCGGCTGTAAAGGCCTGGCAAAGCATTAAGAAGGAGGAAACCCAGCGTTTGGTGATGCCATGGGTTCCGGACTTAAGGCAGTGATTGCCTCCAAAGGATTTGCAACAAAATATTGAAAATAAAAATATTTTGTTTGGGTTATGTTTATTTGTCCAATTACTTTTGACCTCCTAAAATGTGGAGTGTTTGTAAAGAAATGTGTACAATTCCTACATTTTCTATCAGATATTTTTGTTCAACCCTTCAAATTAAACGTTACAATCTGCACTTGAATTCTGTTGTAGAGGTTTCATTTCAAATCCAATGTGGTGGCATGCAGAGCCCAAATCGCGAAAATTGTGTCACTGTCCAAATATTTCTGGCCCTAACTGTACATCATAATGGGGTGTATAGTGGAATTGTTATAATAAAGAGGTCATTTAATTTATATCAGATTGTGGTCTCTGACCATCACCATTATCATTATTTGACACAGGTGATTTTAATTAGCAGGAGACTGCAAAGTAAGGGCTCTAGCCCATTTTGGCTCTCACTGAAGAGCTGGAGGAAGGTGAGTTTCAGTGCTTCTTTCATTTTGGTGTGGGTGCTGTGTGGTGGCCATTGTTGCTGTGGCTTTGTGCTAGTGGGGCGGCGCGGTCTGGAGTCATTGGGACTCTATCTTGCAGCATAGGTGCTGTGGGGCACCAGGCTGTCTGGCCTGCTGATGCATTGCCGCTGTGGAGGTGGTTGTCGCACGGCTGCACTCTGTTAGGGCGGTAGGACCCACTACGAGGTTTGCCGTGATGTGTCAGTGGGCTTTATACAGTCTGATCAGAATGCTAAACTAAGAACCTCATGTTAAGTTATATAAATTATTGCCTAGCGGCTTTAGATCAACGTATGATTTTTGGAGGTGCTGTCCATTCTCTTTTTTTCAGCAAGAACCATTAAAAGTGTTGTTGCAAATAGTCAACAGGGTCACAAAAACGTGCTGAGAAAAAAAAGATGCACATTAACTGCCAAAGATGTGATAAGAAGTGACCAGGAACTCCTCATCCTCCAGTTCTGTCAAATTCAAGAACTGCAACCTCCCTTTAGTGAGTAGAAGGAAGTACAAGGTGTTTAGTGCTCAGCCACATGTCCAAGGTAAACAATGCTGAAACCCCACCACTGAACAAGACAAAGAAGTTGAAATGTCAAGAATGGGCCAAGAAATATCTGAAGACAGATTTTTCAAAGGTTTCCAAACTCTTTATGAACTGACAAGATGAAGTGACCTTTGATGGACCAGATGGATGGGCCCATGGCTGGGTCATTAAAGAGTACAGACTTCCACTTCGATTCAGATGGCAGCAAGGTGGAGGTGGGGCACTGTTATGGGCGGATATTGTTAAAAATGAGCTAGGTGGACCTTTTGGGGTTAAAATGGACTCAAGATCAACTCCTAAACCTCAGTCAAAATGTAAAAAGGACAGCGCCACATCAGGAAGTGACAGACAATAACTTTCTTTATTCTGCCTCCTGCGGCGATGATTCGGTCCGTGGACCTTTTTCAAGCACAGTACAATCCCATTCCAACCACCATTTCCAGGTCGTCCCTCATGACAGCACCACAGGAGGTTGCTCTTCATATCCTTGATAGGGACAGGAACACAGAAGAGGTTAAATAGCCCCTCCCCACCTCCACCCCTCAGTGTTTTTCCTGTCCCTATCAGGGACAGACGCAGGAGAGAGTTCTCCAGAAGATTGGATGTTTCTTTTTACCTGATTCGAGATCAGGTCTCGGTAGAGCAGGAGCTCCTGAGTGCGGTCCCATCCTCCTGGAGGGGGCTCTGGCCGCGAGAGTCTGGCGACTCCTGAAGTCGCAGGATACCGAGGGAGGTCCCTCCGCGACGCGGTAGAGCTGTGTGCTCCCATGGGCTGCCCCATCCCCTCACAAAAGGGGCGCTGGGGCAGCAGCTGTGGCGGCGGTGTCTGGCGCTCCCTCAGGCTCCACGTGCGGCCGGTGCTGGCGTCGCTCCCCTTACTTCCGGTCTGGCGCTCCAGTCGGAGGTGACGACTTCCGGGGGGCGTGGCCGGATTCCGGGGGTCGGCGGCGCCGATCGTTTCCGGGTGCGCCTGGGGCTACAAGGGGTAGAGCCGGAACAATGTCTGGCGCCGGAGTCTAGGTCCCAGGCTGGTCAACGTGCGTTCCAGATGACGCATGCGCAGTACAGCTGGGAACCTGAAATCACCATGGAGGCCTGCAGCTGAGCTCGGAAGGAGGACGAATCAGATGTCTTGAAGCTGGGTAAGATTGACTACTTAATGACTGACATCTGACAGCACACTTGACCCAGTAACATGGAAGGTGCTACTCGCCCAGACGTCCAATCCTTAGAGCCGCACGCGGACCATGTGAGTAGTACATGGTATGGGATGCATTACAAAACGTTAGTTCCGTAGCTACAGGGATCTCCTTTACATTTTCAGGATAAGGACATTCCCGAGAGGTCAACTACTAAAAAAAGGACTATTAGATGCCCATTGTGCACCACCAAACTCCCAGAGGGCTATAAAAAGAAATTATGCGAAAAATGCATCGCTAAACTTCTTAAAGATGAACAGGCTTCGCTGTTAGATAATATCAAATCTATGATTAGAGACGAAGTCCAAGCTACGCTGTCTACAATGGTGCCACCCCAGTCTCCGCGGCCTAAAAGGCCTAGATGGGATATGGATGTGAGTTCCGAGGAAGGAGAGGTCTCAGGTTATTCCGATCCGGGCTCGGATGAAGAGGATAATACATTAACTGTGCTTCCAGAAGAACGGAAGAAATACTTGTTCTCATCCGAAAATACGGATATACTGCTAAAAGCAGTAAGAAGCACTATGAAAATAGAAGACTCGTCGGAGCCTCTATCGGTTCAAGACGAGATGTTTGGGGGCCTGAGAACTTGCAGAAATAGAGTTTTTCTGGTCAACAATCACATAACTGCAATGATAATGGAAGAGTGGGAAGACGTGGGAAAAAAATTAGTAGTCCCGAGAGACTTCAAATACCGTCTTCCCTTTGACCCAGAAGAAACTAAGGTCTGGGAATCGGTTCCAAAGATCGACATTCCCGTGGCCAAAGTCACAAGGAAAACGGCTATTCCCTTTGTGGACTCGTCAGGGTTAAAAGACCCAATGGATAAGAGGTCAGAAGATCTTCTTAAGAAAGCCTGGGAATCGTCAGCCGCCATTATGAAGACGAATATAGCGGCTACCTCTGTAGCAAGGTCCATGAGTCTTTGGGTGGACGAGCTGGAGAGTCATATTAAAAACAGAACTCCAAGAGAAGAAATCCTTAAATCCTTTTCAGTTTTAAAGATGGCGACTGATTTCATGGCAGATGCTTCAGCGGAATCCGTACGTTTTGCTGCCCGGAATAATGCGCTGTCAAATGCAGCAAGAAGGGCCTTATGGCTGAGATCGTGGACAGGAGATACCCAATCCAAGAACAAGCTGTGTTCGATTCCATTCTCAGGATCTCACGTCTTTGGTCCAGTCCTTGACGAGCTACTCGAAAAAGCGTCTGATAAGAAAAAAGGCTTCCCTGAGGAGAAGCCAAAGAAACCACAATTCTTCCGAAAAACTCGCTTCCACCCAAGACAGGACTACAGAGGCAAAGGGAAGAGGTTCCTTTCGAGACCAATCAACAGGACCCAGCAAACAATGACGCCAACAATATAGGAGGGAGACTACAATACTTCCAAGAAGGATGGCAGAACATAACTCAGAATCAGTGGATTCTACAGACAGTTGCACAGGGTTACAAGATTTACTCATCTACCCCCCAAGAGATTCTGCTTAACACAGACGGAGTCATCAGCAGTACATCAAAGGCTGATAACAGACATACGGGAACTCTTAGAGTTAAACGTCATAATACCGGTACCCCATCATCAACATTTTCAGGGGCATTACTCCAGTCTGTTCTCCATAAAAAACCAAACGGAGATTACCGGACAATAATAAACTTAAAACCATTAAACAAATGGGTGGCGTACAAACGCTTCAAGATAGAATCTCTCAAATCAATTACACCGTTAATAAAAAAGAACTCTGTAATGTGCACGCTAGATCTCAAACATGCATACTATCATGTTTCCATCCATCCCTCAGATCAAAAATTCCTCAGATTCGCAATAAGAAACCACAAGAACCGCCTACCGCCTCAATGAATTAACCTAACGATCCCTGTGTGGCCTATTTAAAAAAAAAAAAAAAAAAATCAGGTTCCTCGCATTATGTTTTCATTCACTTTATGCAGTTAATAGCCCTCTGTGTCGTTACTGCTACATACTTAGGCAATTAACTGGTTCATGCAGCTTTACATGAACACCCGAGCCTTACACTATGGCCGGTCCGAATAACTGAAGCAATTGTTACCATCCACCTCTCGTGTCTCCCCTTTTCCTCATAGTTTGTAAGCTTGCGAGCAGGGCCCTCATTCCTCCTGGTATCTGTTTTGAACTGTATTTCTGTTATGCTGTAATGTCTATTGTCTGTACAAGTCCCCACTATAATTTGTAAAGCGCTGCGGAATATGTTGGCGCTATATAAATAAAAATTATTATTATTATTACAAGAAAATACTTCATTTCCAGTTTCAGTGCCTACCATTTGGTCTCTGCCCCAAGGATATTTACGAAGCTCATGACGGAGGTCATGGCTTACTTAAGAGAAAAGGAAGTTCTCATCGCACCATATCTGGACGATCTGTTGCTGATCGCAGATTCATCCCAACAGATGGAAGAATCCTTAGAAATTACCACGTCACTCCTGAAACGTCTGGGGTGGGTAATAAATGCAAAAAAATCGAGTCTCGAACCAGAGACGCAGAAGATATTTCTAGGGGTACTACTAAATTCCGAACTAGAATACTCCTTCCTACCAGACTAAAAACAACGGTCAATAAAAAAAGAACTTCAATCAATAAAAAAACGGAAATACATTTCCATCAGGAAAGCTATGAGGATTCTAGGTCTGATGACCTCATGCATTCCCAGTGTACAGTGGAGCCAGTTTCACTCCAGAACGCTTCAAAGGGAAGTTCTTTCGGTGTGGAACGGAAGAAAAGATTCATTAGACAACAGGATGTGGTTACCCAGCGAGGTAAAGCAGTCCCTCTCATGGTGGATCGACATAAAAAACCTCAAAAGAGGAAAACCATGGAAAATATCCCCATGCATAAACATAACCACCAATGCAAGCTCAAGGGGCTGGGGAGCCCACATAGAAAGTCGATACCTTCAGGGAACTTGGCCACCATCGATACGCGACAGTTCCTCCAATTACAGGGAGCTCAGGGCGGTCTGGGAAGCACTAAAGAGGTGCCAACACGAGATTCAGGGACACCACATCCGAATCTTCTCAGACAACTCGACCACGGTAGCTTTCCTCCTACATCAGGGAGGACCAAGGCACCGTCCACTTCAAACACTAGCAGAAAAAATATTCTCCTGGGCGGAAGATACCGTGAAGTCCATCACAGCAGTACATCTAAAAGGTTCACAGAACCAAATAGCGGACTTTCTCAGCAGAGAGAAGGTACAGCCGTCAGAATGGTCTCTAAACGAAGAAATCTTTACTCAGTTAATTCAACAGTGGGGCACCCCACAAATAGATTTATTCGCCTCAAGGAGCAATACAAAAATGAAAGAATTATTTTCGTTAAATCCAAGAGACAATCCAACTGGCATAGATGCCTTGGCTCATCATTGGGACATGGAACTTGCATACGCGTTCCCTCCACTAGCCCTAATTCCCAGAGTTTTGAGGAAAATTCAGGAAAGTCTAGCCGTAGTAATCCTCTGCTGAAGTGGATGGCGGTGGAAGACCCAGTGTTACTACCACTGAGATGGGATCTTCTAATACAGGGACCATTGGTCCATCAAAATCTAAAGATGCTACAACTATCAGCGTGGATCTTGAAAGGGAGATCTTGAGATCAAAGGGACTGTCTGAGTCAGTTATCTCAACCATGAAAAAAAGTAGAAAGCCGGTGACCTCAGCTATATACCAGAAAATTTGGAAGAAATTTTGTGCGCAGACCAATACTCCAATATCCGTTCTCCAACAACCAGATATTCCTCAAATACTAAATTTTCTCCAAACAGGTTTTGATATGGGCTTGAGACCTAGTACTCTAAAGGTACAAATCTCAGCTTTAACTGCCTTTTATGATTATCCACTAGCAAATCATCCCTGGATAATGAGATACATCAAAGCTACACAACGTCTTAGACCAACAATACGAAGCTCAGTACCCTCATGGGACCTCACTTTGGTACTAAATGAGCTACGAAAAGCTCCATACGAGCCACTTGATCAGGCAGACCTAAAGTCTGTGACATTCAAGACCGTTTTCCTTGTCGCAATAACGTCAGCAAGGCGAATAGGCGAAATTCAAGCCCTATCCATAACAGACCCATACTTAAAGATACAGGAAGACTGCATCGTTTTAAAGTTGGATCCCTCATTCCTTCCAAAAGTTGTGACGGACTTTCACAGAAACCAGGAAATAGTTTTACCTACGTTCTGTCAGAATTACAATAATGAAAAAGAACGTTCTCTTCATTCCCTGGACGTTAAGAGAACAGTATTGCAGTATCTAAAGCTTACAGACAGCTGGAGAATTGACTCTAACCTCTTTATCCAGATGTCTGGGAAAAATAGAGGCAAAAAAGCCTCAAAAGCGACTCTGGCCAGATGGATCAAATCTATCATTTGCGCTGCGTATATTTCAGCCGGTGAATCTCCTCCAGATCACCTAAAAGCCCACTCACTGAGAGCAGTATCTGCTTCATGGGCAGAGAGTGCGGGTGCATCCATGGACCAAATTTGCCGGGCGGCAACTTGGTCTAGCTCAAATACCTTTTGCAAGCACTACAAGCTGGACGTTCTTTCAAAGCAACAGACTAGCTTTGGGAGAAAAGTCCTCCAAGCTGTAATCCCACCCTAATAGGAGTTATTTGGTATTTCTCCTGTGGTGCTGTCATGAGGGACGACCTGGAAACTAGGAGTTAGTCATACCGGTAACGGTATTTCCAGGAGTCCATCATGACAGCACCCATTATTTGCCCTCCCTTGAACTACTGTCTAATGTGTGATATGAACATGTATAGAGAGGAAGTTCAATAAAATTGTGTTGTATCCATCCTGATGTGGTACTTTGTAAAATCACTGAGGGGTGGAGGTGGGGAGGGGCTATTTAACCTCTTCTGTGTTCCTGTCCCTATCAAGGATATGAAGAGCAACCTCCTGTGGTGCTGTCATGATGGACTCCTGGAAATACCGTTACCGGTATGACTAACTCCTAGTTTTCTATCATTAGACACACCCACATGGTTAACCCACAACCAATGGGAGTGCCCTGATACAATAGAAAAAACAACAATATTGCAAACATTATAGAAAACAATAAAATCAGTATACAATGCGAAACAACCCATAACCATCCTCCCCATAAACAGGAAAATCCCCCTTGATCGCTCCCCATACCATTTACCACCCCATAGATTAAATCTAAACATTCCCGGCTGCATAGATGTAAACATACTACCTCATCCAATAAGAGCCATGCATCGGCGGTTACCATGGCTCCATAGGTGTGCGCAGGGCGAGCTCTGCACAATCAGGAAACAGCGCCGACCACACGTGACTGCACCGTACCCGACATGCAGCGCCCATCCCCGCACAGACTCACGGGCCCCACCACCATCGCGCATGTCCTAACGAAAGATCCGCCCACCAACAACCATTCCAGGGCTTCTGTGTACACCAACGGAGTTCCATTATGAGCGCTATGTTCACAGCGCTCAGTACTGCGCAGGTCCGGGCAACATCCACCCCTGCGCATGACCTTATATGACAGCCGCGCAACACAGTCACAGATCGGCACTCCAGTGCGCATGTCCGCGGCGTGACAGCTACAATCCAGCTGTACATGCAAATCCTCTTCATATTTCTTCAAAGTATAACAGTGTACATATCATAACGCATCCATGTAAGATCCATAATCCATGCGCACTTGCAGAGGAGTAGAGCCACCGAGACCATACGTAGATGCCAACAATAGACGATGAATGGGTAGAATGGGTATGTTGCCGGATCTTCCATTCAATACATAATAGTTAACAAGGTTCTACAGGACATCCTCTCATTCCTTGGACCTCATTCAGACCCTGTAATAATATATTAGAAGAGAGAAACCTGTTCCGATCGCACAATGTGCATAATCAACACATATACATCACTATGGGTCACTATAAGGACAGCAAAGCATACATGAGTATTATAACTGATCATAGATATAGTACATACAGGATATTTAATTAAACTCCTATCCTAACAGAAACCACTAACTAACCACAAAGGATCATAGAAAGTTGCGTTTGGACAAGGGACATATATTGCACATACTCTCAATATCACACCCCTTATCATAGGGAAATGTGAGAATGCCCGCTATCACATATCACATATAGTATGGGGAAGTGGAGGAATACAGTTATAGGAGATGTTAAATCACATATCGCATACAGTAAAAAAAACAATGGTTAAAAACAGTACACCAATGAGGAACCACAACTGACCTAACAGATGCTAAAGAAAAACACTCTGCTGGTACTCAATATTCATGCCCCTCGGGAATAACGCATCAAGTTCAAATATCCATTTTAACTCTTCTTTTTCAAGAGGGAAACCCGATCCCCACCGCGTCTGAGCACAGGAACATCATCTATAACCCTATATCTAAGTTGATTGACCGAATGTCCCATATCCTGGAAGTGTCTAGGTACCGGAAGCTCAACACGTCGAGTTCTAATAGTGCTTTTATGTTTGCTGATCCTAGCCCTGACCTCCATTGTGGTCACCCTACATAGTAGAGGCTACATGGACAGCTCAGAACATAGACCGCAAAACTACTTTTACAGGTATAACGTTTCCGTATCTCATACTTCCTACCCGTATGAGGGTGGCAAAAAGAAGCTCCCTTCACCATGTTATTACAACACGCGCAATTCAGACACGGAAAATTCCCCAAACTCGGGCGACCAAAAGTAGTCTGTAACTCCCTTTTAGAGCTGCCAATATCTGACACCACCAAGTCATCCTTTAGATTTCTATTTCTCCTATAGGAGAGCAAAGGATGCAATTGGAACTCCTGAATTTTGGCATGACCACGACTAAGTAATGGCCAGTGTCTTCGTATGACACCTGAGATCTGGTTACTAAGACCATTGTACGCCGTAACAAACGGAATCCTCTTATTTGTTATAGCTCTCACTCTGGGATTAAGGAGCTCACCACGTTCTTTAGATAAAGCTCTAGCCTTAAACTCGGCCATATCCGTCCCAGAATATCCTCTCGCAAGGAATTTTAGACACATCTCATCCAGTCTTTTATCAACTAGAATATCGTTGGAAACAATTCTTCTAACCCGAAGCAACTGGCTCCACGGCAGGGACTCCACCATATGGCGTGGATGCTCACTAGAGAAGTGCAATAAATTATTCCTGTCTGTATGTTTAACAAATAAGTCGGTATGCAAGAGACCATCAGACTTATAGACACAAGGGTCCAGAAATTGCATCTTGGACTGTCCATAGTGAAACCCAACCCAGGTTATATATATTTTACAAATAGAGATGGAACTGTTCAAGTTCACTCCGGTCACCATCCCATATCAGGAAAATGTCGTCGATGTAGCACCGCCAGCCCCTAACACGGCCCCAGAGCGGCGCGCTGTACACATGTTCGCCCCCCAGGACAGCCATATAGCTGTTGGCATATGTAGGGGCCACATTAGACCCCATGGCTGTCCCGCGGTGCTGCAAATAGAACTCATCCCCAAAGAGGAAAAAATTCCTCCCAAGGATGAACTCCAGCAGCGCCAGGGCGAACCGCGCACACTCCGGAGCCATATCGGAGCCAGCAAGCGCCACAACGACAGCAGAAAAACCCCTGGTATGTTCTATAGATGTATATAGGGATGTAACATCAAAGGAGACCAACCAGGTGGACTCACTGACCTGCACACCCTCCAAGGATCTGATAAAATCACTAGTATCCCTCACATAGGAGGGTGCCAAAATGGCAAATTTCCTCAACATCTGATCCAGAAAGATCGCCACCTTATTGCATAGAGACCCCCTGCCCGACACAATCGGGCGACCAGGGGGCCTCTGCAGATCCTTATGAATTTTAGGGAGGGTGTACAGGACAGGAACCACCGGGTGATCTACGCTGAGGTATTTAGCCAATTTGGTATCTATGAGGCCATCGTGTAGCGCCTCATCAATCATGTTGTCCAATTCCAATTTATACACCTGGGTAGGGTTCACCTGTAGTCTCTCATAGACATCACCATCAGACAGCTGTGACCGTATCTCACCGACATATTGTGCCGTATCCATCACCACCAATGCCCCGCCTTTATCGGCCGGCTTGATGGTGATGGATCTGTTACTTTTCAATATCCCAATTTCTCCACGTTCAGCATAGGATAGATTAGAACGACCAGATCTCCTCCCTTTTTGTTGATGTTGGTGGGCGGACCTTCCGTTAGGACATGCGCGATGGTGGTGGGGCCCGTGAGTCTGTGCGGGGATGGGCGCTGCATGTCGGGTACGGTGCAGTCACATGTGGTCGGCGCTGTTTCCTGATTGTGCAGAGCTCGCCCTGCGCACACCTATGGAGCCATGGTAACCGCCGATGCATGGCTCTTATTGGATGAGGTAGTATGTTTACATCTATGTAGCCGGGAATGTTTAGATTTAATCTATGGGGTGGTAAATGGTATGGGGAGCGATCAAGGGGGATTTTCCTGTTTATGGGGAGGATGGTTATGGGTTGTTTCGCATTGTATACTGATTTTATTGTTTTCTATAATGTTTGCAATATTGTTGTTTTTTCTATTGTATCAGGGCACTCCCATTGGTTGTGGGTTAACCATGTGGGTGTGTCTAATGATATAAAATGGTGGTTGGAATGGGATTGTACTGTGCTTGAAAAAGGTCCACGGACCGAAACGTCGCCGCAGGAGGCAGAATAAAGAAAGTTATTGTCTGTCACTTCCTGATGTGGCGCTGTCCTTTTTACATTTTGACTGTGGATTCCTTTGCTGGGATGGACCCCCTGGTGTGGACGAGCGCCCTGATGTCCATGGAGACGGTGTCAGTATTGGGTGCAGTCTAACATATTTTTGTTGGATACTTGCATTGTATGGGTCCTGTTTGGCCTGCATCCTGTTTGACTTTTTTGAATTTTCTATCATGGATACACGTGCTGGTTTTAGTGGAAGTGAACCAGTGTCTGCCTGTTTTTATTACACTGATGAGGATGCTACAAGGCTCATATCGGATGCTGGGGTTGACAACTCTAATTTAAGTCAGCCATCTAGTGATATGTTGAAATCAAGATGGGAGGCAGAAAGGAGAAAACTCATTTCAATGGAGTTGCATGCTGGGACACTGGTGGAGTATTTTAAGGCCAAGAGGATCCCGAGGGGTTTGAGGCCTAATTTACGACCCACCCTAATGCCAAATAATACGCAATTCTGTGCAAAATTTGAGGCCATTGGCAACAAGTATGCCTTTGATATTATGCTACTCAATATAGAATTCCTGAAGAAAGAAATGGAATCTTTAAAGCAGAAATGTGATGAAACCAGAAATGCGCTCTTATCTGCCACCTCAGCTGATGACCTCGGTACCATAAATATCAAAATCGAGGATAACCTCCAAAAGTTTAAGACCAATTTGGAGGATACTAAGAGATCAAAATGGTTCAGAGATCTGGACGATTATAACAATGGTAGAGTTTATGGATGGCAATTTAGAAATTCACTGCCAAATCGAGCCACATCTGGTTCTGGACGTTCAAGGTGTGTCCCTAAAAAAATGAGAAAACCCCAAAAACATATGACTGCATCCACTTCGTTTGGGTTTACAGGAGGCAAGTCTGACTCCACTGATGATGGTGGAGTATTGAGTACGGAGACATCTTGTTTTTTAGCCAAAGGAACAGACGATGCACTTCAAGGAGACGGAAGGGCCACAGGGGTGGCAGGAAACATCGGAAAGGTGAACCAGGGTCTGGTAACCAGGTCCAAGATGAAGAGGAAGTAAATGAAGCACCCTCTTTAGTGGTAAATATATCCTCACTTAACCTTTCAGACCTACAGGTTAAAGTGCTTTCTAAGGGTCTATCATTCTGCCCCACAGGTGGCGAACTGGAAACAACAAAGAGCTAGCACTCGACCAATGGGTGGAGTTTTGATGGTGCCAGTGCACGGGATCCGGAGACCCCCAGTAATTCAAGAAAAGTCAAACACTGCACACATCTAGTTCAAAATTTGCTGAGGTGAATACATTTATTGAAGATGCATGGACGAAACAGTTAAGGCAACAGGTGGCGTAAACTGGTTTAATGTTGACAATGATTTATTTTCCTTTTTCCGTCGTTTGAAACTGGCATTGTTTTTTTCAGATGAGGAGAGGACTGTGACCCCTGTCTCACCGGCATGTCTTTCCCTTGAAACGTTTAGTCTCTACAACAAAAGTGATTTTGTGCCTCCGGTTCAGGATCCTGTTGTAGATACCTTTTTGCAAATTTGTGAAGGCTGATATAGCCAGATTGAAACAAAAAGGGAGGAGATCTGGTCGTTCTAATCTATCCTATGCTGAACGTAGAGAAATTGGGATATTGAAAAGTAACAGATCCATCACCATCAAGCCGGCCGATAAAGGCGGGGCATTGGTGGTGATGGATACGGCACAATATGTCGGTGAGATACGGTCACAGCTGTCTGATGGTGATGTCTATGAGAGACTACAGGTGAACCCTACCCAGGTGTATAAATTGGAATTGGACAACATGATTGATGAGGCGCTACACGATGGCCTCATAGATACCAAATTGGCTAAATATCTCAGGGTAGATCACCCGGTGGTTCCTGTCCTGTACACCCTCCCTAAAATTCATAAGGATTTGCAGAGGCCCCCCTGGTCGCCCGATTGTGTCGGGCAGGGGTTCTCTATGCAATAAGGTGGCGATCTCTCTGGATCAATTGTTCAGGAAATTTGCCATTTCGGCACCCTCCTATGTGAGGGATACTAGTGATTTTATCAGATCCTTGGAGGGTGTGCAGGTCAGTGAGTCCACCTGGTTGGTCTCCTTTGATGTTACATCCCTATATACATCTATAGAACATACCAGGGGTTTGTCTGCTGTCGGTGTGGCGCTTGCTGGCTCCGATATGGCTCTGGAGTGTGCGCGGTTCGCCCTGGCGCTGCTGGAGTTCATCCTTGGGAGGAATTTTTTCCTCTTTGGGGATGAGTTCTATTTGCAGCACCGCGGGACAGTCATGGGGTCTAATGTTGCCCCTACGTATGCCAACATCTATATGGCTGTCCTGGAGGGCGAACATGTGTACAGCTCGCTGCTCTGGGGCCGTGTTAGGGGCTGGCGGCGGTACATCGACGACATTTTCCTGATATGGGATGGTGACCGGAGTGAACTTGAACAGTTCCATCTCTATTTGAACAATATATACCCTGGGTTGGGTTTCACTATGGACTGTTCTCAGTTCAAGATGCAATTTCACGGGGGGAGCGTGCCCGAGTGTCAGCTGCCAATCGCAGCTGACATCTGACACTATGTGCCAGGAGTGGTCACGGACCGCCCACGGCACATTAGCCCCCGGCACACCGCAGTCAAACATGATCGCGGTGTGCCGGTGGTATAGGGAAGCATCGCGCAGGGAGGAGCCTTCCTGCGGGCTTCCCTGAGACCCCCGCAGCAACGCGATGTGATCGCGTTGTTGTGAGGGTCTCTTACCTCCTCCTCCTCCTTGCAGGCCTGGATCCAAGATGGCCACGGCATCCGTGTCCTGCAGGGAGGTGGCTTCACTGCGCCTGCTCAGAGCAGGCGCCGGGAAGCATAAGAAAAGTGCACATCAGATCGCTGATCTGACACAGTGCACAGCAAAGTGTCAGGTCAGCGATCCTACACTATAACATGATGCCCCCCCTGGGGCAATGTTATAGTGTAAAAAAAATGTGTAAAAGAAATTTAAAAAAAAAATCCAAAAAAAATATATGTATATTGTTCCTATAAATACATTTCTTTATCTAAATAAAAAAAAATAATAAAAGTACACATATTTAGTATCGCCGATTCCGTAACGACCCCACCTATAAAACTATATCACTAGTTAACCCCTTCAGTGAACACCGTAAAAAAAAAAAGAGGCAAAAAACAAAGCTTTATTCTCATACCGCCAAACAAAAAGTGGAATAAAACGGATCAAAAATACTGATATAAATAACCATGGTACCGCTGAAAACGTCATCTTGTCCCACAAAAAAAGAGCTGCCACACAGCATCATCAGCGAAAAAATAAAAAAGTTATAGTCTTCAGAATAAAGCGATGCAAAAATAATTATATTTTTCTATAAAATAGTTATTATCGTATAAAATCGCCAAAACATAAAAAAAGATATAAATGAGGTATCGCTGTAATCATACTGACCCGAAGAATAAAACTGCTTTATCAGTTTTACCAAACGCAGAACGGTATAAACGTCTCCCCCAAAAGAATTTCATGAATAGCTGGTTTTTGGTCATTCTGCCTCACAAAAATCAGAATAAAAAGCAATCAAAAAATGTCACGTGCCCGAAAATGTTACCAATAAAAACGTCAACTCGTCCCGCAAAAAACAAGACCTCACATGACTTTGTGGACTCAAATATGGAAAAATTATAGCTCTCAAAATGTGGTAACGCAAAAAATATTTTTTGCAATAAAAAGCGTCTTTCAGTGTGTGACGGCTGCCAATCATAAAAATCCGCTAAATAACCCGCTATAAAAGTAAATCAAACCCCCCTTCATCATCCCCTTAGTTAGGGAAAAATTTAAAAATTAACAAAATGTATTTATTTCCATTTTCCCATTAGGGTTAGGGCTAGGGTTAGGCCGGCGTCACACACAGCGTAAAACAATACGGTCCGTATATTACGGCCGTAATACGCTGAAAAGTCCCCAAAAAAATGGTCCGTTGCTCCTCCGTAGGCAGGCTGTGTCAGCGTTTTTTGCGCATGGCATCCTCCGTATGTAATCCGTATGGCATCCGTACTGCGTGGTTTTCTCGCAGGCTTGCAAAACCAACATACCGCTATAGAAGTGATCCATGTGTCCCAAAAAGAAAAGAATATATATATATACAGTGGGGCAAAAAAGTATTTAGTCAATCAGCAATAGTGCAAGTTCCACCACTTAAAAAGATGAGAGGCGTCTGTAATTTACATCATAGGTAGACCTCAACTATGGGAGACAAACTGAGAAAAAAAATCCAGAAAATCACATTGTCTGTTTTTTTAACATTTTATTTGCATATCATGGTGGAAAATAAGTATTTGGTCAGAAACAAACAATCAAGATTTCTGGCTCTCACAGACCTGTAACTTCTTCTTTAAGAGTCTCCTCTTTCCTCCACTCATTACCTGTAGTAATGGCACCTGTTTAAACTTGTTATCAGTATAAAAAGACACCTGTGCACACCCTCAAACAGTCTGACTCCAAACTCCACTATGGTGAAGACCAAAGAGCTGTCAAAAGACACCAGAAACAAAATTGTAGCCCTGCACCAGGCTGGGAAGACTGAATCTGCAATAGCCAACCAGCTTGGAGTGAAGAAATCAACAGTGGGAGCAATAATTAGAAAATGGAAGACATACAAGACCACTGATAATCTCCCTCGATCTGGGGCTCCACGCAAAATCCCACCCCGTGGGGTCAGAATGATCACAAGAACGGTGAGCAAAAATCCCAGAACCACGCGGGGGGACCTAGTGAATGAACTGCAGAGAGCTGGGACCAATGTAACAAGGCCTACTATAAGTAACACACTATGCCACCATCGACTCAGATTCTGCAGTGCCAGACGTGTCCCACTGCTTAAGCCAGTACATGTCCGGGCCCGTCTGAAGTTTGCTAGAGAGCATTTGGATGATCCAGAGGAGTTTTGGGAGAATGTCCTATGGTCTGATGAAACCAAACTGGAACTGTTTGGTAGAAACACAACTTGTCGTGTTTGGAGGAAAAAGAATACTGAGTTGCATCCATCAAACACCATACCTACTGTAAAGCATGGTGGTGGAAACATCATGCTTTGGGGCTGTTTCTCTGCAAAGGGGCCAGGACGACTGATCCGGGTACATGAAATAATGAATGGGGCCATGTATCGTGAGATTTTGAGTGCAAACCTCCTTCCATCAGCAAGGGCATTGAAGATGAAACGTGGCTGGGTCTTTCAACATGACAATGATCCAAAGCACACCGCCATGGCAACGAAGGAGTGGCTTCGTAAGAAGCATTTCAAGGTACTGGAGTGGCCTAGCCAGTCTCCAGATCTCAACCCTCTAGAAAACCTTTGGAGGGAGTTGAAAGTCCATGTTGCCAAGCGAAAAGCCAAAAACATCACTGCTCTAGAGGAGATCTGCATGGAGGAATGGGCCAACATACCAACAACAGTGTGTGGCAACCTTGTGAAGACTTACAGAAAACGTTTGACCTCTGTCATTGCCAACAAAGGATATATTACAAAGTATTGAGATGAAATTTTGTTTCTGACCAAATACTTATTTTCCACCATAATATGCAAATAAAATGTTAAAAAAACAGACAATGTGATTTTCTGGATTTTTTTTTCTCAATTTGTCTCCCATAGTTGAGGTCTACCTATGATGTAAATTACAGACGCCTCTCATCTTTTTAAGTGGTGGAACTTGCACTATTGCTGACTGACTAAATACTTTTTTGCCCCACTGTATATATATATATATGTCAGTAGACACATATATGTATATATATTAATACTTATTCCAGCGCTATACAGCTTGAAAGCCGGTAATTCAATTACCGGCTTTTTCTTTCTCCTTCATAAAACCCGACATGATTTGAGACATGGTTTACATACAGTAAACCATGTCTTCTCTCCATTTTTTTTGCAGATTCCACACTGTGCTAATGCAGGCTGCTCCATTCTGCGCTCTTACGTCCGTAAAACTCGCATGTGTGACGGCGGCCTTAGGGTTAAGGCTAGGGTTAGGGTTGGGGCTAGAGTTAAGGCTACAGTTAGGGTTGGGGCTGAAGATAGGGTTAGGGTTGGGGCTAAAGTTAGGGTTAGGGTTTGGATTACATTTACAGTTGGGAATAGGGTTGGTTGGGATTAGGGTTAGGGGTGTGTCTGGGTTAAAGGTGTGGTTAGGGTTACTGTTGGGATTAGGGTTAGGGGTGTGTTTGGATTAGGGTTTCAGTTATAATTGGGGGGTTTCCACTGTTTAAGCACATCAGGGGCTCTCCAAACGCAACATGGCGTCCGATCTCAATTCCAGCCAATTCTGCGTTGAAAAAGTAAAACAGTGCTCCTTCCCTTCTGAGCTCTCCCGTGTGCCCAAACAGGGGTTTACCCCAACATATGGGGTATCAGCGTACTCAGAACAAATTGGACAACAACTTTTGGGGTCCAATTTTTCACGTTACCCTTAGGAAAATACAAAACTGGGCATTCAAAGCTCTCACAAAACATCTAGATGAGTTCCTTAGGGGGTCTAGTTTCCAAAATGGTGTCACTTGTGGGGGGTTTCTACTGTTTAGGTACATTAGCGGCTCTGCAAATGCAATGTGACGCCTGCGACCATTCCATCTAAGTCTGCATTCCAAATGGCACTCCTTCCCTTCCGAACCCTCCCATGCACCCAAACGGTGGTTCCCCCCCACATATGGGGTATCAGCGTACTCAGGACAAATTGTACAGCAACTTTTGGGGTCTAATTTCTCCTGTTCCCCTTGGAAAAATACAAAACTGCGGGCTAAAAAGTTATTTTTTGGGGAAATTTTTTTTTTTTATTTGCACGGCTCTGCGTTATAAATTGCAGTGAAACACTTGGGGGTTCAACGCTCTCACAACACATCTAGATGAGTTCCTTAGGGGGTCTACTTTCCAAAATGGTGTCACTTGTGGGGGGTTTCAATGTTTAGGCACATCAGTGGCTCTCCAAACGCAACATGGCGTCCCATCTCAATTCCTGTCAATTTTGCATTGAAAAGTCAAACGGTGCTCCTTCCCTTACGAGCTCTCCCATGCGCCCAAACAGTGGTTTACCCCCACATATGGGGTATCAGCATACTCAGGACAAATTGTACAACAAATTTTGGGGTCCATTTTCTCCTGTTACCCTTGGTAAAATAAAACAAATTGGAGCTGAATTAAATTTTTTGTGAAAAAAAGTTAAATGTTCATTTTTATTTAAACATTCCAAAACTTCCTGTAAAACACCTGAAGGGTTAATAAACTTCTTGAATGTGGTTTTGAGCACCATGAGGGGTGCAGTTTTTAGAATGGAATCACACTTGGGTATTTTCTATCATATAGACCCCTAAAAATGACTTCAAATGAGATGTGGTCCCTAAAAAAAATGGTGTTGTAAAAATGAGAAATTGCTGGTCAACTTTTAACCCTTATAACTCCCTAACAAAAAAAAATTTTGGTTCCAAAATTGTGCTGATGTAAAGTAGACATGTGAGAAATGTTACTTATTAAGTATTTTGTGTGACATATGTCTGTGATTTAATTGCATAATAATTCAAAGTTGGAAAATTGTGAAATTTTCAAAATTTTCGCCAAATTTCCATTTTTTTCACAAATAAACGCAGGTAATATCAAAGAAATTTTACCACTATCATGAAGTACAATATGTCTCAAGAAAACAGTGTCAGAATCACCAGGATCCGTTGAAGCGTTCCAGAGTTATAACCTCATAAAGGGACAGTGGTCAGAATTGTAAAAATTGACCTGGTCATTAACGTGCAAACCATCCTTGGGGGTAAAGGGGTTAATGGCCTCCAAGGTGAAATAATAATGACATGGTCCCTTCCTTTTCCTCATCTGACCTATACTCTGTTGAGAACTTGTAAGCCCTTTGTAATTGAGAGATTTACGTTGAAGGAAAACAGTACGCCTAAAGCTCGTGCTAAGCAATCTTGCTAGAGTAGAAGGTGCTGAATTAATCAAGAGCCACTTAATGCCACTTAATGAATTAGGTGCCTCTTCTCAGTGGCATGCACCTCCGTGCGCCGTGTAAGAAACAGTACTCTAGTCAGTGTTTCGGCAACTAGCAGCATTTCTGGTGTACAACTGCCTGCACATTTGATGAATTAGTGAGGAACTCTCCAACCCTGGCTTCTCTCCAGCTACACCCATTTCAGAAGAGCTGATTCAAACTGGCATGAAAATGCCAAAAGTTGACAAATGTTTGCGCAAATCCCTGTTGCGAAAACGTTTTGTGGCTTCACAAAGCTTTTATGCCACTTTTCTGGTGTGAAAGCTTTGTTGAATTGGTCCCTACGTGTAAATATTTTCTTCTTGCAGTTTGATTTGTTTTTGCTCCATCGACTGTAGTTCTTCTAGAGCATGTCCTAAGAACTCTAGTCCACATTTGCAATAGTTCAAGTGAGGTATGGCCCCCATTTGAAATTTCTGTGAAGTATTATATGATTGGAACGTGGTTTGGTTGTGGGATATTCATTTCTAGGGGTGGATTATAATGATTGCGGTCGGGCCCATGACTAGATTGCTCTTATTATAATATTTTGTGCAACACCATTAGCAGGGCAGGGAGAGTTCCTGAAGCTCTGCTGTGGCAAATTAAACGTAATGAATTAGGGGGACATGCAATTATAATGAATTGAGGGAGCATGTAATTATAATGAATTGGGGCAGGCAAACAAGGCAGATACATAGGGACCTGGCCCAGAAAGGGGGCTTCCTGCATCTGCAGCCCCTTTATAAAGTGCACAGAGGGTGTACAGCATTACTAAAAGCAAATAATGCTGTGCATCCTCTGTAGTCCCAAAGCGTCTCTCTCCCACATCTCTTTCCCTCTCCCCCGACCTGATCTCTCTCCATCTCCCTCCCTCTCCCCGTCTCTCTCCCTCTTCCCTGCAGTGTCCGGTTAGAAGTTGTGAATGAGGGTGAGGGGCTGTCTCACAGCACAGCAGAGGTCATAGGCTGGGGCAGCAAGATGCCTGTAGCCCTGTCTGTGTCTGTGTCTACTCCTCCTCATCATGGCTGCTCCTAAAACCCTGTCCTGGTATCTGCACAAATGAATAAGCAGGACCTGGTGTATCTCTGTGTGTACATGTGCAGTATACAGTGTGTGTCTGTATATAGTATGTGTGTACATATATACAGTATATAGTATGATTGTGTATATCTGTGGTGCATGTGTAAGGAGGAGGACTGGGCTGCAGGTACCTGTATTGAGCCGGGTCCGGAACTGTCAATGCTGCGTCCCATGTTGCCCTGGAGAAGGAATAATGGACTGGACAGGCCCCATTACCCAGGAAGAGGGGGCATGTTTAAACCAGAAACAGAGCCGAAAGCGTGCAAAGCAGCAGTTAGTTTCCCGTCGTCAGGGAGAGTGCAGGAGCGTGAGCAGAACGCTCCACACCCCGAGCATCTGCGCCGCGACGTACTGCGGCCTACATCCTCTGGGCATTTGTACAGGATGGTGAGAGTGAAGAGTGTCATGCGCCCGGCAAAAAGCTAGACAGCGCTCGCGCAGTGAAATGGGAGATGGCTGCTGGACTTTGAGTTGTGGTCCCCTCTGCTGGCCAGAGCGCAGCAGCCCATGCCTGACACCGGGATTTCTGCAGCTTTCTTTGCTTCAGCTGCACAGGCTTATGGACTCAGCGGGTAAGTTGGATCGTTATTTGTGGGACTCCATCTGCGGACACTACTCCAGCCATTGTTAGTACTACAACCCCCAACAGATCATCTGGGGCTGAGGAACCAAAAAACACGATAACTTTAATAATTGGACTGTTGTTACTTGGCAATTTCTCTTTTCAACTTAACCATTTATCTCCCTGCGAGGAGTTCCCCTATTGTTTCAATTAAGCTGTTACACTGTTAACCCTTGCTCTGCCTCCCTTGCGTCACTGCATCCTGCAACCTGCTTACACATGTGTGTATATATGTATGTGCATTCAGTATATAGTACACTGCTCAAAAAAAATAAAGGGAACACGTAAACAACAGAATATAACTCCAAGTAAATCAAACTTCTGTGAAATCAAACTGTCCACTTAGGAAGCAACACAGTTGACAATCAATTTCACATGCTGTTGTGCAAATGGAATAGACAACAGATGGAAATTATTGGCAATTATCACGACACACTCAATAAAGGAGAAGTTCTGCAGATGGGGACCACAGACCACATCTCAGTACCAATGCTTTCTGGCTGATGTTTTGGTCACTTTTGAAGGTTGGTTGTGCTTTCTTACTCATAGTAGTATGAAATGGACTCTACAACCCACACAAGTGGCTCAGGTAGTGCAGCTCATCCAGGATGGCACATCAATGCGCTCTGTGGCGAGAAGGTTTGCTGTGTCTGTCAGCGTAGTTTCCAGAGGCTGGAGGCACTACCAGGAAACTGGCCAGTACACCAGGAGACATGGAGGGGGCTGTAGGATGGCAACTGCCCAGCAGCAGGACCGCTACCTCAGCCTTTGTGCAAGGAGGAACAGGAGGAGCACTGCCAGAGCCCTGCAAAATGACCTCCAGCAGGCCACAGATGTACATGTGTCTGCACAAATGGTTAGAAATAGACTCCATGAGGATGGTCTGAGTGCTCGACGTCCACAGATGGGGTTGTGCTCACAGCCCAACACCATGCAGGACACTTGGCATTTGCCACAGAACACCAGGATTGGCAAATTCGCCACTGGCACCCTGTGCTCTTCACAGATGAAAGCAGGTTCACACTGAGCACATGTGACAGATGTGACAGAGTCTAGAGACGCCTTCGAGAGCGATCTGCTGCCTGCAACATCCTTCAGCATGACCAGTTTGGCAGTGGGTCAGTAATGGTGTGGGGTGGCATTTCTTTGGAGGGTAGCACCACCCTCAATGTGCTCGTCAGAGGTAGCCTGACTGCCATTAGGTACCGAGATTAGATCCTCAGACCCCTTGTGAGACCATATGCTGCTGCGGTTGGCCCTGGGAACCTCCTAATACAGGACAATGCCAGACCTCATGTGGCTGGAGTTTGTCAGCAGTTCCTGCAAGATGAAGGCATTGAAGCTATGGACTGGCCTGCCTGTTCCCCAGACCTGAATCCGATTGAACACATCTGGGACATGATGTCTCGCACCATCCACCAACGTCACATTGCACCACAGACTGTCCAAGAGTTGGCGGATGCTTTAGTCCAGGTCTGGAAGGAGATCCCTCAGAAGACCATCTGCCGCCTCATCAGGAGCATGCCCAGGTGTTGTAGGGAGGTCATACAGGCACGTGGAGGCCACACACACTACTGAGCATCATTTCCTTGTCTTGAGGCATTTTCACTGAAGTTGGATCAGCCTCTAACTTCATTTTCCACTTTCATTTTGAGCATCATTCCAACTTCAGACCTCCTTGGGATATTAGTTGTGATTTACATTGACCATTTTTAGGTTTTATTGTTCTCAACACATTCCACTATGTAATGAATAAATATGTAATGAATAAAGATTTACAACTGGAATATTTCATTCAGTGAGATTTAGATTTTAGTGTTCCCTTTATTGTTTTGAGCAGTGTATGTGTGTACTTATATACAGTATGATTGTGTATATCTGTGGTGTGTGTGTATATATATATATATATATATATATATACACACATGTACATATAGTTTATAGTATGTGTGTATGAGTATATTATATATGTATACTGCATGTATGCAGTATATTGTATAAATATACAGTATATATAAACTGTATGTGTATATGAGCATACTGTATATACTGTATATAAACTGAATATGTGTTTCTGTGTGTATATACTTTATGTATGTGCTTGCACACAATGGATGTGTCTGTATGCTATATATACAGTATATAGTGTATGTTTCTATATATATAAATTATATATAATGTGAGTACATGTATAGTGCATATCTGTGTATATGTGTATATATAGTTCTATAATTGTAGTGTCGCCATAATAGGGATCAGCAGTTTATGTGTAATGCCTGTGTCTTACATTAGGGCCTGTTCACACTGTCTTTCTTTACTGCGACCAGTGGGTTCTGTCTGAATCCTGTATAGAGCCATAGATTACAATAACAAGGAATAGAGTTCAAATGAATTCCACTTGTAGTGGGTTTTTTCTGAACGTGAAAAGTGGACACTTTTAGATGAAAAAGCACAAACAGACTCTATGGGTATATGCCCACAGTCAGTAAACGCTGCGAGTTGGACGCAGTCTACTTCTGCAGCATGCAATCTGCAGCGTCCAGATGTTACAGCATAGTGGAGGGGATTTCACAAAATCCCCTGCCCACTATGCGTGCGTGCACCGATGCCCGCGGCTTACCTGCGGAGACGGACATGCGGCACATCTTTCCAAACCGTAGCATGTCGATTTATCTTGTGGAGACGTGAGTCTTCGCAAGATAAATGTCACCCGTACAATGTATTGGACGCTGTGAATCCGCACAGTTCAGTGATCACAGAGGATTCACTTGCGTTCCACAGACAGCAGCTCTTTGGATGCAGCGGACGTGTGCTGCCTCCAAAGCGCTGCCAATTCCTGATCGTGTGCACCTACCATAAGAAAATAAATCAGTCAATTTCAGAGAATAAGAACAAATTCATTTGACCTCTGCTTGTGTCAGTGCCATCTGTTGCCCCGTAGGGGATTTACGTGAATCCTATTTTATGGGGATTCAGGCAGAGCCCACATACAATTCCGCGCTGTCCCAGTGCAGCAGCCAGACACAGACAGCGGCCAGACAAGGACATCGGCCACAAGACACTCTTTTTTATAAATCTGTTGCATGTCGTCTTTCAGCATTTCTGCCGTGTTTTTTTCCCTATACAAATGAATGGGAAACAAAAATGCAAGTGTAGATCAATCCACAGCAAAAATGGTGCCTGTGAATCAACACTACAGGGGTTTTCTGAGAACGTAAAATTAGTTAGCATGAAATGAGTCTCAACACTGGGCTGCAGGGGTCTTGTGGCTCTGGGGGTCTCTGCCAGACTTAGCACTGGCCTGCAGTGGTCTTGTGGCTCTGGGGGTCTCTGCCAGTGTCAGCACTGGGCTGCAGGGGTTTTGTGGCTCTGTGGGTCTCTGCCAGTCTTAGCACTGGGCTGCAGTGGTCTTGTGGCTCTGGGGGTCTCTGCCAGTCTCAGCACTGAGCTTCAGCGGTTTTGTGGCTCCATGGGTCTCTGACAGTCTTAGCACTGGGCTGCAGGGGTCTTGTGTCTCTGTGGGTCTCTGCCAATCTTAGCACTGGGCTGCAGTGGTCTTGTGGCTCTGGGGGTCTCTGCTAGTCTCAGCACTGGGCTGCAGGGGTTTTGTGTCTCCGGGGGTCTCTGCCAGTCTTAGCACTGGGCTGCAGAGGTCTTGTGTCTCTGTGGGTCTCTGCCAGTCTTAGCACTGGGCTGCAGGGGTCTTGTGTCTCTGTGGGTCTCTGCCAGTCGTAGCACTGGGCTGCAGTGGTCTTGAGGCTCTCGGGGTCTCTGCCAGTCTCAGCACTGGGCTGCAGGGGTTTTGTGGATCCGTGGGTCTCTGCCAGTCTTAGCACTGGTCTGCAGTGGTCTTGTGGCTCTGGGGGTCTCTGCCAGTCTTCTTAGCACTGGGCTGCAGGGGTCTTGTGGCTGCACCTTATGTTATAGCTGCAAAGTGAATAATAATAACCATCAGAGACCCCGAAACATCGACACTGAAGCCAGAGGGGATTTAGCAGGGTAGTTTGGGGGACATGTAAGACTTTTTTTTAATCGCCTTTTATTCTGCTGTTAGTGAGGTAGGATGTAGAAAAAGATGGCAATTCTGCTAATGTTTTCTATTATGTGACTGTACGACCCCCTTCACACAACCATGTATCATGTTTTTTACAGATGCCACGTGTACCCTATTTAACCTACAGTGCTTCCCTCATGTCTGTGTTTTCCCAGCAGTACAGATGACAAGGGCCAATACAAGTCTATAGGTCCGTGTAAGCATGCAGTCTATGTGCTGTCCATGTACCATTTATGATTAACACTGAAAGTATATGAGAAGCTTTGTCATTTCATTTCCAGTATCCATAGCGGAAAAACACGGCACACAATTGAAAACACCGATATTAGTGTAACACGTATTTGTTTTATATGGACATGGCCTAAGTGTTGTTGGTGGAATATTTCAGGATTGGGGGCCCCACTTTAAATTTTGCCCAGGGCGCCAATTTGTCTAAAACTGCCCCTTGGTGGGGCATATAATTATGAATTAGAGGGGCATGTAATTGTAATTATAATAATTGGGGACGGAATTATAATGACTTAGCGGAGGGAAAAGTAGTTATAATGAATTCGCAGGGCGTCTGATCATAATGAATTGGATTAAAAAAATGTAATCATAATTAATTAGGGGGATGGTGTGTAATTATAATGAAATGAAAGATTAAGTGTATTGATAATGAATTGTGATATGACATAATTATAATGTACTAGGCGGGAGGACATGTAATTAGAATGTACTGGGCGGGAGGACATGTAATTATAATGTACTGGGCGGGAGAACATGTAATTATAATGTACTAGGCGGGAGGACATATAATTATAATGTACTAGGCGGGAGGACATGTAATTAGAATGTACTGGGCGGAAGGACATGTAATTATAGTGTACTGGGCGGGAGGACATGTAATTATAATGTACTGGGCGGGAGAACATGTAATTATAATGTACTAGGCGGGAGAACATGTAATTATAATGTACTAGGCGGGAGGACATATAATTATAATGTACTAGGCGGGAGGACATGTAATTAGAATGTACTGGGCGGAAGGACATGTAATTATAGTGTACTGGGCGGGAGGACATGTAATTATAGTATACTGGGCGGGAGGACATGTAATTATAATGAATTAGGGGAAGAGGAAGAGTAATTATAAATTGAATTATATGAATTGGGGGACATGTATTTATAATACATTGGAAGCAGGACATGTAATTATTATGAATTGGGGGAGGATGTGTAATTCTACTGAATTGAGGGAGGACATGTAAAAATAATGAATTGGTGGGAGGGCATGTAGTTTTATTTAATTGGGGGACATGTATTTTAAATGAATTGGTGGAAGACATGTTATTATGATGAATTTGGGGGAATATGTAATGATAAGGAATTGGGGAAATGGGAGGTGCACAGTTGTGTGGGGTTAAAGTCAAAATAGTGACTGTTAATGAATTGGAGGAAAGAGTACAGAGGCTAATTAATTTATATATTTATTGTACAATGGAAAAGTGGTTAATTATAGTTAATGAGGGCACAGTTCTGACTTATCATTTTATATTGTGAATGGTGGGTTGCACAATGTCTAATTATATACTATTGGTGGGTGCATTTCTGTATTCAGCGGTGCAGTGTGGGTTTTTTTTTATTTAGGAAACAAATGTAAAGTATATCTCAACTAATCAACGAACACAACACTCGTTCATGGGGTAAAATGATCTATTGTGCAGTGTTTTTTCTGTAAACACGTGGAGTTTGCATTTTTCATTCTGAGGTGGCTGGTAGCTAAGATATTTTTGAGGGAATGTGCTCGTTTATGGTTACTCTCTGGTCATAGACATCTTGTACTTACTCCAGTGGACTAAATGAAACCACAGAGGACATAACACACTAAATTCCCAAAGCTACTGCATTCTTACTTTAGAATGAAATGATCCACAGTATATGGATACTAGGATAGAAAGTAACCAGATCATAATTGTCAATTATTCATCATAAAAACTCATTACCAATGATTTACTTCCTTTTTATCATCAATCATTATTATATATTTATTTATTTATCATTTGATTATTTCTCAGCATTGGTATCATTATCATTTGCTATGTTCTCTGTGAATAGGATTTATGAATTGCTTTGTCACCTTCTTCATATAACTGATTAATTTACTTTTTACTTTAATTTATACTTTATGTATTCACGCAATTCTTTCATACTTTCCACATGCTACAATGTACTGCTTTTTTCTTCTCTGCTCTATAAAGCATCCCACAATTTTTTTTGTGGACAAAACGTTTCTTTTTTATTTTACCCTTTATTTATTTGTTATTATCATGTTTTTTTTTTATAAAGATACCATTATGCTTGTATACCACATCAGTAGGAAGGTTTAACATCTATTTACCCACATCCCCATTCTGTCCCACTCACATTCAGTATAATGTGCCAATAGAAATGCTATTTGAAGCAACGGAGATGCTCCCCAAAAAAGTGTTGCTCACCCTCAGGGATCACAATGAAGTAGCTGACGGCATGCCCATATATTTTACCCTCCAGTTTTCCATAGTTTGTGTCCGGGGTTGGTTCTTTGGTGACCTGGATGCTTTTCCTGGCTGAAATATAGTGCATATTTGAAATAGGCGCTTGTTGATATGTACTTCGCATCACTGCTCTTAACTCCTTCATGACCTTGGACTAGGGTTGAGCGAAACGGGTCGTTCATTTTCAAAAGTCGCCGACTTTTGGCAAAGTCGGGTTTCATGAAACCCGATCCGACCCCTGTGCGGGGTCGGCCATGCGGTACGCGACTTTCGCGCCAAAGTCGCGTTTCAATGACGCGAAAAGCGCCATTTCTCAGCCAATGAAGGTAAACGCAGAGTGTGGGCAGCGTGATGACATAGGTCCTGGTCCCCACCATCTTAGAGAAGGGCATTGCAGTGATTGGCTTGCTGTCTGCGGCGTCACAGGGGCTATAAAGGGGCGTTCCCGCCGACCGCCATGTTACTGCTGCTGATCTGAGCTTAGGGAGAGGTTGCTGCCACTTCGTCAGAAGCAGGGATAGCGTTAGGCAGGGTCCATTAACCACCAAACCGCTTGTGCTGTAGCGATTTCCACTGCCCAACACCACCTTCGGTGTGCAGGGACAGTGGAAGCTACATTTTTTTTTTTCCCTCAGCGCTGTAGCTCATTGGGCTGCCCTAGAAGGCTCCCTGATAGCTGCATTGCTGTGTGTACGCCGCTGTGCAAACCAACTGCTTTTTTCAAAGCACAAATCTTCTTGTTCCTTCCTTTCTGCACAGCTATCTTTTTTGTTTGTACACACTTTTTATTTAATTTGTGCATCAGTCCACTCCTTATTGCTGCCTGCCATACCTGGCTGAGATTACTGCAGGGAGATAGTAATTGAAGGACACTCCCTGTTTTTTTTTTTTTTTTTTGTGGGAGATTAAGATTGACATTTCTGCTAGAGTGCCATCCCTGTCTGTGTCATCTCTCACTCAGTGGGCCATAGAAAGCCTATTTATTTTTTTGCTTGATTTGGGTTATAAAATCTACCTGAAAAAATCACTACATCAATCAGTGGGAGAAAAATATTGGCCTCAGGGCTTGTGTGCCACTCTTGACTCCTGTGTGCATCATCACTCACTTAGTGGGCCATAGAAAGCCTATTTATTTTTTTGCTTGATTTTGGTTCTAAAATCTACCTGAAAAAATCACTACATCAATCAGTGGGAGAAAAATATTGGCCTCAGGGCTTGTGTGCCACTCCTGACTCCTGTGTGCATCATCACTCACTCAGTGGGCCATAGAAAGCCCATTTTTTTTTTTTTGCTTTATTTGGGTTCTAAATTCTACCTGAAAAAATCAATAAATCAATCAGTGGGAGATTAATATTGGCCTTTGGGCTTGTGTGCCAGTCCTAAGCGTGCCATCTCTCTCTCTCAGATAGTGGGCCATAGAAAGCCTATTTATTTATTTATTTTTTTAATGGGTTTATAAATTTTCCCTGGAAAAAAAAAAAAAAAGTGGGAGATTAATATTGGCCTCTGGGCTTGTGTGCCAGTCCTGAGCGTGCCATCTCTCTCACAAATAGTGGGCCATAGAAAGCCTATTTATTTATTTTTTTTTGGTTTTATAAATTCTCCCTTAAAAAAAAAGGGAGATTAATATTGGCCTTTGGGCTTGTGTGCCAGTCCTAAGCGTGCCATCTCTCTCTCTCAGATAGTGGGCCATAGAAAGCCTATTTATTTTTATTTTTTTTTAATGGGTTTATAAATTTTCCCTGGAAAAAAAAAAAAAGTGGGAGATTAATATTGGCCTCTGGGCTTGTGTGCCAGTCCTAAGCGTGCCATCTCTCTCTGTCTCTCAGATAGTGGGCCATAGAAAGCCTATTTATTATTTTTTTTATTGGGTTTATAAATTTTCCCTGGAACAAAAAAAAAAAAGTGGGAGATAAATATTGGCCTCTGGGCTTGTGTGCCACTCCTGACTCCTGTGTGCGTCATCTCTCACTCAGTGGGCCATAGAAAGCCTTTTTTTGTTTTATTTGTTTTCTAAATTCTCCCTGAAAAAATCATTTTATTTTCTTTGGTTTCTAAATTCTTCCTGAAAAAATCATTTTATTCTATTTTTTTTTTTCCTAAAGTCTCCCTGAAAAAAAAAAAAAAAAAAAACAAATCAGTGGGAGATTAATATTGCCCTTTCTGCTTGTGTGCCAGTCTTGACTCCTGGGTGTGCCATCTCTCTCTCTCTCTCTCTCTCCAATTGTGGGCCATAGAAAGCCTATTATTTTTTTAGCTTGATTTGGGTTCCAAAATCTACCTGAAAAAATCACTACATCAATCAGTGGGAGATAAATATTGGCCTCTGGGCTTGTGTGCCACTCCTGACTCCTGTGTGCGTCATCTCTCACTCAGTGGGCCATAGAAAGCCTTTTTTTGTTTTATTTCTTTTCTAAATTCTCCCTGAAAAAATCATTTTATTTTCTTTGGTTTGTAAATTCTTCCTCAAAAAATCATTTTATTCTATTTTTTTTTTTCCTAAAGTCTCCCTGAAAAAAAAAAAAAAAAAAACAAATCAGTGGGAGATTAATATTGCCCTTTCTGCTTGTGTGCCAGTCTTGACTCCTGGGTGTGCCATCTCTCTCCAATTGTGGGCCATAGAAAGCCTATTATTTTTTTTAGCTTGATTTGGGTTCCAAAATCTACCTGAAAAAATCACTACATCAATCAGTGGGAGATAAATATTGGCCTCTGGGCTTGTGTGCCACTCCTGACTCCTGTGTGCGTCATCTCTCACTCAGTGGGCCATAGAAAGCCTTTTTTTGTTTTATTTGTTTTCTAAATTCTCCCTGAAAAAATCATTTTATTTTATTTGGTTTCTAAATTCTTCCTCAAAAAATCATTTTATTCTATTTTTTTTTTTCCTAAAGTCTCCCTGAAAAAAAAAAAAAAAAAACAAATCAGTGGGAGATTAATATTGCCCTTTCTGCTTGTGTGCCAGTCTTGACTCCTGGGTGTGCCATCTCTCTCTCTCTCTCCAATTGTGGGCCATAGAAAGCCTATTATTTTTTTTAGCTTGATTTGGGTTCCAAAATCTACCTGAAAAAATCACTACATCAATCAGTGGGAGATAAATATTGGCCTCTGGGCTTGTGTGCCACTCCTGACTCCTGTGTGCGTCATCTCTCACTCAGTGGGCCATAGAAAGCCTTTTTTTGTTTTATTTGTTTTCTAAATTCTCCCTGAAAAAATCATTTTATTTTATTTGGTTTCTAAATTCTTCCTGAAAAAATCATTTTATTCTATTATTTTTTTTTCCTAAAGTCTCCCTTAAAAAAAAAAAAAAATCAAATCAGTGGGAGATTAATATTTACATTTGTGCTTCAGTGACAGTCCTGCGTGTGTGGCATCTCTCTCATTTGTTGCCACCAACAACAGAGTGTGTAACATTGTGCCTGATTTTCGTTGTGGTCTCACTCACCTGTAAAGGGGTAGCTAAATCATACTGAAGTTATAGCTCACCGTGTAATTTGTGTGACAGCAACAAATACCGTTAGTTTGTTTACGTTTTTAAAACAATGAGGAAGTATGGTGGAAGAGGTCGTGGCCGGGGGCGTTCATTGTCAGCTGGTAATGAGGGTAGTGGTAGTGGTGGAGCATCAGCTGGTCGTGGGAAAAAAAATATTGCACCTAAGTCTGGAGCTGTGGAGCCAGGTTCGTCGTCTGGCTACACAAGGCCTCGAACGCTCCCTTTTCTGGGAGTAGGAAAACCGCTTTTAAAGCCAGAGCAGCAAGAGCAAGTTTTTGCTTATCTTGCTGACTCAGCCTCTAGCTCTTTTGCCTCCTCTCGTGAAACTGGTAAATGTCAAAGCAGCGCGTCGTTAGTGGATGTTCACGGTCAGGGACAAGTCACTTCCTTGTCCTCTTCAGCAAAAACAACAACAGAGAAGAATGCAGCAGGCGACACAACGGGTTACTCCATGGAGCTCTTTACACATACCGTCCCTGGCTTAGAAAGTGAAGCAGTTAACAGTCCATGCCCATTACAAGTTGAATCTGACATGGAGTGCACTGATGCACAGCCACAGCCAGACTACTATGCTGGTCCTTTGACTCAGACCACAACATTGCCCTCGCAGGGTGCTGATCAAGAATCAGACCCTGATGAGACTATGTTGCCCCATCACGAACGCTATACCACCGACCGACACGGTGACACAGACGAAGTTGCACACGAGCTACAAGAAGAGGTAATAGATGACCCAGTTCTTGACCCCGATTGGCAGCCATTGGGGGAACAGGGTGCAGGCGGCAGCAGTTCTGAAGCGGAGGAGGAGGGGCCGCAGCAGGCATCAACATCGCAACAGGTTCCATCTGCCGGGCCCGTATCTTGCCCAAAACGCGTGGCAAAGCCAAAACCTGTTGGAGGACAGCGTGGCCATCCGGTTAAAGCTCAGTCTGCAATGCCTGAAAAGGTATCCGATGCTAGAAAGAGTGCAGTCTGGCATTTTTTTAAACAACATCCAATTGATCAGCGCAAAGTCATCTGTCAAAAATGTTCAACTACCTTAAGCAGAGGACAGAATCTGAAAAGTCTCAATACAAGTTGCATGCATAGACATTTAACCACCATGCATTTGCAAGCCTGGACTAACTACCAAACGTCCCTTAAGGTTGTAGCACCCTCGGCCAATGAAGCTAGTCAGCAACGCAACATCCCTTCCGGCAGTGTAGGGCCACCATTTTCCGCACCACCTGCAGTATCTGTGCAGGTTTCTTTGCCAGGCCAAAGCAGTCAGGGTCAGGGAATCACCAGTTTCGTAGTAGGAAACACTGCATCTAGGGCACCGGTGGCAACAATACCATCTCCCACCGTCTCTCAGTCTGCCATGTCCACCGGCACCCCCGCTAGTTCCACGATCTCCAGCTCTCCAGTCCAGCTCACCCTACATGAGACTATGGTTAGAAAAAGGAAGTACTTAGCCTCGCATCCGCGTACACAGGGTTTGAACGCACACATAGCTAGACTAATCTCGTTAGAGATGATGCCCTACCGGTTAGTTGAAAGCGAACCTTTCAAAGCCCTGATGGACTACGCTGTACCACGCTACGAGCTACCCAGTCGACACTTTTTTTCCAGAAAAGCCATCCCAGCCCTCCACCAGCATGTTAAAGAGCGCATCGTCCATGCACTCAGGCAATCTGTGAGCACAAAGGTGCACCTGACAACAGATGCATGGACCAGTAGGCATGGCCAGGGACGTTACGTGTCCATCACGGCACACTGGGTAAATGTGGTGGATGCAGGGTCCACAGGGGACAGCAAGTTTGGGACAGTTCTGCCTAGCCCACGGTCTAGGAAACAATTGGCTGTAGCCGTTCGCACCCCCTCCTCCTCCTCTTCGTCCTCCTGCAGAAGCGAGAGCTCGTCCACAGACCGCAGTCGCACAACTACTCCATCCGCAGCTGCCACTGTTGCACACCAGGTCTCCCATTATGGGGCAGCTACTGGCAAACGTCAGCAGGCTGTATTGGCTATGAAGTGTTTGGGCGACAACAGACACACCGCGGAAGTTCTGTCCGAGTTCTTGCAGAAAGAAACGCAGTCGTGGCTGGGCACTGTAGATCTTGAGGCAGGCAAGGTAGTGAGTGATAACGGAAGGAATTTCATGGCTGCCATCTCCTTTTCCCAACTGAAACACATTCCTTGCCTGGCTCACACCTTAAACCTGGTGGTGCAGTGCTTCCTGAAAAGTTATCCGGGGTTATCCGACCTGCTCCTCAAAGTGCGTGGACTTTGCTCACATATCCGCCGTTCGCCCGTACACTCCAGCCGTAAGCAGACCTATCAGCGTTCTTTGAACCTTCCCCAGCATCGCCTAATCATAGACGTTGCAACAAGGTGGAACTCAACACTGCACATGCTTCAGAGACTGTGTGAACAGAGGCGGGCTGTTATGTTTTTGTGGGAGGATACACATACACGGGCAGGCAGTAGGATGGCAGACATGGAGTTGTCAGGTGTGCAGTGGTCGAAGATTCAAGACATGTGCCAAGTCCTTCAGTGTTTTGAGGAATGCACACGGCTGGTTAGTGCAGACAACGCCATAATAAGCATGAGCATCCCCCTAATGCGTCTGCTGATGCAAAGTTTGACGCACATAAAGGATCAGGCGTCTGCAGCTGAGGAAGAGGAAAGCCTTGATGACAGTCAGCCATTGTCTGGCCAGGGCAGTGTACAGGACGAGGTAGCGGGCGAAGAGGAGGAGGAGGACGAGGAGGATGATGGGGATGATTATATTTTTAATGAGGAAGCTTTTCCGGGGCCACTGGAAATTGGTGGCGCGGCAAGGCCGGGTTCTGGTTTTTTGAGGGACACAAGTGACGTGGATTTGCCTGAAACTGCCCCTCAACCAAGCACAACCGCAGATTTGAGAACTGGAACTTTGGCCCACATGGCGGATTATGCCTTACGTATCCTCAAAAGGGATACACGCATAACTAAAATGATGAATGATGACGATTACTGGTTGGCCTGCCTCCTTGATCCTCGCTATAAAGGCAAATTGCAAAATATAATGCCACATGAGAACTTGGAACTAATATTAGCAACCAAACAATCAACTCTTGTTGACTGTTTGCTTCTGGCATTCCCTGCACACAGCGCCCGTGATCGTTCTCACACGAGCTGCAGGGGCCAGCAGACCAGAGGAGTTAGAGGGGCAGAAATCAGAAGTGGCGTTGGCCAGAGGGGTTTTCTGACCAGGTTGTGGAGTGATTTTGCTATGACCGCAGACAGGACAGGTACTGCAGCATCAATTCAAAGTGACAGGAGACAACATTTGTACAGTATGGTTACAAACTATTTTTCATCCCTTATCGATGTTCTCCCTCAACCGTCATTCCCATTTGATTACTGGGCATCAAAATTAGACACCTGGCCAGAATTGGCAGAATATGCATTGCAGGAGCTTGCTTGCCCGGCAGCTAGTGTCCTATCAGAAAGAGTATTCAGTGCTGCAGGTTCAATACTAACAGAAAAAAGGACTCGTCTGGCTACCCAAAATGTAGATGATCTAACCTTCATTAAAATGAACCACAACTGGATTTCGAAATCTTTTGCCCCACCTTGCCCGGCTGACACCTAGCTTTCCTATGAAAAGGTCTTGCCTGTGGACTATTCTGAATGCCTTTTCCAATCTCGTAATTTTCTGCACCTGATTGTCCAGCATACGACATGTTTACACCTCACTAAATGGCCAAACTCCCCACACGGGGCCGTGGTATCGACACTTGGCGACAGCACCCGTGAGAGTGCAGTTTGTCTGAAGAGGTGGGTGAGCCCGCTTTTGGTCGACGGCACTGCCACTGGGTCCCTCCTAGTACAATAAAGTGTCTCTGGCGGTGGTGGTGCGCACCCAACGTCAGATACACCGTTGTAATATGAGGGGCCCTGGGCCTGTACCACCGGCCACAAGACAGTTTCCCCCCACCCCAGCTCAAACAGTGCTCTACCACTTGCAAAATTATCTCACAGCTCCACCAATGTTTAGTCTATGCGCTGACATCCTTCAATGCCTGCCACTGACAAAACCATTGTATTGACATTTTTGTTATGTTTTGTATTGACATTTTTGTTATGTTAGGCCTTCGATGCCTGTCTGTGGTCACTCCTTCCACTAGGCCTCCACTGACCACACCACTGCTGCCCGTGTACCCCTGTAACCAATTTAAAATTGCCTACAGCCATGTGTTATTATTTTAGGCCTTCGATGCCTGTCTGCGGTGACTCCTTCCACTAGGCCTCCACTGACCACACCACTGCTGCCCGTGTACCCCTGGAACCAATTTAAAATTGCCTACAGCCATGTGTTATTATTTTAGGCCTTCGATGCCTGTCTGCGGTCACTCCTTCCACTAGGCCTCCACTGACCACACCACTGCTGCCCGTGTACCCCTGGAATCAATTTAAAATTGCCTACAGCCATGTGTTATTATTTTAGGCCTTCGATGCCTGTCTGCGGTGATTCCTTCCACTAGGCCTCCACTGACCACACCACTGCTGCCCGTGTACCCCTGTAACCAATTTAAAATTGCCTACAGCCATGTGTTATTATTTTAGGCCTTCGATGCCTGTCTGCGGTCACTCCTTTCACTAGGCCTCCACTGACCACACCACTGCTGCCCGTGTACCCCTGGAACCAATTTAAAATTGCCTACAGCCATGTGTTATTATTTTAGGCCTTCGATGCCTGTCTGCGGTCACTCCTTCCACTAGGCCTCCACTGACCACACCACTGCTGCCCGTGTACCCCTGTAACCAATTTAAAATTGCCTACAGCCATGTGTTATTATTTTAGGCCTTCGATGCCTGTCTGCGGTGACTCCTTCCACTAGGCCTCCACTGACCACACCACTGCTGCCCGTGTACCCCTGGAAACAATTTAAAATTGCCTACAGCCATGTGTTATTATTTTAGGCCTTCGATGCCTGTCTGCGGTGACTCCTTCCACTAGGCCTCCACTGACCACACCACTGCTACCCGTGTACCCCTGTAACCAATTTAAAATTGCCTACAGCCATGTGTTATTATTTTAGGCCTTCGATGCCTGTCTGCGGTCACTCCTTCCACTAGGCCTCCACTGACCACACCACTGCTGCCCGTGTACCCCTGGAACCAATTTAAAATTGCCTACAGCCATGTGTTATTATTTTAGGCCTTCGATGCCTGTCTGCGGTCACTCCTTCCACTAGGCCTCCACTGACCACACCACTGCTGCCCGTGTACCCCTGTAACCAATTTAAAATTGCCTACAGCCATGTGTTATTATTTTAGGCCTTCGATGCCTGTCTGCGGTGACTCCTTCCACTAGGCCTCCACTGACCACACCACTGCTGCCCGTGTACCCCTGGAACCAATTTAAAATTGCCTACAGCCATGTGTTATTATTTTAGGCCTTCGATGCCTGTCTGCGGTCACTCCTTCCACTAGGCCTCCACTGACCACACCACTGCTGCCCGTGTACCCCTGTAACCAATTTAAAATTGCCTACAGCCATGTGTTATTATTTTAGGCCTTCGATGCCTGTCTGCGGTCACTCCTTCCACTAGGCCTCCACTGACCACACCACTGCTGCCCGTGTACCCCTGGAACCAATTTAAAATTGCCTACAGCCATGTGTTATTATTTTAGGCCTTCGATGCCTGTCTGCGGTGACTCCTTCCACTAGGCCTCCACTGACCACACCACTGCTGCCCGTGTACCCCTGGAACCAATTTAAAATTGCCTACAGCCATGTGTTATTATTTTAGGCCTTCGATGCCTGTCTGCGGTCACTCCTTCCACTAGGCCTCCACTGACCACACCACTGCTGCCCGTGTACCCCTGTAACCAATTTAAAATTGCCTACAGCCATGTGTTATTATTTTAGGCCTTCGATGCCTGTCTGCGGTGACTCCTTCCACTAGGCCTCCACTGATCACACCACTGCTGCCCGTGTACCCCTGGAACCAATTTAAAATTGCCTACAGCCATGTGTTATTATTTTAGGCCTTCGATGCCTGTCTGCGGTCACTCCTTCCACTAGGCCTCCACTGACCACACCACTGCTGCCCGTGTACCCCTGGAACCAACATCAGAAAATATAAAAATAAGTATTTTGCTTATAAAAAAGAAAATACTGGAGAGATATCAAATGCAGACATTTTAACATTAAAAACAAACACATACAACAACAATCTGGTACAGTACTAAAAATGGCCACCAGCTACAATAACTTTCTCCTGCAAGTAGTTAACTGAAAGGTTTTTTCAATTTTAAACACAGATATGGCATCCACCGAGTGTTGTCCTGTCGCGTCTTCTTTATATTATTGCCAAGAAGATGCAAAACAATGAAAATAATAAAATCATTATTTACCAAAAAAATAGAGTAAGTCAAAACCACATTGCAAATAAACATACATTACAAATAAAGAAGCAGGGCGCGTCCGAGGGTGAGTATATACCTAATAAGAATATAATCACCCTCGGACGCGCCCTGCTTCTTTCCGACAGCCTTCCTTCCTAAGAATCAGCCCTTCCGTGGTGTAGAGAGAGGGTTTGTTACACTCCAAGGTGTTCCCCAGGTTGCCTTTCCTGAGCTTCGATCTTCCGGCTCTCGTTTAGTAGTTGTTGGAAACTACGCTGCATTAGGCCTACAAATTGGGTATGGGGTGTAGAGAGATGGTGTGTTACACTCCAAGGTGTTCCCCAGGTTTCCTCTCCATTGCTTCGATCTTCCGGCTCTCGTTTAGTAGTTGTTGGAAACTACGCTGCATTAGGCCTACAAATTGGGTATGGGGTGTAGAGAGATGGTGTGTTACACTCCAAGGTGTTCCCCAGGTTTCCTCTCCATTGCTTCGATCTTCCGGCTCTCGTTTAGTAGTTGTTGGAAACTACGCTGCATTGGGCCTACAAATTGGGTATGGGGTGTAGAGAGATGGTGTGTTCCACTCCAAGGTGTTCTCCAGGTTGCCTTTCCTGAGCTTCGATCTTCCGGCTCTCGTTTAGTAGTTGTTGGAAACTACGCTGCATTAGGCCTACAAGTTGGGTATGGGGTGTAGAGAGATGGTGTGTTCCACTGTAGAGAGATGGTGTGTTCCACTCCAAGGTGTTCCCCAGGTTTCCTCGCCAATGCTTCGATCATCATGCTCTCGTTTAGTAGTTGTTGGAAACTACGCTGCATTAGGCCTACAAATTGGGTATGGGGTGTAGAGAGATGGTGTGTTACACTCCAAGGTGTTCCCCAGGTTTCCTCTCCATTGCTTCGATCTTCCGGCTCTCGTTTAGTAGTTGTTGGAAACTACGCTGCATTAGGCCTACAAATTGGGTATGGGGTGTAGAGAGATGGTGTGTTACACTCCAAGGTGTTCCCCAGGTTTCCTCTCCATTGCTTCGATCTTCCGGCTCTCGTTTAGTAGTTGTTGGAAACTACGCTGCATTAGGCCTACAAATTGGGTATGGGGTGTAGAGAGATGGTGTGTTACACTCCAAGGTGTTCCCCAGGTTTCCTCTCCATTGCTTCGATCTTCCGGCTCTCGTTTAGTAGTTGTTGGAAACTACGCTGCATTAGGCCTACAAATTGGGTATGGGGTGTAGAGAGATGGTGTGTTCCACTGTAGAGAGATGGTGTGTTCCACTCCAAGGTGTTCCCCAGGTTTCCTCGCCAATGCTTCGATCATCATGCTCTCGTTTAGTAGTTGTTGGAAACTACGCTGCATTAGACCTACAAATTGGGTATGGGGTGTAGAGAGATGGTGTGTTCCACTCCAAGGTGTTCTCCAGGTTGCCTTTCCTGAACTTCTATCTTCAGGCTCTCATTAAATTGTGGTTAAACGGAACAACTGCATTTGGCGTACTAGTTGGTTTGGGGCCTACTATCGGTGTCTGCCGCTCCTTGCTGTTCTCCTGGTTTCCTGTCCTGAAATTCCGTTTTCAGGCGCTCGTTAAGTAGTTGTTAATGTTAGACTGCATTTGGCCTACTAGTTGGGTTGGGGCCTACTATCGGTGTCTGCCACTCCTTGCTGTTCTCCTCCACTGAACAAAGCTGTGCCGCCTGTTTACTACTGTTGCCAATTTTGAACTGCATTTCGACTACTTACTGATTTGGGCCTACTCTCTGTGTCAGCCTCTCATTCCAGTTGTCCTCCACTGCAATGCCCCCTGATTAGTCCTGTGTTACCAATTTTGAACTGCATTTAGCCCACTTTATTCTTTGGGCCTATATCTGTGTTTCCTCCTCATCCTGCCCATTGCCCAGCCAGTGATAGATGAGTCTGCTGGTACATTGACCCATAACGCAACATTTCCCGTGCACGCTACACTGCAAGATTGTGACCCTGCTGAAAGTCAGGTCCCCCTTCCCGCATACCATACCACCTTACACGGGGACAAACAGGACGGTGCAGATGAAAGTGCAGGTTCCTTCATCAGGTGGGGGGAGGAATACTAGTTGGCGACGTCACTGGCACAGGGCCTCTCATGGTACGCAAAAGTGTTGCTGCCGGTGGGAGGCGCCCCCGCCGTGCAAACACACCGCTGTACTTTGAGGGGCCCTGTGCCAGTGCCAATGCCAACGAGTGGGCCCCCCCTGCTTGCTCAGGTTCACAGCACTTGCAAAGTTGAAATACTTACCTCTCCCTGCTCCACTGCCGTGACGTGGTCCAGATTTCCTGGGCCCACTAATTACTTGAACCAGCCCTACCCACCACAACTTTAGCCAAATGACCCCCAATTTCAAATGCCTTCCAATTATTATAAGGTAAATTACGCTTGCCAAGCTTCATTAAGAAGAATGGATGGTTTTGACATTAAAATGGGCACTCTAGGTGTTTTCCTGGCCCCCACTCACTGCCGACTATGCTGCCCCATTGACTTGCATTGGGTTTCGTGTTTCGGTCGATCCCGACTTTACGTCATAATCGGCCGATTTCACTCGACCCGACTTTTGAGATAGTCGGGTTTCGCGAAACCCGGCTCGACTCTAAAAAGGTCAAGGTCGCTCAACTCTACCTTGGACATCTCCATCATCCTGGTTGGGAAAAGGTTCTTGACCTTGGATGTATGGATACTTCAGGGAGCTGTGCCAAGAGATTGCCACTGGGATTTCGGCTTATGTGACAGATGACACCTGGCTCTCACAGCCAGTAGCGGTGCCTGAACGGCCTCCGGCTCTTTAACCCCTCAAATTCGATATCTATCACAACATTTAGGGGGCTGGGAGAGGGGAGGGGTTCACTCTCACATCTGATTGAAGTCCAGGACAGCACAGCAGGGCGCGGGATGCGCCGCTGACTCCTGCCTATGACACAGACTTCTACAGGCCTATCATGAACGCTACGGCCCTCCTCAAACAGGTTTCATTCACCTGGGACACAGCAGCCCTTACTGGCCCTACAATAAGGTTATGCTCTAAAAGGGATCGTTTGTTCACGTTCTACTACTGCCACCTTTATGCATATGTATCAAAGGACTAGAGTAACCCCATGAATAAGACCCGGGAGGGTCGAAACGTCATCAATATGGCAACCGTTTTTTTTGTTTCTTTAAATAAAATTGGCATATACCTTTTTGCACAATACCAGTATTGTGTGTGCGGTAATTTTTCTCTATGCTTGTTTCTGACAAACACCCATGGAGCCAAAATCATCACTAAACCTGTAGATAAATTCCCATATTTGTGTAATTTCCAAAATGGGGTCACTTGAGGGGAAAGTCTGCTTTCCTAGCACTTACGGGCTATGTATATGGAGTCCGCAAACCATTGTATGATAATGTGTTCTCCAAGTGTCAAACAGTGCTCCTTCCATCCTGAGTCTCCCCGTGTGGCTATGCAGTACAGTATAGCCACATATAGGGTATTTCCATGTTCATGGAAGTCAGTTTAACCTTTATGTAGGGCCCTTGGGTTGCTTTCACGGAGTGTCTACTAGCTGGTGGAACAGGCTGGCAGAGAATAGTCAGTAGGCTAGGTCAGTATCAGGAGGTCATGGCAGTCTGGCAGCCTAGTCCTCAATATGCAATTTATAGGTTCAGTCTGAGCAGGGAAGGAGGAGTGAACCAGAATAAGTATAACCCATGACTGGCAGCTAGGGTCTGAGTGGGATAATTGAAGTTAGTGAAGGCACTGATTGCCTCAGATTTCTCGTTAATCACATCAACCCCTTTTTTAGTTAAATCAGTCAGTGGATTGGCAATCTTAGAAATAATTTTTATACATTAACAATAGTAACTAGTAAATCCAAGAAAGCTGTACAAAGTTTTCAGTGATATTAGTTTCACTCAACACTTAGTAGTTTGGACCTTAGAGGCATCCGTTCAAAAACCTTTGGCAGAAAACATATACACAAGGAAGTTTAATTCTTGAACAGAATTTTCAAGTTTAGCAAACGAAGAGTTGCCTTTAAGTGTTTGAAATACAGTGCATAAATGTCAACTGTGTGACTCAAAATCTGATGAAAAACAAAGATGTCATGTAGATAGGCAACCACATATTGACCACTCATATCGCTAAATATTTTATTTTAATGTTTAAAAACAAATAGGGTATTACTTAGCCAGATAGACATCACAAGATACTTATAGTGACCCTGAGGTGTATTAATTGATTTATTTAACTCATCCCCTTCCCTGATATGCAATAATTTATAAGCCAACCTGAGATCAAGCTTCAGGAACCAACGAGCTCCTAACAACTGGTTTTTGAGATTGTAATGGGAATAGTGGTGGAGCCACTGTGCCGAGGTCTGAGAAGAGCCTGGGGGCATAAGTAGGTGAACACCTGACTCTTTGTTAGAGCCCCTAATGGTAGGATTAGACTTTACTCCAGATGGACACCAGGTACCACACCAGGACAGACCTTAGATGCACAGCAGCTGACCCCCAAGGGGCAGGAAGCTGGAATGGCCTAGAATGGAAAGTTCAGTTGGTACGACCTAAGCACAGTGCCTGAGAATTTGTGAGCTGTGCGTAGACCCCAGGCAGCAACCGAAGGAGGAGGAAGTGTGATATGGGGCCGATGCAGTTAGTGAGTGCCCTGCCAGGAGAGGAGGAAAGAGTGCAGGGATGCTGGCACTACAGAGATCACAGATAAGTGACAGAGGATTCTGATTCTATACAGCAATTTTGTTAAGTTCCTGGTAGTAAATACATGGTCTTAGAAGACCACCAACTTTTTACTTTTTTACGAACAAAAAAAACCCAGCCCCATTTGGTTATGTAGGAGGTCTGATTAGCCCTTTTTGCTAACTATCATGTTTCATGGTCTGACATTCTGGACCAAAAAGATATATTTTATCTTTGCAGAGGTGGGAGTTAGGTAACAGATCAATAAGAGAATCACAAATACTTTGTGGAGGAAACTTTCAGATTGAGACGGAAAAATATTAGCAACATTTCCAAATATGTAATGCTAAATAATGAGGCAAAGCTTCTGACAAACTCAAAGATAATGACATATATTGTTTCAGCAAATCTAGATTCTTGGGCAGAATAGCCCCGATGCAATACAATAACTGGTTTATGTTTATATATCCAAGACATATTCAAGACCACAGCTGCAAATAGGATTTTAATAAGTAAAAACTAAATAAATTCAAAATAGAAGGTGTTACACCCGGTCCGGTCTCTGTACCTTTGCGGGCTCCCCGTCAGGAATCCTGCTCTGTGGTGGCTCTGAACTGTCAGGCTGCAGCTTCCCCTCCTCCCTCTCCTGCTTCCTGACGTGCTTCCTGCAGCTTCTCAGGCAGAGTGTTAAGAGCATGCACGCGCTTGTTCCCAGACTCTTAAAGAGACAGTGCGCATTTTTAAAATATGCTTCCAGCCAATGGTGTGTTATCCTTTGCTATTTCTAGCCCCTCCACCATAGGGAGGGCGCCAGAGTAACAAGTATCTTCTGTTGCTAACTTCCGGTTCCTGTTAACTAGCTCTTCTGTTTCTGAAATATCTGCATGGAACTTCACTTATTCTGTCTGTCTCCACAGATCTTCTGCTACCAGTTACCCGGTTATGCTGGACTGCATCCGCAGTATCTACACTGGATCCATCTAGTCCTGCCAGTCCGCCAGCCTCACTTCTGGACCACGCCAGTACCCTCGGTGCCAGCTTCTACACCCGGTATCCTCCAGTCGGCTCTGCAATACCCGCTAACCTTGCTGGTCCATCTGTTCCGCTGGGACAGCCGCCACGAGTACAGGGTCTAACTGAAGGTAGCACCCGTGTCCTCCAGGCATTCCATTCTGTCCCTGTTCGAGGGGACTTACTACGGGTGTGTGGGGCTCACGCAGTAATGCCCCCTTCGGAGCCCCCCGGACTGTGGTCTAGTGGTTCCACATCAAACCTCAATAAATACGAATGTGAACTTCTACATCTGTGCCTCAGTTTCCATTCGTTACAGAAGGTACCAATAACCAATGACACCTCCTATGTGATATACTTCACCACACCATGGGTGAGAGGTATACAATCAATAAAATCAACTTTAATAGTAAAATCTAATTTTAGCAATGGTAAACTAAGCTTTTTTGCCATTTTGGCATCAACAAATTTTGCTGCAGAACCACAATCAATAAAGGCTTTAACCCGTTCACAATCTTGGACGTATAGGTACAACCAAGTTCGCTTCACCCTGTTTGCTGCAGGCTCTGGTGATTAGCCTACAATGCTTTCGGCACATGTCAGCTGATAATATCAGCTGACATGTGTCCCTAACAGCCTCCTATGGAATCGTGATCCATCCGCAGCTGTTAACATGTTAAATGCCACTGTCAATCTCTGACAGCAGAATTTAACATGATCGAGCCAGAAGCGAGTTACAAACCCCGACTATCTGTGTCTGTGTCACATGATTTCGGGTCGCCAATGGGTTGGCATGACAACCCAGGGTCTGCAGAAGACCCCTGTGGTTTCATTGCCGGATAGCTGTGAACACCGCTCAGTGGCCAGTGCTCATAGCAAGTGAGCATTTCTGCTTCAAAGAGAAGGGATGAAGCCCTGCTATGTGTAGAACAAGCAATCAGAAGATAGCAGCTTCTAGTCCCCCTATTGAAGCTAGTAAAAAGTAAAAAAAATAAATAAATATGAAAAACTTTATAAAAGTTTAAATCACCCCCATTCAAAATAAAGCAATAAAAAATACACATATTTGGTATCTCCCAAATGTCAGTTCGAGACACCAAAAATATGCCCTCACCCAGCCCCAGATGAGGAAAAATGAAAATGCTACGGGTCTTGGAAAATGTAAACTTTTTTTCTTGCAAACTTTTGAATTTTTTTCACCACTTAAATAAAAAAACCCTATATACAGTGGGGCAAAAAAGTATTTAGTCAGTCAGCAATAGTGCAAGTTCCACCACTTAAAAAGATGAGAGGCGTCTGTAATTTACATCATAGGTAGACCTCAACTATGGGAGACAAACTGAGAAAAAAAAATCCAGAAAATCACATTGTCTGTTTTTTTTAACATTTCATTTGCATTTTATGGTGGAAAATAAGTATTTGGTCAGAAACAAACAATCAAGATTTCTGGCTCTCACAGACCTGTAACTTCTTCTTTAAGAGTCTCCTCTTTCCTCCATTCATTACCTGTAGTAATGGCACCTGTTTAAACTTGTTATCAGTATAAAAAGACACCTGTGCACACCCTCAAACAGTCTGACTCCAAACTCCACTATGGTGAAGACCAAAGAGCTGTCAAAGGACACCAGAAACAAAATTGTAGCCCTGCACCAGGCTGGGAAGACTGAATCTGCAATAGCCAACCAGCTTGGAGTGAAGAAATCAACAGTGGGAGCAATAATTAGAAAATGGAAGACATACAAGACCACTGATAATCTCCCTCGATCTGGGGCTCCACGCAAAATCCCACCCCGTGGGGTCAGAATGATCACAAGAACGGTGAGCAAAAATCCCAGAACTACGCGGGGGGACCTAGTGAATGAACTGCAGAGAGCTGGGACCAATGTAACAAGGCCTACCATAAGTAACACACTACGCCACCATGGACTCAGATCCTGCAGTGCCAGACGTGTCCCACTGCTTAAGCCAGTACATGTCCGGGCCCGTCTGAAGTTTGCTAGAGAGCATTTGGATGATCCAGAGGAGTTTTGGGAGAATGTCCTATGGTCTGATGAAACCAAACTGGAACTGTTTGGTAGAAACACAACTTGTCGTGTTTGGAGGAAAAAGAATACTGAGTTGCATCCATCAAACACCATACCTACTGTAAAGCATGGTGGTGGAAACATCATGCTTTGGGGCTGTTTCTCTGCAAAGGGGTCAGGACGACTGATCCGGGTACATGAAAGAATGAATGGGGCCATGTATCGTGAGATTTTGAGTGCAAACCTCCTTCCATCAGCAAGGGCATTGAAGATGAAACGTGGCTGGGTCTTTCAACATGACAATGATCCAAAGCACACCGCCAGGGCAACGAAGGAGTGGCTTCGTAAGAAGCATTTCAAGGTCCTGGAGTGGCCTAGCCAGTCTCTAGATCTCAACCCTATAGAAAACCTTTGGAGGGAGTTGAAAGTCCGTGTTGCCAAGCGAAAAGCCAAAAACATCACTGCTCTAGAGGAGATCTGCATGGAGGAATGGGCCAACATACCAACAACAGTGTGTGGCAACCTTGTGAAGACTTACAGAAAACGTTTGACCTCTGTCATTGCCAACAAAGGATATATTACAAAGTATTGAGATGAAATTTTGTTTCTGACCAAATACTTATTTTCCACCATAATATGCAAATAAAATGTTAAAAAAACAGACAGTGTGATTTTCTGGATTTTTTTTTCTCAGTTTGTCTCCCATAGTTGAGGTCTACCTATGATGTAAATTACAGACGCCTCTCATCTTTTTAAGTGGTGGAACTTGCACTATTGCTGACTGACTAAATACTTTTTTGCCCCACTGTATGTTTGATATCTACAAACTTGTAATAACCCGGAAAATCATAATGGCAGGTCAGTTTTAGCATTTCGAGAACATGGTAAAAAAAAAAAAAACTGTTGTGGAAATCTTTACAATTTTCCAGTACACTATGTAGTAAAACCAATGGTGTAGTTCAAAAGTACAACTCATCCTGCAAAAAAATGTGTACACATGGCCATATTGATGGAAATATAAAAAAGGTATGGCTAGGGGGAAAAGGGGAGCTAAAAGTGGAAACTCAAAAACTTAAAAACCCAAGATGGTGAAGGGATTAAGCATCACAGATTTTTATAGATAAGGCAAACATCCCTTAAAGATCCCGGCGGTGGCGTGTTCACGATGGTGTTCCGTTAGTGGTACTGCGTAAGAGGCTGCAAATGGCATATACAGTGTGTGTGGTGCGTACGCCGTATACAATGTGTGTGGTGCATACGGCATATACAGTTTGTGTGAGTGTGTGTGGTGCATACGGCGTATATAGTGTGTGTGTGTGTGCGTGGCGCAACTGTGTTCCGCTAGTGGTACTGCATAAGAGACTGGTACCACCAGCAGTTACCATATTGAGACACCCATCACTTGGGTGTCCCAATATGGCGGTCGGTAAATCTTTGGAATTCTGGGATCTGGATATATCTGGACTGAACAGGATGTGAAGACATTACAAGGTAAGTATATATTAAGATATATATGGACTACTATATATATGTATATATACAGTATATTTATATATATATATATATATATATACACAATTTACATATTTATATTTATACATAATTTACACAATTTTTATTTATATACAGTTTACACAATTTGCCAAGTACAGGTCCTTCTCAAAAAATTAGCATATAGTGTTAAATTTCATTATTTACCATAATGTAATGATTACAATTAAACTTTCATATATTATAGATTCATTATCCACCAACTGAAATTTGTCAGGTCTTTTATTGTTTTAATACTGATGATTTTGGCATACAACTCCTGATAACCCAAAAAACCTGTCTCAATAAATTAGCATATTTCACCCATCCAATCAAATAAAAGTGTTTTTTAATATCAAACAAAAAAACCAACAAATAATAATGTTCAGTTATGCACTCAATACTTGGTCGGGAATCCTTTGGCAGAAATGACTGCTTCAATGCGGCGTGGCATGGAGGCAATCAGCCTGTGACACTACTGAGATGTTATGGAGGTCCAGGATGCTTCAATAGCGGCCTTAAGCTCATCCAGAGTATTGGGTCTTGCGTCTCTCAACTTTCTCTTCACAATATCCCACAGATTCTCTATGGGGTTCAGGTCAGGAGAGTTGGCAGGCCAATTGAGCACAGTAATACCATGGTCAGTAAACCATTTACCAGTGGTTTTGGCACTGTGAGCAGGTGCCAGGTCGTGCTGAAAAATGAAATCTTCATCTCCATAAAGCATTTCAGCCGATGGAAGCATGAAGTGCTCCAAAATCTCCTGATAGCTAGCTGCATTGACCCTGCCCTTGATGAAACACAGTGGACCAACACCAGCAGCTGACATGGCACCCCACACCATCACAGACTGTGGGTACTTGACACTGGACTTCAGGCATTTTGGCATTTCCTTCTCCCCAGTCTTCCTCCAGACTCTGGCACCTTGATTTCCGAATGACATGCAAAATTTGCTTTCATCAGAAAAAAGTACTTGGGACCACTTAGCAACAGTCCAGTGCTGCTTCTCTGTAGCCCAGGTCAGGCGCCTCTGCCGCTGTTTATGGTTCAAAAGTGGCTTTACCTGAGGAATGCGGCACCTGTAGCCCATTTCCTGCACACGCCTTGTGCACGGTGGCTCTGGATGTTTCCACACCAGACTCAGTCCACTGCTTCCTCAGGTTCCCCAAGGTCTGGAATCGGTCCTTCTCCACAATCTTCCTCAGGGTCCGGTCTCCTCTTCTCGTTGTACAGCGTTTTCTGCCACATTGTTTCCTTCCAACAGACTTACCATTGAGGTGCCTTGATACAGCACTCTGGGAACAGCCTATTTGTTGAGAAATTTCTTTCTGGGTCTTACCCTCTTGCTTGAGGGTGTCAATGATGGCCTTCTTGACATCTGTCAGGTCGCTAGTCTTACCCATGATGGGGGTTTTGAGTAATGAACCAGGCAGGGAGTTTATAAAAGCCTCAGGTATCTTTTGCATGTGTTTAGAGTTAATTAGTTGATTCAGAAGATTAGGGTAATAGGTCGTTTAGAGAACCTTTTCTTGATATGCTAATTTATTGAGACAGGTTTTTTGGGTTATCAGGCGTTGTATGCCAAAATCATCAGTATTAAAACAATAAAAGACCTGACAAATTTCAGTTGGTGGATAATGAATCTATAATATATGAAAGTTTAATTGTAATCATTACATTATGGTAAATAATGAAATGTAACACTATATGCTAATTTTTTGAGAAGGACCTGTATAATGCATTATATAATCCTATTCTTTTATTTCTAATTTTTATCTTTCTCCCCCTGTAAAAATAAACTATGATATGAAGTTTAAAAACTTGCTACATCTCCATCTGAGAACCCCCTGAATAACTAGACAAGTAATGCATAAAATGATGGCAGTATATACTGTATGTAGTTTTTATTTTTTTTCTATCTCCTGGAAACTGATAATAAATAAATATTAAAAAATATGAAATTGGAGTTTTGCATTGACACCAGCAATAGGACATTTATATAAAGAATAAGAAATTCGAATAAAATAAGCTAAGGGTTGAAGCAACATTGGATATCATCCAACTGTTCTACAAACCAAACATAACTAAGAAGCAAAACAGATTTTTTAACAACTTAACAAAAAAAAATTCAATTACAGAATGTCTAAATTCTTATAATTACTGTTGTGGGAATACTCTTTAATGTGGTAACAATTTCATCTTGATTATATTTTCTGATACGTGTTATAAATGTACGTATCAACTAATTTTATATCATGTCAAGAATTATCAGTATAATAGCAGTTACCTTCTACTATAGAAATGATGAATCATAGTTTAACAAATGTGTTAATCCTGTATAGGAAATATGGGTTTTTAATTCAATATGTAGAGCCAATTTACTTTATTGCAAAAAAATTACTTTAAAAAAAATGATATTAATTTCCTGTATTTTTACCATAATTTCCACATATTTCACTGCAAAAATGGCAACAATAAATTTTATTAACAGTTTATGCAGCACAATGTGCAGAATTCATCAGTTCTCAAAATGTTTCGCACTCTTTCCATGTAGGCTTTTTTTCCCTTATACTGTGTTTAGAATACAGAGCTAACTTTAAAAGAAGCAATATTGGGAAACTTACTGACAAGTTGGGCAATAAATCGTCCTTCCCATGTAAATTACATTTCAAGCATGTTTTATGACTATTCTGCTCATAAATTTTTGTATTATAAAGTTTAAATTGTAATATTTTATCAGTGACTGAAATAAATAATATTATTTCACTGCTTTTTGCCTTTTACTTTTTTATGTGTTTGTTTAACCCCTTTACCCCCAAGGGTGGTTTGCACGTTAATGACCAGGCCAATTTTTACAATTCTGACCACTGTCCCTTTATGAGGTTATAACTCCGAAACGCTTCAACGGATCCTGGTGATTCTGACATTGTTTTCTCGTGACATATTGTACTTCATGATAGTGGTAAAATTTCTTTGATAGTACCTGCGTTTATTTGTGAAAAAAACGGAAATTTGGCGAAAATTTTGAAAATTTCGCAATTTTCAAACTTTGAATTTTTATGCAATTAAATCACAGAGATATGTCACACAAAATACTTAATAAGTAACATTTCCCACATGTCTCCTTTACATCAGCATAATTTTGGAACCAATTTTTTTTTTTGTTAGGGAGTTATAAGGGTTAAAAGTTGACCAGCAATTTCTCATTTTTACAACACCATTTTTTTTTAGGGACCACGTCTCATTTGAAGTCATTTTGAGGGGTCTATATGATAGAAAATGCCCAAGTGTGACACCATTCTAAAAACTGCACCCCTCAAGGTGCTCAAAACCACATTCAAGAAGTTTATTAACCCTTCAGGTGTTTAATAGGAATTTTTGGAATGTTTAAATAAAAATGAACATTTAACTTTTTTACACAAAAAATTTACTTCAGCTCCAATTTGTTTTATTTTACCAAGGGTAACAGGAGAAATTGGACCCAAAAAGTTGTTGTCCAATTTGTCCTGAGTACGCTGATACCCCATATGTGGCAGTAAACCACTGTTTGGGCGCATGGGAGAGCTCGGAAGGGAAGGAGCGCTATTTGACTTTTCAATGCAAACTTGACAGGAATTGAGATGGGACGCCATGTTGCGTTTGGAGAGCCACTGATGTGCCTAAACATTGAAACCCCCCACAAGTGACACCATTTTGGAAAGTAGACCCCCTAAGGAACTTATCTGGATGTGTGGTGAGCACTTTGACCCACCAAGTGCTTCACAGAAGTTTATAATGCAGAACCGTAAAAATAAAAAATCATATTTTTTCACAAAAATTATATTTTTGCCCCCAATTTTTTATTTTTCCAAGGGTAAGAGAAGAAATTGGACCTCAAAAGTTGTTGTCCAATTTGTCCTGAGTACGCTGATACCCCATATGTGGCAGTAAACCACTGTTTGGGCGCATGGGAGAGCTCGGAAGGGAAGGAGCGCAGTTTGACTTTTCAATGCAAAATTGACAGAAATTGAGATGGGACGCCATGTTGCGTTTGGAGAGCCACTGATGTGCCTAAACATTGAAACCCCCCACAAGTGACACCATTTTGGAAAGTAGACCCCCTAAGGAACTTATCTAGAGGTGTGGTGAGCACTTTGACCCACCAAGTGCTTCACAGAAGTTTATAATGCAGAACCGTAAAAATAAAAAATCATATTTTTTCACAAAAATTATATTTTTGCCCCCAATTTTTTATTTTTCCAAGGGTAAGAGAAGAAATTGGACCTCAAAAGTTGTTGTCCAATTTGTCCCGAGTACGCTGATACCCCATATGTGGCAGTAAACCACTGTTTGGGCGCATGGGAGAGCTCGGAAGGGAAGGAGCGCCGTTTGACTTTTCAATGCAAAATTGACAGGAATTGAGATGGGACGCCATGTTGCGTTTGGAGAGCCACTGATGTGCCTAAACATTGAAACCCCCCACAAGTGACACCATTTTGGAAAGTAGACCCCCTAAGGAACTTATCTAGAGGTGTGGTGAGCACTTTGACCCACCAAGTGCTTCACAGAAGTTTATAATGCAGAACCGTAAAAATAAAAAATCATATTTTTTCACAAAAATTATATTTTTGCCCCCAATTTTTTATTTTTCCAAGGGTAAGAGAAGAAATTGGACCTCAAAAGTTGTTGTCCAATTTGTCCCGAGTACGCTGATACCCCATATGTGGCAGTAAACCACTGTTTGGGCGCATGGGAGAGCTCGGAAGGGAAGGAGCGCCGTTTGACTTTTCAATGCAAAATTGACAGGAATTGAGATGGGACGCCATGTTGCGTTTGGAGAGCCACTGATGTGCCTAAACATTGAAACCCCCCACAAGTGACACCATTTTGGAAAGTAGACCCCCTAAGGAACTTATCTGGATGTGTGGTGAGCACTTTGACCCACCAAGGGCTTCACAGAAGTTTATAATGCAGAGCCATAAAAATAAAACAAAATTTTTTTCCCACAAAAATTATTTTTTAGCCCCCAGTTTTGTATTTTCCCTAGGGTAAGAGGAGAAATTGGACCACAAAAGTTGTTGTCCAATTTGTCCTGAGTACGCTGATACCCCATATGTGGGGGGGAACCACCGTTTGGGCGCATGGGAGGGTTCGGAAGGGAAGGAGCGCCATTTGGAATGCAGACTTAGATGGAATGGTCTGCAGGCGTCACATTGCGTTTGCAGAGCCCCTAATGTACCTAAACAGTAGAAACCCCCCACAAGTGACACCATTTTGGAAAGTAGACCCCCTAAGGAACTCATCTTGATGTGTTGTGAGAGCTTTGAACCCCCAAGTATTTCACTACAGTTTATAACGCAGAGCCATGCAAATAAAAAATATTTTTTTTTCCACAAAAATTATATTTTAGCCCCCAGTTTTGTATTTTTCCAAGGTTAGCAGGAGAAATTGGACCCTAAATGTTGTTGTCCAATTTGTCCTGAGTACGCTGATACCCGATATGTGGGGGGGAACCACCGTTTGGGCGCATGGGAGGGCTCGGAAGGGAAGGAGCATCATTTGGAATGCAGACTTAGATGGATTGGTCTGCAGGCGTCACATTGCGTTTGCAGAGCCCCTAATGTACCTAAACAGTAGAAACCCCCCACAAGTGACCCCATATTGGAAACTAGACCCCTCAATGAACTTATCTAGATGTGTTGTGAGAACTTTGAACCCCCAAGTGTTTCACTACAGTTTATAACGCAGAGCCGTGAAAATAAAAAATCTTTTTGTTTTCCCACAAAAATTATTTTTTAGCCCCCAGTTTTGTATTTTCCCAAGGGTAACAGGAGAAATTGGTCCACAAAAGTTGTTGTCCAATTTGTCCTGAGTACGCTGATACCCGATATGTGGGGGGGAACCACCGTTTGGGCGCATGGGAGGGCTCGGAAGGGAAGGAGCATCATTTGGAATGCAGACTTAGATGGATTGGTCTGCAGGCGTCACATTGCGTTTGCAGAGCCCCTAATGTACCTAAACAGTAGAAACCCCCCACAAGTGACCCCATATTGGAAACTAGACCCCTCAATGAACTTATCTAGATGTGTTGTGAGAACTTTGAACCCCCAAGTGTTTCACTACAGTTTATAACGCAGAGCCGTGAAAATAAAAAATCTTTTTGTTTTCCCACAAAAATTATTTTTTAGCCCCCAGTTTTGTATTTTCCCAAGGGTAACAGGAGAAATTGGTCCACAAAAGTTGTTGTCCAATTTGTCCTGAGTACGCTGATACCCCATATGTTGGGGTAAACCCCTGTTTGGGCACACAGGAGAGCTCGGAAGGGAAGGAGCACTGTTTTACTTTTTCAACGCAGAATTGGCTGGAATTGAGATCGGACGCCATGTCGTGTTTGGAGAGCCCCTGATGTGCCGAAACAGTGGAAACCCCCCAATTATAACTGAAACCCTAATCTAAACACACCCCTAACCCTAATTCCAACGGTAACCCTAACCACACCTCTAACCCTGACACACCCCTAACCCTAATCCCAACCCTATTCCCAACTGTAAATGTAATCTAAACCCTAACCCTAACTTTAGCCCCAACCCTAACTGTAGCCCCAACCCTAACCCTAACCCTAATCCTAGCCCTAACCCTAGCCCTAACCCTAACCCTAGCCCTAACCCTAGCCCTAACCCTAGCCCTAACCCTAGCCCTAACCCTAGCCCTAGCCCTAACCCTAGCCCTAACCCTAGCCCTAACCCTAGCCCTAACCCTAGCCCTAACCCTAACCCTAACCCTAGCCCTAACCCTAGCCCTAACCCTAGCCCTAGCCCTAACCCTAGCCCTAACCCTAGCCCTAATGGGAAAATGGAAATAAATACATTTTTTTTTATTTTTCCCTAACTAAGGGGGTGATGAAGGGGGGTTTGATTTACTTTTATAGCGAGTTTTTTAGCGGATTTTTATGATTGGCAGCCGTCACACACTGAAAGACCCTTTTTATTGCAAAAAATATTTTTTGCAATACCACATTTTGAGAGCTATAATTTTTCCATATTTTGGTCCACAGAGTCATGTGAGGTCTTGTTTTTTGCGGGACGAGTTGACGTTTTTATTGAAAACATTTTTGGGCACGTGACATTTTTTTATCGCTTTTTATTCCGATTTTTGTGAGGAAGAATGACCAAAAGCCAGCTATTCATGAATTTCTATTGGGGGAGGCGTTTATACCGTTCCGCGTTTGGTAAAATTGATAAATCAGTTTTATTCTTCGGGTCAGTACGATTACAGCGATACCTCATTTATATCATTTTTTTATGGTTTGGTGCTTTTATACGATAAAAACTATTTTACAGAAAAAATAATTATTTTTGCATCGCTTTATTCTCAGGACTATAACTTTTTTATTTTTTTGCTGATGATGCTGTATGGCGGCTCTTTTTTTGCGGGACAATATGACGCTTTCAGCGGTACCATGGTTATTTATATCTGTCCTTTTGATCGCGTGTTATTCCACTTTTTGTTCGGCGGTATGATAATAAAGCGTTGTTTTTTGCCTCGTTTTTTTTTTTTTTTTCTTACGGTGTTTACTGAAGGGGTTAACTAGTGGGCCAGTTTTATAGGTCGGGCCGTTACGGACGCGGCGATACTAAATATGTGTACTTTTATTGGTTTTTTTTTTTTATTTAGATGAAGAAATGTATTTATGGGAATAATATATTTTTTTTTTTTTCATTATTTTGGAATATTTTTTTTTATTTTTTTTACACATTTGGAAATTTTTTTTTTTACTTTTTTACTTTGTCCCAGGGGGGGACATCACAGATCAGTGATCTGACAGTTTGCACAGCACTCTGTCAGATCACTGATCTGATAGGAGTGCAGGCTGCTTCACAGTGCCTGCTCTGAGCAGGCTCTGTGAAGCCACCTCCCTCCCTGCAGGACCCGGATCCGCGGCCATCTTGGATCCGGGGCTCGAGCAGGGAGGGAGGTGAGGAGACCCTCGCAGCAACGCGATCACATCGCGTTGCTGCGGGGGGCTCAGGGAAGCCCGCAGGGAGCCCCCTCCCTGCGCGGTGCTTCCCTGTACCGCCGGCACATCGCGATCATCTTTGATCGCGGTGTGCCAGGGGTTAATGTGCCGGGGGCGGTCCGTGACCGCTCCTGGCACATAGTGCCGGATGTCAGCTGCGATAAGCAGCTGACACCCGGCCGCGATCGGCCGCGCTCCCCCCGTGAGCGCGGCCGATCGGCTATGATGTACTATCCCGTCCAGGGTCAGATAAGCCCAGGGCACCTCGACGGGATAGTACGTCTAAGGTCACAGAGGGGTTAAATCTTTTATGTATGGAAATTTAGTTTTGAAAAATAAACTGAACTTAAAAATAGTCATGCATGAAAACTCTACACTAGACATTCAGTCCTCATACCAATTAAGATTGGTAGATTCTAACGTGGCTTGCTAGCTTTGTGCAGAGGTTGCTCTAGATGTTAAGATTTTGCTTCCTTTCTGAATGGTTTTTATTATTAATTGTTTCTCATGGAATCTAATTTCATCAGTTAAAACACGTTGGCCCCTTTTCACTAGTTGGATTTTTGAAAAGTCACTTTTTTGTCTTACGTTATTTGTTGCCTAATTTTTAACCAAATTCTTAAAAATGGTGCAACGCTGCTCATGAATTTTACTCAAAGTCAAAAACTGTTTTTTTAATTTTTTATCACTAATCTTTTTTAGCATAAAAAAGTTGAAAGTTTTGCAAAATGGTACAACAATTGCTTTAAAATATCTGTCATATGTAAAATGAATCCAGGGGGACTTGAGAACCCTTGCGATACATTTTGCTACTTTTCAAAAAATCATAAATGATGAATCAGGCAAAAACATCTGGAATGTATAAACACCACCCACAGTGGCGAACTAATAACAAAAAACAAAAAAAAGATGATACATATAAAATAAACCAAAAAAAGTACAAATGGAGAGATGAATATGGTACAAGCAGAAAAAAGGTGCAAAACACTTAAATTTCACAAAAAACATGCAGATGTAATAGTGGTTCGAACTCTGTTTTAAAATGTTTTTGATTGTTCGCAGTAATCACTACAATTGTAGTACTTAAGGTTGCTCAGGAAAATACATATACAGCAATGCAATGATATAAAATAATTTATACTATAAAATATAGAATTCTGGGAAAAAGAGTTATCCCTAAAATTTCAAATGTGAGGAATGCATAGAAGATAACTGTGGCACTCACCCAAATAAAATTGTTAAAAGACTTTTATACCAAATTTCCAAACTAGTAAAGGATGGTAGCCAGTAGAAACCCATAAAGTATTGACAACAGCCGTTTCGCACACAGCCAGCACGTCTTCCTGATCTACCTAAATAGATAGGTGCTGCAACAATTTCTGGAACTCTGTGGCCTTTAAAGTATTTGTCTGTTACTTGGACAACCCCTTCTCAATCACTGTTTCCCCCTGATAAAATAATAACAGCTATACTCACCTCTTGTGTGGGCGCTGTTATGGCATCATTGGCACTGCCTCTCCCGAGGCTTATGTGACATTTTTATCTCCCACAATCCCTGCAGCTAATCAGTAGCCAATTTACTCTCACCTCCTTCAAAACTGACACCCGGAGGAAGTCAAAGCTGTAGCTGACCTATCATTTCCTCTGAATGTCAGGTTTGGCCAAAGGATTGGGAAATGAAGAAGCTGTCACGCAAGCACCGAGAGAACCAGTGCCGAAATCACTATAGTGGTGCCTGGGCTAGAGGTGAATATAGCTGTTATTATTTTACTTGGGGAAAACATAATGATTGAGAAGAAGTTCTCCAACTAGTGGTAAACCCCTTTAAGTTAAGGACTGTATTGCACTTGGTGCATTATTTTAGAAATAACTAATGTTTGCATTTATGGTGTGCATACGTATATATGACTGTTAAATTTGCACCAAATATAATTTTTCGGAGCATGGTGGGTAGTACAGTTTGGCCCTTGCAAGCCAGTATCATTTGGGCAGTGTGCTATTATTTAAATTCTATATGGTGGCAATTTTAATTCTTTTATGCTGTTTGAACATTTCCCTGAATACTACTGTTATCTGAATGGTTTATGCTTGTATTATTTTGGCTGCTTAATAAGATATTCTTGGCATATTTCTGGTTATTTTATACAGTACTGGAACAGCCTTTTATCAGTTTGATGGATCAATGTGAAAAGGTTAAGGTGCAATATTATATCCTTGTGGAAGAAAAAATAATAATATTGTGTTTAGGCATGAAAAAACATACAACACTTTTTGTAACCTGATGAGTTTATATGCGTTGTCAATAATTCAGTAGTATTGCCTTTTTATATAATTGTTCTGGGACTAAATTATTAGTATACTTATCCATAAAATCTCCAGTGGCTGCAAAAAAGAATTCAAAACCTCTCAAGAAGTTTTTGACATTAAAATAACTGTAATTTGTATCTTCCCCCTAACTACAGATGAGGTCAATTCGTAACAGGCCATTTTTGGGAGCCGATTACGACACTAGAACATTTGTAGATGCATGAAAAGATGTTATTAGAATCTATTATATTATTGCAATGAAGGTATATCAAATTGGTTTTTAAAGAGGATCTTTCATCAAATTGGACTGGACACGATGTAATAGTGGCTGCAGAACAGAATAAAAGGTTTTATTATTATTATTATTATTATTATTATTAATAATTATTATTATTTATTTATTTATTTGCTGAAGCAGACATTAGTAATCAAAGTATTTGACACCTAATGAGTAAACTTTTGCTAAGTCCAGGTGGGTGTTATCAGAGAAGGAACCCATACAGGAAGAAGAAGTACAGCTCCTTGTGAAAACACCCACTTGGGCTTAACTAAAATGAACTCATTAGGTGCCAAATATTGTAATTGCTATTATCTCCAAAACGGAGAGGCAAAATAAAAAAAAACAAGTATGTATTATTTCGCACTGCAGCCACTATTACATCCTGGGTCCAGTTCAATATGAAAAAATTTATCCTTTTAAACTTACTATACGCTTAGCTAAAGTGTGTTTCAAGAACAGATATGTGCTTGTGCAGTCGTAAATGTATTTTTTTTTAATAAAGCATGATAACTGGGTGTTGATCTTGTTTAGCACTCTTCTGATTGTGGCCTAGGAAGAAATATAAATAAAACTGAGAAATCTGCAATTGCTATCTCTTCTTAAAAACATCTCAAAGAATTGAGAGTTTTGGATGAAGAATTTCTGGCCATGGAACAGAGTCAGAGTGTGATTTGCTTCACTTAGGGAAATACTGGAATTAACATTGATTTCTTTTCTCCACACAGTACCTCATTGTTATAAAAAGAGGTGAGGTTGACGAAACTGTAAAACATGTGTTAAAATGTAAACATGTTGATTTTATTACCGAACACATTTGTGGAAATAGGGTGTGGAGCTGTAAGAGCTGTAGTCAAAACATGGCACCTATTTAATGGCATTCTCTCTTCACCTATATACCTTTGCACTAATCTGTTGCAAATGTGGAAAATGCACTAATCATTACAATTCACATTACAATAATGTGCATTCACTGAACTCCAGTACACTGCTGAAAGTACTGTAGGATGGCAAATAGCCAAAGTAGTTTTTGATTTCACAAATCTATATTTTGGACATCCATTACACCTACAAAATTATGCTGGGAGTTGTAGTTGTTGTAACTAGACAAGTATAAAACCTCAGTTTTTGGGATCCTATATAACTTGGTTAGTCAAGTGTTAGTTACTGTGGCAAAACATTCATGAATATGTATTCATGAGGTCTGCATAACTGAAAACATATCATGGCATGTCACATACATACCTATCAGAACAGAAAACCACTTGCCTTGTCCCCCTTCTGCTGCCAAAACAACGCTGACCATTTGAGGTATGGACAGGATAAGACCTCTGAAAGTATCTTGTGGTATCTAGCAGCGAGATATTATCAGAGGAATATTTATCTCCTTCCACTTGCAAGGTGGAGCCTCCATGGATCAGACCTGTTGCAATGCATCCCACAGATAGTCAATCAGATCAACGTCTGGGAAATTTGGAGGCCAAGTCAACAACTTGAACTTCTTTTCCTCAAACCGTTATCTTTATGAAGGTCATTGTGATTAGGGTTTACCATTGCCATGGTGTACTTGGTCTGCAAGAGTGCTTAGGAAAGTGGTACATAATATCCACAAGAATGTCAGTGAGCAAGGTTTTAAAAAAAAATTTCCAACTGCTCAGACAGCTTGCCTCCTTCCCACCTTGCATCTTGGTGTTATCTAAGCAAGCACATGCATAAGGTAAGCAAAGCACATGCATAACAGACACCTACATCAGTTGGACAAGTTCTTATATTCATATGCTTCAGCGTGCACAGAGGTCATCATGGGCGCATGAATGGGTGATAGACAAGATTGTATTCTGGCTCAACAGGACTAGATTTTCCTTTTCTCTTTATTTTTCAAAAGAAAATATAGTCCACTATATTTTCTTTTGAAAAAGAAAAAGAAAAGGAAAATCCAGTCCTGTTGAGCCAGACTCCAATTTTTTTTAATTTTGCTTGATGTGAGGCCAGGGCGAGGCCGGTATCTGAGCCTCAGGTGGATGAGCATAGAGCTACTAGGTGAGCTCGAATCAAGTTTTTATAATTGCAGGAATGGGTGACCTTATAGTGTGATTTGGCACCTTTCTACCATAATCAGTTTCAGTTGAATAAGAATAGGTGTGCTAACGTTTAGTATTGATCATTGAGACTGTTGTCAATTCACCCATTGTTCCTTTTAGGGCAATCTTCTATAGGTACTAACCAGTGAATACCAGAAACACTCTCAAATCCCTGCTATTTTGGAGATTTTCTCATCCAGTTTTCTAGCCAACTCAATGCGGCCCTTGTCAAACAAGCCCTTATTTCTCTGACCCTTAAGCTTTCCCATTTTTTCCTGCTTCCAACATATCAACTGTAAAAAAGCTGACTGTTCATTTGTTGTCTAACATCTCACCTCTTGATGGGTGCCTTTGTCACAAGATAATCAGTGTTGTTCACTCCTCTTGTCAGTCTTTTAATACTAAGGAAGATCGTTGTAAGTCTCATATGAGTCGCCCATCAGGGCCGTGGGGTGCTTGGTACCGGGTCCGATCACAATTAAAGGGGTGGTCACTGTGGCAGCGACCTGGTCTGTGGCCCTGGGTGCCCAAGTAAAAAGGACAGTCTTTAAAGGGGTGGTGGAAATAAGGAAAGTTTGTGATGCCACCTGTGGTTCTCGGTCAGAGGTGACCGACACTGCTTAAAGGGATCCTCTGGGGGCGATGGTGCTGCAGCATAGATGGTGTCGCTTCCCACAGGTGAAGCGGTGTCTCCAGGGCTCCCGGTGTATTTGGCAGGGAAGGTGAATGCTGCAAATAATTGGAGGACACAGGGTTGCAGTCTTTACCTGGTTTACTGAGATGGTATTCAGCCTCAGTCCAGGGTCCTGGTAACAGGTGTAGCTGGAGTCCAGGCAGCCTGAAGACAGGTGGAAATCCCCTTTGACAGGTCAGTTGGGGAGCCTTCCACTATGCGCTGGTGTGTGGTCCCTTGCTGCCTGTAGCTCTCTAACAAGGCCCCCTTCCTTCACTGTCTGCTACCAACTGTCAACTGTCTGCTCCCCCTTCTGGCCTGGAGTCAGGATGAGTTGCATGTAAGGTTACCTGCCAAAGGGATTCCTCCTGTCTTCATGCATGGCATTACCCTCCCTGAGAGGAAGGCAATACCATTGTGGTTCCTGAACTCCTGTTGTGCTACACATACTGTAAATTTGTATCAAGAATGTAATAAAAAAAACTTTTATAAATTTAAAAAAAGTATAGTCTAATATAGTCTGTATGAAATTCTGGAGGTGGTCAATCCAGTTGCCTTCCAGTTAAAGCTCCCTTAGTCTTTCCGTATTCCTAATGTGTTCCACAAGTCATTGTTGAAGGAGTTTATTCCCCCTGTTCTGTGATCCTCACCCCTGCCTCCTCCAGTGTCTATTGAGGGAAGCTTGGAATATGAGGTACAAAGGATCATTGATTCCCGAATGGTCTGAAATTCCCTTCCTTCAATATCTGGTACATTGGAAGAGGTATGAACCTGAGGAAAGGTCCTGGGTTCCAGCTCATTCATTAAGGGCTGATCGGTTGGTCCAGTCTTTTCATCAGAGGTTTCCTGGGAAACCTGGGGGTCCGGTGGCCCGCCTTGAAGAGGGGGTACTTTGACGATCTCAACTCTGTTCCTGTCTGATATGTTACTTTGTGTAGAGGTTGTACTGGGTTTGTGCTGCATCATCTGTGTTTACTTTCCTTGATTAGTATTCTACTTAAGCATGCTAGCTCCTTTACTCTGTGTCAATCGTACACTTGCTGCTGCCTGTGTAAGTCTGATCTCTCTGTGCACTGCACCTGACCCAGCCTGACTTTATTCCCTTCCTGGACTTGACTCTTTGCTTGTGGCCTGACTTCTCTTTTGCCTGCTCCCTATCTACTATATAATTGTCTAAGGGTCATTTCCATCTGTCTGTCTGTCCTTCTGTCACGGTTATTCATTCGCTGATTGGTCTCGCCAGCTGCCTGTCATGGCTGCCGCGACCAATCAGCGATGGGCACAGTCCGATTAGTCCCTCCCGTACTCCCCTGCACTCACTGCCTGGCGCCCGCTCCATAATCCCCTCCACTCACTGCTCACACAGGGTTAATGGCAGCGGTAACGGCCCGCGGTGTAACGCACTCCGTTACCGCTTCTATTAACCCTGTGTGTCCCCAACTATTTACTATTGATGCTGCCTATATCCCATAGTTTGTAAGCTTGCGAGCAGGGCCCTCACTCCTCCTGGTATCTGTTTTGAACTGTATTTCTGTTATGCTGTAATGTCTATTGTCTGTACAAGTCCCCTCTATAATTTGTAAAGCGCTGCGGAATATGTTGGCGCTATATAAATAAAATTATTATTATTATTATTATTACTACGTGGCCACTGTTAGATACTATGTGGGCTGTGCTATATATTACGTGGTCAGTGTTACATACTGCATGAGCTGTGTTATATACTGCGTGGCTGCTATATACTGCGTGGCTGCTATATACTGTGTGGGCTGTGTTATATACTACGTGGGCTGTGCTATTTACTGCGTGGCCTATATTAATGCATCGGATATTCTACAATATGTATGTATGTATATAGCAGCCACATGGTATATACCACAGGCCACATAGTACTCCTATATACTACGTGGCCTGTGCTATATACTATGTGGCTGCTATACACATACATACATATTCTAGAATACCCGATGCGTTAGAATCAGGCCACCATCTAGTAAACTATATTTGCCTTTCTGGTTTTCCTAACCCCGACTAGTGAATTGGATTTTGTCTCTGACTACTCCCCGTTTTACTGCGCCACTTCCTGGACCAGACCTTGGATCATTTGACCTCCATTTACTAATCCAGTAAGTAGTATTATATTACTATTTGTTATTGTAATCTTTTTGGGACTTATTATTACTATAGTGACTCGCATCCCACCAATGTATTGGAATAAAGGACTCTTGACTTGCATACCTCGTGAGTGCTAATTTTCTTCAGTTTTCTTAGATGCACTATTATGGTTTAAAAAAAAATATGGAGCATATTCATGACTTCAACTCTTATTTTTATGGTTGCTCAGTTTGCAACATTGTTTTCTTTGCGTTTCCTAGTGCGCTAACAAGTCATTGTGTGTTTCTGACACAAAAATGCTCTGTCGTTGTTTTAGAGAGTATCAAATAAAGGGAAGCAGAATTCATAATATCACAGCATCTGCCTTTGGAACACGCACATTTGATTGTTTATAATGAATCATGAGGTCTTTAGTACGAGAGTACATTAAGTTCTGTGGCCACCATGCTATTTGAGGCATCCAGATGTGAACCTCATCATTGTTGCTCATTTCCATAGATCGTCTCACTGCATATAAAGGCCTTAAAATCACCTACTTTACAAACAATAATAATTAGTATCAGCAAATGGCTGGAGCCAATGCCCAGAAAGCACATATGATTCCAATTCATTGAGGACAAGTTTTATATTTAAACCAGACCTACAATTTAAACATATAAGCTCACTGCTTACAATGGAATGGAAGAAAGGTGCTGCAGACTCCATCACCACTGTATTTCCTTTCCTGATCTCTCTTCCCATTTGAATGTTATTCTTAAAGACATTGTGGAACAACGATACTGTGAAGATAATGTGATAGTTACTTTTTGGATGAACATCTGATTACATCTTCTTAATTGGTTAGTCTAATAAAAGAGTGTAATGTTCAACAATTTACCTGATAGAAAGCTGCACATTTATCCTTAAAAACAATATGAGGGACTAAAGTTCTCCAGTTTAGAAAACAAAAACAGCAAGAAAATTACCGCTCTAATCCCCGGCTGATAGACATGAGCAAATTTATTTAAGTGGAATTGAATTATCATTAAATTTTAACAAAATTTGTATTCTCAAGAATATAAATTCTTTGCAATTTGCTGATTTCAGCAAAATGGCGGCCAACTGCATTATCAAAACTTTACAGGGCCAGGGAAAGGGTTAAAAAAGTTTATATCTCATTGCTCACATATGCTGCCATCCTCACAACCTGGCATCCATTCGTCGAAGCCTCTTCTTTTTCCCTTCTTCTGTCATTCACAATCTCTTCCAGAATCTCCACTGTAGGCTAGGTCTTGGATGTTACTGAGTATTGTGACATTGCAATGAATGTCATGACATCATGATGTTACAACACACATCACCTGAGTGATGTCACCGTGTGCAGTGATATCAAACAAAGATTTTTGTCCTCAGTCCACGCTATGGCGCAATAAAGGACTTTTTTATCGCAGCACAAGCTGGTGAGTGCCACATTTTCTTCTTTCTTTGTATATGTTGCACACAAAAATATTGTCAAGCTGGAAGTAAAGGTCTGGAGTTAGAAAATCAAAGGAGAATGCACGTGAGAGGGGAAGGAGAATAGAAAAGGTGCCATGGACCGGACAGTGGACTTCCGAGACAGATGATCTATTGTCACACTGCGACGGTCTTAGGTAAGGGACGGAGACCACAAACTGTCCTTGGAACTGGGACCCTAACTATCTATGTCCCAGGGGTACTCTTGAAGGTAGACAGGCCCAAGTCTTCAACCTCACTGTGCTACTGTTATTCCCTGGTCTGTCCCCTCTCCCACCCTATGGAGCCTGGACAGAAATGTAATGTGAACAAGACACACAAGACAAAACAGGGATAACAGAAACCCTCTATCATACAAAAGCATCAACAAACATTAGGGAGGAGGATAGGGACAGAGAGGAAGAAACTAAACAGGAAACAGGGACTAGGGAATAAACACACATGTACAACAGAGCATCTCTACAACAACTTCTCTCCAAAACACTTAGCTTAAGTACACAGCACAGGAGGATGAATCTCCAATAGCAACACTAAACTCCTATATAGTACAGCGTCTCTTAAGAGCAAGGAAGCAGATCTTTCACTGGCAAGACAGAGACGGTCTGGTCAGATTTTATAGGAAGAGTTAATGATCAGATCAGATGCAGCTGAAATGGAGCTGCATGTTTCTGACCAGCATATAAAGGGTCGTTAACCTCTTCAGCACCAAAGGAAACCAAATTAATTTATATATATAAAGCTGAGTGTATGTATGTGTGTGTATGTTTCAAGCCATGCCCACTCCACATATCCCCGCCCACTCCGCATAGCCACATTCATCTACATGGCCAACATTGTTAGCGCACATGAGCGGAGACACATTCACCTCGAAAGCCACCCTGCAAAACTCACCAGCTGCGACGTCCCAGCCGCTGCGAGATACAGTCAGGGCTGCCTTCAGAGTATCATTGCACGGCAGGCACAGGCCACATCTAGCTCTGTCATGTCTATAATGGAATTGCTCCTTTTAGCCATGACGTCAAGCGAAAGGGAGGCGCCTCATGGATTACACTGCAATGCTCATAACAGGAAGTTGCTGTGCACGTGTGAGGGGAAAAGAGGAGTGAGGGGAAAATGAGAAGCGTGAGGGAAAATGAGAGTAGTGAGGGAAAAATAATGGAGTGATCGGAAAATTACAGGTGTGAGGTCAAAATGACAGGTGTGAGGGGGAAAATGAGAGGATTGAGAGGGAAATGAGAGGTGTGAGGGGGAAATGAGAGGAGTGAGCGGATAATGAGAGAAGTGAGGTGCTGCTGCAGTATGAGGCTGTGTTTAGAGAAGAGTGAGGTGCTGCATATGGAGGCCACATTCACATGTTCAGTATTTGGTCAGTATTTCACCTCAGCATTTATAAGCCAAAACCACGAGTGGGAGAAAAATACAGAAGTGGTGACGCATTTCTAATATACTTTTCCTCTGATTGTTTTACGCCAAGTTTTAGGTTACAAATACTGAGGTAAAAATACTGACCAAATTACGTGTGAACGAGGTCTAAAGGAGAAAAGTGTGCTGCTGCAGAAGACGTAGGCTGTGTGTGCAATACGATTTATTGCAATTAGTGCGATTTATTGCTCCTGTCAAACCAATCTAATCAGTTTTTATGAAGAGGTAAGCTATAGACTGGACCACGGTGAGTCATTGGACGTGGTATATCTCGATTTTTCCAAAGCGTTTGATACCGTGCCGCACAAGAGGTTGGTACACAAAATGAGAATGCTTGGTCTGGGGGAAAATGTGTGTAAATGGGTTAGTAACTGGCTTAGTGATAGAAAGCAGAGGGTGGTTATAAATGGTATAGTCTCTAACTGGGTCGCTGTGACCAGTGGGGTACCGCAGGGGTCAGTATTGGGACCTGTTCTCTTCAACATATTCATTAATGATCTGGTAGAAGGTTTACACAGTAAAATATCGATATTTGCAGATGATACAAAACTATGTAAAGCAGTTAATACAAGAGAAGATAGTATTCTGCTACAGATGGATCTGGATAAGTTGGAAACTTGGGCTGAAAGGTGGCAGATGAGGTTTAACAATGATAAATGTAAGGTTATACACATGGGAAGAGGGAATCAATATCACCATTACACACTGAACGGGAAACCACTGGGTAAATCTGACAGGGAGAAGGACTTGGGGATCCTAGTTAATGATAAACTTACCTGGAGCAGCCAGTGCCAGGCAGCAGCTGCCAAGGCAAACAGGATCATGGGGTGCATTAAAAGAGGTCTGGATACACATGATGAGAGCATTATACTGCCTCTGTACAAATCCCTAGTTAGACCGCACATGGAGTACTGTGTCCAGTTTTGCGCATCGGTGCTCAGGAAGGATATAATGGAACTAGAGAGAGTACAAAGGAGGGCAACAAAATTAATAAAGGGGATGGGAGAACTACAATACCCAGATAGATTAGCGAAATTAGGATTATTTAGTCTAGAAAAAAGACGACTGAGGGGCGATCTAATAACCATGTATAAGTATATAAGGGGACAATACAAATATCTCGCTGAGGATCTGTTTATACCAAGGAAGGTGACGGGCACAAGGGGGCATTCTTTGCGTCTGGAGGAGAGAAGGTTTTTCCACCAACATAGAAGAGGATTCTTTACTGTTAGGGCAGTGAGAATCTGGAATTGCTTGCCTGAGGAGGTGGTGATGGCGAACTCAGTCGAGGGGTTCAAGAGAGGCCTGGATGTCTTCCTGGAGCAGAACAATATTGTATCATACAATTATTAGGTTCTGTAGAAGGACGTAGATCTGGGTATTTATTATGATGGAATATAGGCTGAACTGGATGGACAAATGTCTTTTTTCGGCCTTACTAACTATGTTACTATATTACTATGTTACTATGTAGTGCAATTTCTCTCGAGATCAAGTGTTTCCAATTGTATATGGAAGAAGTGTGTGAGGTGCTGACGGAGGAGGCGACAGTAAAGGAGAAAAGCTGTGCTTTATGTGCAATATAATCATTATAATTTGTTAGAACTAACCACAGTTAGTTACTATGCCCGGGCAACCCCAGGCTCTTCAGCTAGTTTAATATAGAATCCAAATACATTGGCTAAATGGAAGATCTGCGATTAAAAATGCACAATGATATTCTACCCCAAGATCTCCCAGGTTGGCATGACATACTTGTGACATCGATGAGGTGAATATTATTTTATTCATCCTACATTTTATATCCCTTTGGTTTTTCAGAAACCTTAAAGCATGATAACCCCTTCTCATGTACAGTACCATGGAATCAATGGTGCTATATAAATAAATAATAATAATAATAATGATAAGGAATATTCAATTCATAGAGAATAACTTCTCTGTGAATAGAATTTTCCTGTAAAATCTGCATGATTTGCATGAAATTTGTATCTAGACAGATCCGCTCATCTCTACCTGCTGATGCATTGCAACCCCTGTCAATCTTTGTGACCACTGCAGCCAATCATAGGCCATTATGCTGGCATTACTGTAAAGCAATGAACCATGAAGCGAGTATGAATGATACTTGACCACTGCAGCCAGTATAATTGAGCACAGTTATCTCTCATTTCATGCTGTGCCACAATGGGATGAATATAATTAGACTTAAATGGGAAAAATATTTTTGTTTTTCATTGGTTAATCTAACAAGTTTCAGATAAATTAACAATGACGTAACTTATACTAATAAAGACCTACATAAGGAAAAACATTTAAGGTTTCCACACTCTCAGATTAGATTCACACAAGCATATAAAAAATTGTTCGGATTCCATTGCCGTAAACTCGGATGATTTTTTTCTTACTTGTCATCTGTGTGCAATCCGTATACAATACTTTTTTTTGAGAGCAGCAACAATTAATAATTTACAAGACCATTTACAGTTTCCTATGTTGCCGAATAATAATAATAATAATTTTGCTGAATTTTGTATTCGCATCGTTCCTCCAAAATCTGCAATACATTTACAAAGAGTATTGACAATTCTTTACCATTATGGGTTTAAAATGTATATTTTTATGCTTTGTGTAGATGAGATTTGTTTTAATCTCATCTACTTTGCTGTTACTGTATTTTGTTGTGGGTTTTCACCAGCAAATCAAGATACAAAAACCAGAGCATTTCCGCTACATGTGAACATAGCTTCCTAACTTTCCCGACGTAACATAAAAGCAAACCAATGAAGTGCCACATTCCAGTGGTACCAGTAATAAGTTAATGCTGAATGTGTGACCCTATCAAATGAAAGTGTTACTATCATCAAATGCACCTCCAGCATCTGCGGTAAAATGACTCATGCAATAACCCATAGGATGAAACACCTCATCCGATAATTATCACGCGCAAACTGTGGGTCTACATTCTCCATGTCAGCAGACCACGTAATAAACCTTCCCAGTACATAAAAGTCATTTGCTGATTCTTTCCGATTTCTCTACCACACATTGCTGCAGTAAATGGGACTGGTAGCTACTTTTTGGTAACCAAAAACAATCGTTACCAAATGGGAATGTTGAGTATTAGCCAGCATTTTTCCTTTTATTATAGAATTTGTGTCCGAGGCTTCTTTATTCTGTTAATATGTTGCGCGGCACAGGACGTGTTGGCCAATATGCCACATCTATACTTGGAAACAGATTAATTTAGAAGTGCTAGTTCATTCTTCAAACAATAAGTCAGTATAAAACACAAATGCGTCTATTTCAGCAGCATTTCGTGAATGTATATAGCCTCCAAGCTGCATTATTAAAATATAAAACGAGAAAGGAAATGCAAACAAGAATGTTTCCTGTATGTCTAATTTACCAATAGTTTGTGATGCTTTAGGTTTAAGTACAGCAGGTGTCCAAATAGGATTGTTTTTATACTGTGGAGTGATTTCCTTGGTTTGTATCAATTACACATTTCTGAGATACCTACATAAAGTCACATGCATTGATATCCTTGTCCTGTCTTAGGTATTTCCTTCCTTGCCACAAAAGATAACATAGGATTTACATGTCGCTGAAACGCTCAAGACAGCGGAAAAGAAGTCATTAACATCAGATGTATCCTAACAAAACCTTAGTAAACCACCGTTTAATTCCAGTTTGACATTGAGCAGAAACAAGCAGTTTTCACTTGTAGGAATATGAAAAATCCATGAGATTGGAAATATTGTGAATGATGAGTTTTTTTCAGCCCCTCAACATTTAAAAAAAAAAAATCTAGTAAAAATTGCTTTACCTTCAGATCTCCCAATACTCCCTTGCAATGGTTCTTTCTGAACATTAAGTTTTTGTCTATCACGACAATCAGTGACCATAGTTGGGATTAAGCCGGTGTCACACTTGCAACTGCAATGCGAGAAACTCGCCTCAATACCCGACACTGCCGCCGGCACTTGGGACCGGAGTGTGTGGCTGCATGTATTTCTATGCAGCTGAACGCTCCGGTCCGAACCGCCGCCGGCAGTGCCGGGTATTGAGCCAAGAGACTCGCACGATTTTCTTGCATTGCAGTTGCAAGTGGGACACCGGCCTTAGGGTATTTATAGGTTATATCTTATTACAATTATTCTGGGGGTCACTGAATGATGAGATCACCATATTGGCTCATTCTTTTATTTGCAATTTAACAAAGTCAAAAATGGAAAAATATGTTTTTATGATGTAAGATTTCTCCAATTGTCTATTTGTGAAAATTGCCATTTGGTCTGTTGGTTTGTTAATCAGTATGTTCAGCGGTCTGATACAATATTCTAACAGAGACACATCTGGGCTGATTTTAAAAATAGGCATGTAATGGGAGAAGGTGCAGTTTTAAAACGTCCTGAAATGTAGGAAGGTCTGTACTATTTAAGCATAAATGACAGTAAGGGATTATCATACATTTTGTTTGGGCTACAGTCTTCCTAAAGACAGTTGTTTTATTTAGTAGCCAAATAATTAGAAAATTTGCCCATAATCTTATAATCTTGTAAAGCAATAGGTAAACTGAAGGTATCAGCTTAACATGTAATTGATATCACTGCGTGTTAGTGAGTGCACATTGCTAAGAGATGCTCCATGGTAGTAAATATGATAGTTATCTTACTATTCTTAAAAGCCCCATTCTATAAAATTTATTAAAAAAATGCTAAACTGAGGAAATATCCTAAAAGTTAAAAAATAAAGTGTAAAAAAGGGAACGGGATTATCCTATAGAGTAAAAATGACCTTGCAATATGATTCTCCAGGTCAGTATGATTACAACGATACCAAACATGCATCATTTTTTTTTATTTAAGTAGTAGAAAAAATATATAAATATTTGAATTTTGTGGAAAACAATTTGCTTTCCCATTTTTCCGAAACCTATAATGTTTTTAATTTTCAGATTATGGAGCTGTTTGAGGGCTTGTATTTTTGCTCTCCAATCTGACTTATTTAGTTATACCACTTTGGAGTACATATGATTTTCTGATTGCCTCTTATTGCATTTTTTGCGCTTTACAATGGCCAAAAAACCTAGTTTTGGAGTTTTGATTCCTTTTCTAATTACAGCATGTAACAATTAGGATAATTAGTTTTGTATTTTGGTAGATCAGACTTACAGATATGGAGATCCTAGGTTTTTTTTAACTTTTGTATTTTTAACGGAAAGGAATATAAATAAAAATATATATATTATTACTGTATTTTGTAGCCACTTTAGGGAACTTGAACTTGCAAATGGACAATAGTTATAGATAGTTAAACGTTGAAATGTGCCCTATAGGACTTTAATGATATTATGAATGGCATAATGCATGAAATATATGAAAAATAAATAAAAAAACAAGTAAATATAAGCAGGAAAAATAAATGAATGAAAAAGCATCTGCCAATTCAAATTGCTGTTACTAGCCCCACCCCCACTGAAAAATATCCTAAAACATGTCTCTGTTATATAAAAGTTAATTGTTACGGCAAGGGGAATGCATTTTAAATGTATTTTAGTTGTCTTTTGTGGTCATAAAAAAAGAAAATGTTTAAAACAGACACTTTTTTTTATTTTTCCATTGATATCGGGGAAAAAAGTGAAAAAAAAAGAATACGAAATCATAAAACAAAGATGTAGAAATTATTTGAATATCTGAATGGGTTTTTTTTTACAGATCTTTAAAGCACATTTACGAAAAACCCCAAAAATGTGCCTGGTCAGGAATGGGGAAACTGGTGTTGAATTGGCTAAACAAAAGGATGTTATATTATTGTTTAAACTCAGCAATATTTTTTTTATTTATAGGATTTTAATTTTTCTCACAATATATATTTAATTGTTTTAAATACTAATACTTTGACACTTTGGTAACAATCTACATTAATGGAATGTAGTTTAATGCTGTGTTGTGAAGAAAGATTTGTCTTATATTTCTCTATCATTGGAAACTTTCTTCAATTTATTTCAGTGAGCTAAGTGTTAAATGCGCTAATGATAGCTTTGGTCTGGGAATCACTTGATCCAGTGATTCCCAAATGGTGATTCATAACTATTGGCTTAATCCTTAGCAATCTTAAACGAGACACTCAAATAAATGTCACTGCACTTATTGCATAGTATGTAATGTACCTCCGAGCAGATGTCTTTGCTCTTTGACGCACAGCTGGCATCTAAGGGGGAAAATGCAGTAAAGAAGGCCTATCAAATGCCGGAACGAGACAGACACAAAAGACAATACAATTGGCAGACATTTAACAAACGACTATAAGAGCAAAAACACCCAAAAACCCATCACGCTACTTTTCATGCAATTAAATTCCAACAGTATAGCTAAATGTTATGGGGAAAAGAATAGCTGTGTTATTGTCAACGTGTATCTCCTTTATTGTTTAGTGTCAGTCATGTAAAGACCTGATATAGCCTCTCTAACAGGGCAGATGTTCTGAAATGTTGGCTGTAAGGCAGCATTTCTATAAAATCCACTATGAGAAGTGTGCCTCTCAAGAAAGGTTCCTATACATTGTATATAAAGGAACTGAACAAAATAAAACTAGAGAGAAATCTCATCTAAACCAAGAGAAGGCTTTTCAGATAGGTCTTTTGTTTTAGAGGTTTCGAGGAGTGAAGGATTGAACTTCTTATTATTACCTACCTGTTCTGGCTCAGGTGCCGCCTCTTGGTTACGCCTAGGGGTCTTTCCAATTGTGCAGTCCATGCTAAGTTACTGCGGTCATCCAGCAAACTCCTTTGACATCATCATCAAAGGATTTTGTGTCTGACTCAGACCGCCATGTGTTGTCTGAGTATTGCGTATTCAGTTAGCATGACATTTAGCTACCATGTTGTGTACTGCATTGTGCCTCATCCATTTCTTTTAGGTGTGTAATCATCTCTTCACCAAACTTAAGTCTGCTATTCAGTTTTCTGCAACTACATCTTAGCTTGAACTTGTGAATCCTGGTGTTATCACACTTTCAACTCATCTGAAACTCTTCTGATACTGTTAAAACTCTGCTGTATCATATGCCTGATAATGAACTGTTCCCTACTAATACTGATGCGGTTCATACTTACAAATCTACTAGCTAGTAGTTTGCCCATTCATCACTGCTGTCCTGTGATTAACCATTTGTTTGCCATTTTTCATACCTTGCTATCCACCATACCACCACCTCTGTTCCGTGCTGCTTGCCCTGAATTGCAGCTTAGAGCATCTAACTTACCAAGTGAAACATAATACATGTATTTCATTCATACACTGACTTACAGTGCCATCCTCTTTTACCAATAGATAGTACAGTGTTTATAATTGTATGTCATTTATTAAAAGCTGCATAATTAGTTAAAAGGGTTGTCTATTAACTGTCTGGCCAATAACAGCTTTTTTACAATAATCGATCAACCAATGCAAGAGAGGCTACATTTTTTATAAGGTTGTTTCTGATGATGATAATCCCTTAAAGGGAACTGTCACCGGGAAAACACCGTCTAATCTGTACTCACCATGTTATAGAGCAGGAAGAGCTGACAAGATTGATATATAGTTTTGTGGGAAAGAAATTAGTATAACTATCATATTAATCATTTAAACCTCAGCATGTTCTGGGATTTTCGGTCCAGTGGGTGGTCCTATCATTGACTGATAGCCATTTCTCTATGCTCACTTATATAAAGAAAACTGTAAATCACTGATAGGACCACCCACTGAACCAAAAATCCCAGCAGGATCAGAGGTTTAAATGATGAAAACACAGATTATACTGAATCTTTTCTCACAAAACTATATGTTATTCTACTCAGCTCCTCCTGCTCTGTGACATGGTAGCCACAGATTGGACTGCATTTTCATGGTGACAGGTTCCCTTTAATCAGCAATAGACATGAGCTCCTAATATTTGGGAGAACGCTACAACTTCACTAAGGGTTGTGAAAGACAACTTGGGTAGAAAACGAGTGATATGGTTCGCATCGATATGAGATCTAACATAGTAACATAGTAACATAGTTAGTAAGGCCGAAAAAAGACATTTGTCCATCCAGTTCAGCCTATATTCCATCATAATAAATACCCAGATCTACGTCCTTCTACAGAACCTAATAATTGTATGATACAATATTGTTCTGCTCCAGGAAGACATCCAGGCCTCTCTTGAACCCCTCGACTGAGTTCGCCATCACCACCTCCTCAGGCAAGCAATTCCAGATTCTCACTGCCCTAACAGTAAAGAATCCTCTTCTATGTTGGTGGAAAAACCTTCTCTCCTCCAGACGCAAAGAATGCCCCCTTGTGCCCGTCACCTTCCTTGGTATAAACAGATCCTCAGCGAGATATTTGTATTGTCCCCTTATATACTTATACATGGTTATTAGATCGCCCCTCAGTCGTCTTTTTTCTAGACTAAATAATCCTAATTCCGCTAATCTATCTGGGTATTGTAGTTCTCCCATCCCCTTTATTAATTTTGTTGCCCTCCTTTGTACTCTCTCTAGTTCCATTATATCCTTCCTGAGCACCGGTGCCCAAAACTGGACACAGTACTCCATGTGCGGTCTAACTAGGGATTTGTACAGAGGCAGTATAATGCTCTCATCATGTGTATCCAGACCTCTTTTAATGCACCCCATGATCCTGTTTGCCTTGGCAGCTGCTGCCTGGCACTGGCTGCTCCAGGTAAGTTTATCATTAACTAGGATCCCCAAGTCCTTCTCCCTGTCAGATTTACCCAGTGGTTTCCCGTTCAGTGTGTAATGGTGATATTGATTCCCTCTTCCCATGTGTATAACCTTACATTTATCATTGTTAAACCTCATCTGCCACCTTTCAGCCCAAGTTTCCAACTTATCCAGATCCATCTGTAGCAGAATACTATCTTCTCTTGTATTAACTGCTTTACATAGTTTTGTATCATCTGCAAATATCGATATTTTACTGTGTAAACCTTCTACCAGATCATTAATGAATATGTTGAAGAGAACAGGTCCCAATACTGACCCCTGCGGTACCCCACTGGTCACAGCGACCCAGTTAGAGACTATACCATTTATAACCACCCTCTGCTTTCTATCACTAAGCCAGTTACTAACCCATTTACACACATTTTCCCCCAGACCAAGCATTCTCATTTTGTGTACCAACCTCTTGTGCGGCACGGTATCAAACGCTTTGGAAAAATCGAGATATACCACGTCCAATGACTCACCGTGGTCCAGTCTATAGCTTACCTCTTCATAAAAACTGATTAGATTGGTTTGACAGGAGCGATTTCTCATAAACCCATGCTGATATGGAGTTAAACAGTTATTCTCATTGAGATAATCCAGAATAACATCCCTCAGAAACCCTTCAAATATTTTACCAACAATAGAGGTTAGACTTACTGGCCTATAATTTCCAGGTTCACTTTTAGAGCCCTTTTTGAATATTGGCACCACATTTGCTATGCGCCAGTCCTGCGGAACAGACCCTGTCGCTATAGAGTCACTAAAAATAAGAAATAATGGTTTATCTATTACATTACTTAGTTCTCTTAGTACTCGTGGGTGTATGCCATCCGGACCCGGAGATTTATCTATTTTAATCTTATTTAGCCGGTTTCGCACCTCTTCTTGGGTTAGATTGGTGACCCTTAATATAGGGTTTTCATTGTTTCTTGGGATTTCACCTAGCATTTCATTTTCCACCGTGAATACCGTGGAGAAGAAGGTGTTTAATATGTTAGCTTTTTCCTCGTCATCTACAACCATTCTTTCCTCACTATTTTTTAAGGGGCCTACATTTTCAGTTTTTATTCTTTTACTATTGATATAGTTGAAGAACAGTTTGGGATTAGTTTTACTCTCCTTAGCAATGTGCTTCTCTGTTTCCTTTTTGGCAGCTTTAATTAGTTTTTTAGATAAAGTATTTTTCTCCCTATAGTTTTTTAGAGCTTCAATGGTGCCATCCTGCTTTAGTAGTGCAAATGCTTTCTTTTTACTGTTAATTGCCTGTCTTACTTCTTTGTTTAGCCACATTGGGTTTTTCCTATTTCTAGTCCTTTTATTCCCACAAGGTATAAACCGCTTACACTGCCTATTTAGGATGTTCTTAAACATTTCCCATTTATTATCTGTATTCTCATTTCTGAGGATATTGTCCCAGTCTACCAGATTAAGGGCATCTCTAAGCTGTTCAAACTTTGCCTTCCTAAAGTTCAATGTTTTTGTGACTCCCTGACAAGTCCCCCTAGTGAAAGACAGGTGAAACTGCACAATATTGTGGTCGCTATTTCCTAAATGCCCAACCACCTGCAGATTTGTTATTCTGTCAGGTCTATTAGATAGTATTAGGTCTAAAAGTGCTGCTCCTCTGGTTGGATTCTGCACCAATTGTGAAAGATAATTTTTCTTGGTTATTAGCAGAAACCTGTTGCCTTTATGGGTTTCACAGGTTTCTGTTTCCCAGTTAGTATCCGGGTAGTTAAAGTCCCCCATAACCAGGACCTCATTATGGGTTGCAGCTTCATCTATCTGCTTTAGAAGTAGACTTTCCATGCTTTCTGTTATATTTGGGGGTTTGTAACAGACCCCAATGAGAATTTTGTTACCATTTTTCCCTCCATGAATTTCAACCCATATGGACTCGACATCCTCATTCCCTTCGCTAATATCCTCCCTTAAAGTGGACTTTAGACAAGACTTTACAAGACTTTAGACAAGACTTTACTTGTCTTTAGACAAGACAAACCCCTCCTCCTCTCCGATTTTTACGATCCTTTCTAAACAGACTGTAACCCTGTAAGTTAACTGCCCAGTCATAGCTTTCATCTAACCATGTCTCGGTTATTCCCACTATGTCAAAGTTACCTGTAGATATTTCTGCTTCTAGTTCTTCCATCTTGTTTGTCAGGCTTCTGGCGTTTGCGAGCATGCAGTTTAGAGGATTTTGTTTTGTTCCAATCTCCTCACTGTGAATTGTTTTAGAAATGTTCTTACCTCCCTTCTGAGTATGTTTTCCTGGGTCGTCTTTGTTCGAGTCTAATGTTTTTCTTCCCGTCCCCTCTTCTTCTAGTTTAACGCCCTCCTGATGAGTGTAGCGAGTCTTCTGGCGAATGTGTGTTTCCCAGGTTTGTTGAGGTGTAGTCCGTCTCTGGCGAGGAGTCCATCATACCAGTAATTCACACCGTGAATCATTTTTTATGTGTAGGTTAGAAGTTATTAGACCCAATGAGCACCTGCTTCACTCGCTTTGTTCTCACCATCTTTTAAACAAAATAGCTTTATTGGACAGAAGTTAGCTTATGAGAAAATAGTCAGATTTCCAGATATTATGAGTCCTGAATAATCTCTTTAGACAAATTCTAGATTTTGAATCTTTTTAATGATGTGATCACCATCACTTACCAAGTATTTTAACGTCCTGTTACTTTTCATGTGTTTATACAGTGAGCTAATGTGCTTTTTTAGCTAGTCGTGGGCGAATTATTGAAGATGTTAAACCGATACACCACAGACTCTTTTAAGCTGTCTACATGGAACTAGAATAGAGAAATATAGAAGTGTTTTTTCTGGACTGACAAACTCATTCTGTGTAGACAGCTTTCAATTCCAAATAGCTGTGTGTTTCCAGTAGGTAACACGAGGGCCATTTTTTAAGTGCAGTAGCGTATAAATATTTCTATTTAATGCAGTATATTACATCAGTTTAGCCATTTACATGTAAGTTAGCAAGCAAAAGAATGTTTCACAATGGTAGCTGCCAGGATAACTGTGAACTTTGAGAGGAAAGATATTAGTAATACAAATAGAACTGGCAGTAGCTCTACAGAGCTGTACTTTTTACATTTTTGAGTTGTATTGCTGAAATGAAACTTTTCTAGGAGAGTGTTAATTTCCTTCTTATAGACTGATGGCATTTTGCGAAGACAAGCTATCAATTTATGACTCTTGTTGATCTGGCCTCTAGGACCATTAGCTATCCTAAGAATATTGAGGATGAGATGCTGATTAACCCCTTTCTGACATTAGATGTACTATCCCGTCGAGGTGGGGTGGGCCCCTATGAGCACCGACGGGATAGTACATCATGCGCGATCGGCCGCGCTCACTATCGCAGCTGACATCCGGCACTATGTGCCAGGAGCGGTCACGGACCGCTCCCGGCACATTAACCCCCGGCACACCACGATCAAACATGATCGCGATGTGCCGGCGGTACAGGGAAGCATAGCGCAGGGAGGGGGCTCCCTGCGGGCTTCCCTGAGCCCCCCCGCAGAAACGCGATGTGATCACGTTGCTGCGAGGGTCTCCCTACCTCCCTCCCTGTAGCAGGCCCGGATCCAAGATGGCCATGGCATCCGGGTCCTGCAGGGAGGGAGGTGGCTTCACAGAGCCTGCTCAGAGCAGGCACTGTGAAGCCTGCAGTGCTCTGAGACAGATCGGTGATCTGACAGAGTGCTGTGCAAACTGTCAGATCACCGATCTGTGATGTCCCCCCCTGGGACAAAGTAAAAAAGTTAAAAAATTTTTTTCCAAATGTGTAAAAAATAATATTCCTAAATAATGACAAAAAAAATATATATTATTCCCATAAATACATTTCTTTATCTAGATAAAAATAAAAAAAAATAAAGGTACACATATTTAGTATCGCCGCGTCCATAACGACCCCACCTATAAAACTGGCCCACTAGTTAACCCCTTCAGTAAACACCGTAAGAAAAAAAAAAACGAGGCAAAAAACAACGCTTTATTATCATACCGCCGAACAAAAAGTGGAATAACACGCGATCAAAAAGACAGATATAAATAATCATGGAACCGCTGAAAACATCATCTTGTCCCGCAAAAAACAGCATCATCATACAGCATCATCAGCAGAAAATAAAAAAGTTATAGTCCTGAGAATAAAGCGATGCAAAAATAATTATTTTTTCTGTAAAATAGTTTTTATCGTATAAAAGCGCTAAAACATAAAAAAATATATAAATGAGGTGTCGCTGTAATCGTACTGACCCGAAGAATAAAACTGCTTTATCAATTTTACCAAACGCGGAACGGTATAAACGCCTCCCCCAAAAGAAATTCATGAATAGCTGGTTTTTGGTCATTCTGCTTCACAAAAATCAGAATAAAAAGCGATCAAAAAATGTCACGTGCCCAAAAATGTTAACAATAAAAACGTCAACTCGTCCAGCAAAAAACAAGACCTCACTTGACTCTGTGGACCAAAATATGGAAAAATTATAGCTCTCAAAATGTGATAACGCAAAAAATATTTTTTGCAATAAAAAGCGTCTTTCAGTGTGTGACGGCTGCCAATCCGCTAAAAAACCCACTATAAAAGTAAATCAAACCCCCCTTCATCACCCCCTTAGTTAGGGAAAAATTGAAAAAATGTATTTATTTCCATTTTCCCATTAGGGCTAGGGTTAGGGCTAGGGTTAGGGCTAGGGTTAGGGCTAGAGTTAGGGTTAGGGCTAGGGTTAGGGATAGGGTTAGGGCTAGGGTTAGGGTTGGGGCTAGGGTTAAGTCTACAGTTAGGGTTTGGGCTAAAGTTAGGGTTAGGGTTGGGGCTAAAGTTACGGTTAGGGTTTAGATTACATTTACAGTTGGGAATAGGGTTGGGATTAGGGTTAGGGGTGTGTCAGGGTTAGAGGTGTTGTTAGGGTTACTGTTGGGATTAGGGTTAGGGGTGTGTTTGGATTAGGGTTTCAGTTATAATTGGGGGGTTTCCACTGTTTAGGCACATCAGGGGCTCTCAATTCCAGCCAATTCTGCGTTGAAAAAGTAAAACAGTGCTCCTTCCCTTCCGAGCTCTCCCGTGTGCCCAAACAGGGGTTTACCCCAACATATGGGGTATCAGCGTACTCAGGACAAATAGGACAACAACTTTTGGGGTCCAATTTCTGCTGTTACCCTTGGGAAAATACAAAACTGGGGGCTAAAAAATAATTTTTGTGGGAAAAAAAAGATTTTTTATTTTCACGGCTCTGCGTTATAAACTGTAGTGAAACACTTGGGGGTTCAAAGTTCTCACAACACATATATATAAGTTTCCTGGGGGTCTAGTTTCCAATATGGGGTCACTTGTGGGGGGTTTCTACTGTTTAGGTACATTAGGGGCTCTGCAAACGCAATGTGACACCTGCAGACCATTCCATCTAAGTCTGCATTCCAAATGGCACTCCTTCCCTTCCGAGCCCTCCCATGCGCTGAAACGGTGGTTCCCCCCACATATGGGGTATCAGCATACTCAGGACAAATTGGACAACAACTATTGGGGTCGAATTTCTCCTCTTACCCTCGGGAAAATACAAAACTGGGGGCTAAAAAATAATTTTTTGGGGAAAGTTTTTTTTTTTAATTTTCACGGCTCTGCGTTACAAACTGTAGTGAAACACTTGGGGGTTCAAAGCTCTCACAACACATCTAGATGAGTTCATTAGGGGGTCTAGTTTCCAATATGATGTCACTTGTGGGGGGTTTCTACTGTTTAGGTACATTAGGGGCTCTGCAAACGCAATGTGACACCTGCAGACCATTCCATCTAAGTCTGCATTCCAAATGGAGCTCCTTCCCATCCGAGCCCTCCCATGCGCCCAAACAGTGGTTCCCCCCCACATATGGGGTATCAGCGCACTCAGGACAAATTGGACAACAAATTTTGGGGTCCAATTTCTCCTGTTACCCTCGGAAAAATACAAAACTGGGGGCTAAAAAATAATTTTTGTGGGAAAAAATTTTTGTTTTATTTTTACGGCTCTGCATTATAAACTTCTGTGAAGCCCTTGGTGGGTCAAAGCGTTCACCACACATCTAGATAAGTTCCTTAGGGGGTCTACTTTCCAAAATGGTGTCACTTGTGGGGGGTTTCTACTGTTTAGGTACATTAGGGGCTCTGCAAACGCAATGTGACACCTGCACACCATTCCATCTAAGTCTGGATTCCAAATGGCGCTCCCTCCCTTCCGAGCCCTCCCATGCACCCAAACAGTGGTTACCCCCACATATGGTGCATCATCGCACTCAGGACAAATTGGGCAACAAATTTTGGGGTCCGATTTCTCCTGTTACCCTCGGGAAAATACAAAACTGGGGGCTAAAAAATCATTTTTGTGGGAAAAAATTTTTGTTTTATTTTTACGGCTCTGCATTATAAAGTTCTGTGAAGCCCTTGGTGGGTCAAAGCGCTCAAAACACATCTAGATAAGTTCCTTAGGGGGTTTACTTTCCAAAATGGTGTCACTTGTGGGGGGTTTCAATGTTTAGGCACATCAGTGGCTCTCCAAACGCAACATGGCGTCCCATCTCAATTCCTGTCAATTTTGCATTGAAAACTCAAACGGCACTACTTCCCTTCCGAGCTCTCCCATGCGCGCAAACAGTGGTTTACCGCCACATATGGGGTATCAGCATACTCAGGACAAATTGGACAACAACTTTTGGGGTCCAATTTCTTCTCTTACCCTTGGGAAAATAAAAAATTGGAGGCGAAAAGATAATTTTTGTGAAAAAATATGATTTTTTATTTTTATGGTTCTGCATTATAAACTTCTGTGAAGCACTTGGTGGGTCAAAGTGCTCACCACACCTCTAGATAAGTTCCTTAGGGGGTCTACTTTCCAAAATGGTGTCACTTGTGGGGGGTTTCAATGTTTAGGCACATCAGAGGCTCTCCAAACGCAACATGGTGTCCCATCTCGATTCCAGTCAATTTTGCATTGAAAAGTCAAATGGCGCTCCTTCGCTTCCGAGCTCTGTAATGCGCCCAAACAGTGGTTTACCCCCACATATGGGGTATCGGTGTACTCAGGACAAATTGTACAACAACTTTTGGGGTCCATTTTCTCCTGTTACCCTTGGTAAAATAAAACAAATTGGAGCTGAAGTAAATTATTTGTGAAAAAAAGTTAAATGTTCATTTTTATTTAAACATTCCAAAAATTCCTGTGAAGCACCAGAAGGGTTAATAAACTTCTTGAATATGGTTTTGAGCACCTTGAGCGGTTCAGTTTTTAGAATGGTGTCACACTTGGGTATTTTCTATCATATAGACCCCTCAAAATGACTTCAAATGAGATGTGGTCCCTAAAAAAAATGGTGTTGTAAAAATGAGAAATTGCTGGTCAACTTTTAACCCTTATAACACCCACAAAAAAAATGTTGGTTCCAAAATTGTGCAGATGTAAAGTAGACATGTGGGAAATGTTACTTATTAAGTATTTTGTGTGACATATCTCTGTGATTTAATTGCATAAAAATTAAAAGTTGGAAAATTGCGAAATTTTCATAATTTTTGCCAAATTTCCGTTTTTTTCACAAATAAACGCAGGTACTATCAAAGAATTTTTACCACTATCATGAAGAACAATATGTCATGAGAAAACATTGTCAGAATCACTGGGATCCGTTGAAGCATTCCAGAGTTATAACCTCATAAAGGGACAGTGGTCAGAATTGTAAAAATTGGCCCGGTCCATAACGTGCAAACCACACTTAGGGGTAAAGGGGTTAAGAAGGGCACCCATTGAGGTGAATGGGTGCATGCAGTATTTCTCCTCTAGTGATTGGGAGTGCTACTGTGCAGGGAAAAACTGTGAAAGTCAGTGCGGTGGCCCCATCATTCTCAGAAGAATCGTTGTGATTCCTACCAACATGAAGGATGCCACATCCTAGCGATACATCATCACTTTATCAGATGAAAATACCTTTTAACAAATGTGTTAAACTGAGGCCCATTATGGTCAATTAAGGAAAAAGTATGTTAAATAGAATAGTTCTCCAAGAAGAATAAACTGTTTTTTAGGCAATACCTATATTTTAACGCCTGACTACTTCAAACAAAGACTGTGTACAGATGGGTATATGTTTAGGCTAAAAACTATCCATTTATATCTAACAAGGTATAAGGGGCACCTAAAAAAATCTTTCCAAGGAAGACAGACTTAAATGAATTTGTCTATAAATAACATTGATCACCTTTTCACAGGTTGGTAATAAATGTATGATGGCTGGGACCCCCACTGATCACACTAAACACTCTTCCATTTGAATGGAGAAGTGGTATTACATGTACAATACAGCTACAATTAAAATCTTTAGCACTAACAAAGCTGACCAAGTATCAATCGTCAGGCATCAGACATTTATCCTCTATCCTCTACAGATGATTGACAGATATACAGTACGTCAGAACCAACCCCTTCAAACCCTTTTCTGTCAAGAGGAATCAAAATAGTTTGTCAATGTCATGAGGTTGTACATAGTGTATGTACTGTAAAACACGGAAACATATTTTTTATGTCTAGATACATTATTATATTCTGATAATTTTTAGATTTATACTTTGCGTTTGAATTTCATTACAGGTTTAGGGTATTTAAGACTGTTGACTGTCCGGTTATTTATTCCATGTTTATGATATATAATACAATAAATAATTGATTTATAATATTGGTTGCTTATATTATTGCCCATTTTTGTGATGGATGATAAGGGGTTGGGGTTTATTGCTATTTTCTTGGGGGTGATATGTGTGAGATATGAGATGTTTTGGTGTGTATATATATGTGGTATTGGGGATGTGTGTGTGGATATATGAGACAGGTGTGTATGTTGTTTATATGTGGTATTGGGGATGCGTGTGTGGATGCTATATGTGGCCAGATGTAGTGGGTGTTGTGTTGGGTATGTTGTATATGTGTTTGGGGTTATGTATGTTGTATGGGTGAACATAGGTTGGATGTATATTTATACCCTTGGTGGGTCCCTCATTGCGCTTCATCTCCCCTGGTATTAATGCATTAATACATTTTTTCATCTAAATGGGCCTTTTTATTATCATGACCGGTGCCTGTACTATTTGTTCATCCCGTATCATATTATGTGGTCCAGTGAGTCCCTGTTTTTTCATCCCCCCCCTGCCTTTAGCCTAATCCTCCCCTTTCTCTCTCCTTTTTCCCACCCTTGCCCGCCTTTCCCTGGCTCGCACTCTGTTTTGCCACATTGGTCTTTTATATGCTCTCCTTTTATACTTGCCCCTGATCTGTGGTTGCCTGGGATTATTTCCCGGACGTGCACAGTACGGCGGCTTGTTGTATAGCTATACCAGTGCATGGCATTGTTGCGTTCCTTTGGCACAGTCGCGGACGCGCGCTGGCCTCAATGTGTACCTCTGACTGGCGTATTTCGGCCCTTATGTATTGTCGGGTCTATCTGCGCAGCCATATGCTCCATGCACCTTGGTACGGCCGCTTGTTATTCTTGTAGGGGCGCATGTGCCCATAGTAGGTTTGGTGCGGCCGTTGATTATATGCCCTGGGATTTGGAGTACGCACGCGCACTCCTTGTGCGACTATCTGACTCCATGGGCGCAGGTGCCATGCATGCCTGACCTTTTAACACTCGGAGGCGCGTTACTTCCGGGTGAGGGGCGATGTATTAACTCCGCTCCTATGACAGGACTCCCAGCACACCGGTAGGTGTTTAAAGCAATCATTATGGATTTATAAACACTAGGGCAATTGGTTACCGTATACTTCCCCTGACGAAGCCTCATTGAGGAGGCGATACGCGTGGGGCTAGGGTCCACTGCCTCCCCCTGGATGCCTCAGCTTATCGGGTATAGGTTGGTATACGTTTGGATTGGGGATATTTTGCCCCCTTGACTTAGGCTCATCGCCACTTTTACATGGGTGGTTTTGTGGTCGTTTTTTTGGCCCATTTTCTTGTGGGTTCTGTGGGTTATTATATATATGCTTGCCCTTAGATTCCCCATGAGCCATTAGGTAGGATGTTATCAGTACACATGTTTGTATGTGATGTATATCCCTTATGCACATATGGATAAGCTGTATATTTATTGCTATATATGCATACATGTATTTATATCCAGGTGGTTTACAGTGGTTCATGATTTTAATTGTTTTTATTGTTTGTGCCAATAAAGTGTTTGTTTTTGCATGTTTATATACTGGGTGGTGTGCAATTTTTGTAGCAGCGTCCTTTCTCTCTTTTTTGTTATGCTATTATGCTGCTGTTTGCACCCCCCATCTATACATATAGGTTATAGCTGTGCACCAGCTTTTTTGGTATTTATAGTATTCCTAACCTGACTCTTATAGCGGGTTTTCTTTTTTGGCGGCACGCACCCTATTAGGGGACTTTAAATCAGTCAAATTATTATTGTTTGCTGAATGTATATACCCTATATTTTTGTTTTATAGCTCTCTACCAGTGTTGGGTCCATCATGGACTGGGATGCACGAGAGGCGGCCTGGCGTGCTGAGTCAGCTAGTGTTTTTTCTTCCACCGAAAGTAGTACACCGGGCTCAGAGTTTTCTACATTATCAGCTGAACTTACTTCGGCCCATAGATTAGGGATTAGGCTGTGGTGGAATGTTCGGAGTTTGGAGGAGTACATGAAGGCCAATATTGTACCTCGGGGCCTTAGGGTTCCCATTTATCCCGCATGGGAGCCCTCTGTGTCCTTTCGTTCCACATGGGAACAAGGATTGTTACGATGTTCTAATATTATTATGAACATGCTCCTAGAGCACGACAGGGAGTTGCTTATGAGTACTAAAAGCCATATTAAGGATTTAGAGTCTAAGTTATCTAATTTTGATGACAAAACACAGGTCCAGCCCTTTAGGATCAGACTTAAGGATACCCTAGATAAATATGATCATGATATCAGGGAGAAAAAGAGGTCTAAGTTCTTTCGGGACCGGAGGGATTTTGATACCCAACAAGCCTTTCAGTGGAAGCACCAGGGGAATCGCAGACAGGCCCCCTATGTGTTTAGACAGCTCGGGGCAGGGTCTGGGCTATCAAAGGGAGATGGAGGAGGTCTCCACTCATCTGGTAGTGGTAGTGATTTTTTATCATCGGCCGACAGCGAGCCCGACGGAGGATTAGAAGGGGCCCCAAATGCCGTTCAGCTACCTCGACGGTTCACCAGGCTTGGAGGCCGCAGGATGCCGAACCGGCACTAATTTTTCCACAAGTAGAACCATCATTGGAATCCATTACTCCATCACCTGGTTCACAGGGACCACCAGGTAAGCTACAGGTCATCAATTTATCCGAGCATCAGCTCACCTCGGTGGAGCTTTCAGTGTTACAAAGGGGTTTGACGTTTTCCCCGGTACAAAATGTGGATAAGTTTACACTGGTTAAGGACCTGCATTTATTTTGTAGGTGCTTGGTTTTACAAGTTCTACACAATAGACACACGACAGGGATGGATTGGATCAGACGGACCGACGAGTACTTCAAGATTTATTGCAACTACCACAGGAGGACACCATTGCGAGTGGTAAGGACCGTTTTCCCCATAAAAATAAATCTATAGTGGATCCTCCCTTTTCCCTGGTACCAGCCATAAGGGTATTTTTTGAGTTGGTGAAAAAAGATATTCTCCGACTACGCCCCTTCTCTGGCACGCCTAACAATCTTGGAACAGAAGAAAAACGTGCTATTGTAAATTTGAAATCTAATCCTGCCTTCCTAATTAAGGAGGCTGATAAGGGGGAAAATGTGGTCTTATGGCCCCATACTCTATACTTGGAGGAGGCCCATCGTCAGTTGGATAATGTCCGGTTTTATCGAAAATTGCCATCAGACCCTACAGGGGTGTTCTCAAGTAAATTGAGGGGCCTTTTGGAAAGGGCCCGGGACCTGGGGATCATTAATGGTCAGGAATTTAATTTTATGTGGGTTGAACACCCAATTACTGCGACCTTTTATATGCTCCCCAAGGTGCACAAAGACCTTTTGCAAGCCACCGGGTCGTCCAATTGTGGCCAGTATCAGCAGTTTATGCGAAAAAATCTGTATTTATGTCGATCATTTTTTGCAGCCCTTGGTAAAGAAATTACCTTCCTTTACTCTAGACTCTTCACATTTTATCAAGAAGTGCCGGGACATTGTATTGCCAAGTAACACGTTGTTGGTTACTTGTGATGTAGAGGCCCTCTACTCTAATATCAATCACGAAGATGCGGTTAGGGCAGTCCTTTATTTTTTGGACCAGTCAGGGCATTCTGACAGAATGCACGACTCGTTAATTGTGGATCTTATGGAATTCGTCCTTAAGCACAATTTTTTTACATTTGATAGGACATATTACCTTCAGACCTCTGGTGTGGCCATGGGGGCCAGATGTGCCCCGGCCCTAGCCAACCTATTTTTAGGTGGTATATGAACTTGATGTGTTTAAAGATAAAGTGCACCATTGGATGCGCTTTATCGACGACGTGTTTTTTGTTTGGTCTGGGACAGAGACTGAGTGTAGGACATTTATGAATGGGTTGAACGAGAATCCATACAACATTTTCTTGACTTATTCAATATCTTCCTCCTCAGCCACCTTTTTGGATTTGGACGTCATGATGGAGAATGGTATTATTGTTACCAAGCTATATCATAAACCTACAGCAACAAACAGCCTCCTGGACTTCAGAAGTTTCCACCCCCAGCACACGAAACGCGGAGTCCCTTTTGGACAATTTCTTAGAACAAGAAGGAACTGCACACGCGATGATGACTTCAGGTCAGAGGCCTTGACATTGACGTCCCGTTTCAAGGAAAGAAATTATCCCCAGAGGTGCATTTCATTGGCATTTCAGAGGGCAAGGACACATACACAAGAGTCCTTACTGAACACGGAACGCAAGGTACGAGACAATGTGCCCAGATTTATTACGAACTACAACACACACTGGTCGCAATTGGGGGGTATCTTGCGTAGACATTGGGGTATTCTGGCTACTGATTTGAACACCTCCAATATTGTGGGTGAATAGCCTCTTTTGGTAGCTAGGAGAGCACCCAATTTGAGGGATCTCCTAGTCCAAAGCCATTATAGAAGACAGACCACCCGGTTGAATCGTGGAGTGAGGCTTAGGGGGTCTTTTCCCTGTGGAGACTGTAACATTTGTCCCCACATGGGTCCAACCAGGGAAATTTTCCAAAACCCCATTAATGGATCAAGGCATAGACTTGGAGGATACATCAATTGCAGGACTAGATGTGTCATTTACGCTCTCATCTGTCCATGCAAAATGGTCTATGTGGGTCAGACCTCTCAGGAATTACGACGGAGGATTCAAAAACACTTCTCCACAATCAACTTGGCAAGAAGTGATATGGAGAAAGGGAGGACCCTGACCCCGGTAGCGGCCCATTTTTTAACATATCATTCTGGCAGCACATTGAATATACGGGTGGTGGGATTGGAAAAAATCACTATATCAGAGAGGGGGGATCCCCTAAGAAATGTTTACTTCAAGTAGAGTCTCGGTGGATTTTTAATTTAGGATCTGTCACCCCTACAGGTCTGAATGAAGAGTTATTATTCACCGGATTCCTTGGTTAAACATTTGGACTATTCGAGCATACTCCTCATGGTGGAACTGGAGCAAATACGGATCACTCTATGGGACCCAGGTTGAATATGGAGTGAGCATCATGGATGGACGCTTCCTTTGGATCTCGCTCCACTGGAGGAATATTTGGATCTAGGATCACTCAGGGACTTATCATCTTTTATTTGTTACATGTCCTGTGTATAGTGTGGTCTCATTGGTTTGGGCCCTCGTGTGGATTATCTGGAACTACATTTACTGTGGACCTATGGGGGTATCCTAACAGCTTAGGTTGGCTCATGGGGTAGGTAGGGTATCTGGGGGTTTTATTCGTTCCCAATTTTGGGGATGGTGTCTTGGCAGGGCCATTGTGTATAATTTTCTGGGCCTTGTGGTCTTGGGGTGGGTTGGCCCCAGACTATATACTGTTTTTCGTGTATGGTTTTTTGTGCGCTCTTTATGGACCAATTTTGGTCCTTATGTCATGGACCCTTTTTGCTGATGGGATGGCTATGCACTTTCATATTTTAGGTCTAATTCTTACAGGTTTAGGGTATTTAAGACTGTTGACTGTCCGGTTATTTATTCCATGTTTATGATATATAATACAATAAATAATTGATTTATAATATTGGTTGCTTATATTATTGCCCATTTTTGTGATGGATGATAAGTGGTTGTGGTTTATTGCTATTTTCTTGGGGGTGATATGTGTGAGATATGAGATGTTTTGGTGTGTATATATATGTGGTATTGGGGATGTGTGTGTGGATAAATGAGACAGGTGTGTATGTTGTTTATATATGGTATTGGGGATGCGTGTGTGGATGCTATATGTGGCCAGATGTAGTGGGTGTTGTGATGGGTATGTTGTATATGTGTTTGGGGTTATGTATGTTGTATGGGTGAACATAGGTTGGATGTATATTTATACCCTTGGTGGGTCCCTCATTGCGCTTCATCTCCCCTGGTATTAATGCATTAATACATTTTTTCATCTATATGGGCCTTTTTATTATCATGACCGGTGCCTGTACTATTTGTTCATCCCTTATCATATTATGTGGTCCAGTGAGTCCCTGTTTTTTCATCCCCCCCCTGCCTTTAGCCTAATCCTCCCCTTTCTCTCTCCTTTTTCCCACCCTTGCCCGCCTTTCCCTGGCTCGCACTCTGTTTTGCCACATTGGTCTTTTATATGCTCTCCTTTTATACTTGCCCCCGATCTGTGGTTGCCCGGGATTATTTCCCGGACGTGCACAGTACGTCGGCTTGTTGTATAGCTATACGAGTGCATGGCATTGTTGCGTTCCTTTGGCACAGTCGCGGACGCGCGCTGGCCTCAATGTGTACCTCTGACTGGCGTAGTTCGGCTCTTATGTATTGTCGGGTCTATCTGCGCAGCCATATGCTCCATGCACCTTGGTACGGCCGCTTGTTATTCTTGTAGGGGCGCATGCGCCCATAGTAGGTTTGGTGCGGCCGTTGATTATATGCCCTGGGATTTGGAGTACGCACGCGCACTCCTTGTGCGACTATCTGACTCCATGGGCGCAGGTGCCATGCATGCCTGACCTTTTAACACTCGGAGGCGCGTTACTTCCGGGTGAGGGGCGAAGTATTAACTCCGCTCCTATGACAGGACTCCCAGCACACCGGTAGGTGTTTAAAGCAATCATTATGGATTTATAAACACTAGGGCAATTGGTTACCGTATACTTCCCCTGACGAAGCCTCATTGAGGAGGCGATACGCGTGGGGCTAGGGTCCACTGCCTCCCCCTGGATGCCTCAGCTTATCGGGTATAGGTTGGTATACGTTTGGATTGGGGATATTTTGCCCCCTTGACTTAGGCTCATCGCCACTTTTACATGGGTGGTTTTGTGGTCGTTTTTTTGGCCCATTTTCTTGTGGGTTCTGTAGGTTATTATATATATGCTTGCCCTTAGATTCCCCATGAGCCATTAGGTAGGATGTTATCAGTACACATGTTTGTATGTGGTGTAAATCCCTTATGCACATATGGATAAGCTGTATATTTATTGCTATGATATGCATACATGTATTTATATCCAGGTGGTTTACAGTGGTTCATGATTTTAATTGTTTTTATTGTTTGTGCCAATGAAGTGTTTGTTTTTGCATGTTTATATACTGGGTGGTGTGCAATTTTTGTAGCAGCGTCCTTTCTCTCTTTTTTAAATTTCATTGAGCCTCATTGTATGGCCACATTTGGTTTGGGCCCGGTATCTCCCCTTTACTATGGAATCTCCTTGATACAACATTGTACCGTATATACTCGAGTATAAGCCGACCCGAGTATAAGCCGACCCCCCTAATTTTGCCACAAAAAACTGGGAAAACTTATTGACTTGAGTATAAGCCTAGGGTAGGAAATGCAGCAGCAACGGGTAAATTTCAAAAATAAAAATAGATGCTCCATACCGTTAATTATTGCCCCATGGATGCTCCATATAAAGCTGTGCCACATATAATGCTTCATACTGTTGATTATTGCCCCATAGATGCTCCATAGAAAGCTGTGCCATATATAATGCTCTGCACAGTTCATTATGGCCCCATAGATGCTCCATAGAAAGCTGTGCCATATATAATGCTCTGCACCGTTCATTATGGCCCCATAGATGCTCCATAGAAAGCTGTGCCATATATAATGCTCTGCACCGTTGATTGTTGCCCCATAGATGCTCCATAGAAAGCTGTGCCATATATAATGCTCTGCACCGTTGATTATTGCCCCATAGATGCTCCATATAAAGCTGTGCCACATATAATGCTCCTGTTATGACCTGGTGGTTAGGACAATAATGGACCTGGTGGTTAAGAGCACACAGAATGACCTGATAGTTACTAATACTACAGAACAAGCTCTGAGACGTGGGAACTCTGCTGACCGCAATCCCTAATCCTATCACACACACTAGAAATAGCCGTGGATTGCTCCTAACGCTCCCTATGCAACTCGTCACAGCCTAAGGAACTAGCTAGCCCTAAAGATAGAAAAATATAGCCTACCTTGCCTCAGAGAAATTCCCCAAAGGAAAAGGCAGCCCCCCACATATAATGACTGTGAGTTAAGATGAAAATTACAAACACAGAGATTAAATAGATTTAGCACAGTGAGGCCCGACTTACTGAACAGACAGAGGATAGGAAAGGTAACTTTGCGGTCAGCACAAAAACTACAAAAAGACCACGCAGAGGGCGCAAAAAGACCCTCCGCACCGACTCACGGTGCGGAGGCGCTCCCTCTGCGTCCCAGAGCTTCCAGCAAGCAAGACAAAAATCAAAATAGCAAGCTGGACAGAAAAATAGCAAACAAGAGAAAAACAAGCAGCAACTTAGCTTCTGCTGGGAAGAAAGGTCACAAGAACGATCCAGGAGCGAACTAGACCAATACTGGAACATTGACAGGTGGCATGGAGCAATGATCTAAGTGGAGTTAAATAGAGCAGCCAGCTAACGAATTAACCTCATCACCTGTGGAAGGAAACTCAGAAGCCGCAGCCCCACTCACAACCACCAGAGGAAGCCCATGGACAGAACCAGCCGAAGTACCATTCATGACCACAGGAGGGAGCTTGACAACAGAATTCACAACAGTACCCCCACTTGAGGAGGGGTCACCGAACCCTCACCAGAGCCCCCAGGCCGACCAGGACGAGCCAAATGAAAGGCACGAACCAGATCGGCAGCATGAACATCAGAGGCAAAGACCCAGGAATTATCTTCCTGACCATAACCCTTCCACTTGACCAGGTACTGGAGTTTCCGTCTCGAAATACTAGAATCCAAAATCTTCTCCACCACATACTCCAACTACCCCTCAACCAACACCGGGGCAGGAGGATCAACGGATGGAACCACAGGCGCCACGTATCTCTGCAACAACGACCTATGGAATACATTATGGATGGCAAAAGAAGCTGGAAGGGTCAAACGAAATGACACAGGATTGAGAACCTCAGAAATCTTATACGGACCAATGAAACGAGGCTTAAACTTAGGAGAGGAAACCTTCATAGGAACATAACGAGACGACAACCAAACCAAATCCCCAACACGAAGTCGGTGACCCACACAGCGCCGGCGGTTAGCGAAACGTTGAGCCTTCTCCTGGGACAATGTCAAAATTGTCCACCACATGAGTCCAAATCTGCTGCAACCTATCCACCACAGTATCTACACCAGGACAGTCCGAAGACTCAACCTGCCCTGAAGAGAAACGAGGATGGAAACCAGAATTGCAGAAAAACGGCGAAACCAAAGTAGCCGAGCTGGCTCGATTATTAAGGGCGAACTCAGCCAAAGGCAAAAAGGACACCCAATCATCCTGATCAGCAGAAACAAAACATCTCAGATATGTTTCCAAAGTCTGATTAGTTCGTTCGGTTTGGCCATTTGTCTGAGGATGGAAAGCCGAGGAAAAAGACAAATCAATGCCCATCCTAGCACAAAAGGATCGCCAAAACCTCGAAACAAACTGGGAACCTCTGTGCGAAAAGATGTTCTCCAGAATGCCATGTAAACGAACCACATGCTGGAAAAACAATGGCACCAAATCAGGGGAGGAAGGCAATTTAGACAAGGGTACCAAATGGACCATCTTAGAGAAGCAATCACAAACCACCCAAATGACCGACATCCTTTGAGAGACAGGGAGATCCGAAATAAAATCCATAGAAATATGCATCCAGGGCCTCTTCGGGACCGGCAAGGGCAAAAGCAACCCACTGGCACGAGAATAGCAGGGCTTAGCCCGAGCACAAGTCCCACAGGACTGCACAAAAGAACGCACATCCCGCGACAAAGACGGCCACCTGTACTGTTATGACCTGGTGGTTAGGACAATAATGGACCTGGTGGTTAAGAGCACACGGAATGACCTGATAGTTACTAATAGTACAGAACAAGCTCTGAGACGTGGGAACTCTGCTGACCGCAATCCCTAATCCTATCACACACACTAGAAATAGCCGTGGATTGCTCCTAACGCTCCCTATGCAACTCGTCACAGCCTAAGGAACTAGCTAGCCCTAAAGATAGAAAAATATAGCCTACCTTGCCTCAGAGAAATTCCCCAAAGGAAAAGGCAGCCCCCCACATATAATGACTGTGAGTTAAGATGAAAATTACAAACACAGAGATGAAATAGATTTAGCAAAATGAGGCCCGACTTACTGAACAGACAGAGGATAGCAAAGGAAACTTTGCGGTCAGCACAAAAACTACAAAAAGACCACGCAGAGGGCGCAAAAAGAGCCTCCGCACTGACTCACGGTGCGGAGGCGCTCCCTCTGCGTCCCAGAGCTTCCAGCAAGCAAGACAAAAATCAAAATAGCAAGCTGGACAGAAAAATAGCAAACAAGAGAAAAACAAGCAGGAACTTAGCTTCTGCTGGGAAGACAGGTCACAAGAACGATCCAGGAGCGAACTAGACCAATACTGGAACATTGACAGGTGGCATGGAGCAATGATCTAAGTGGAGTTAAATAGAGCAGCCAGCTAACGAATTAACCTCGTCACCTGTGGAAGGAAACTCAGAAGCCGCAGCCCCACTCACAACCACCAGAGGAAGCCCATGGACAGAACCAGCCGAAGTACCATTCATGACCACAGGAGGGAGCTTGACAACAGAGTTCACAACATGCTCCATACTGTTGATTATTGCCCCATAAATGCTCCATATAAAGCTGTGCCATATATAATGCTCTGCACCGTTCATTATGGCCCCATAGATGCTCCACAGAAAGCTGTGCCCCATATGTAATACTCTGCACCATTCATTATGGCCCCATAGATGCTCCATAGAAAGCTGTGCCACATATAATGCTCTGCACCGTTCATTATTGCCCCATAGATGCTCCATAGAAAGCTGTGCCATATATAATGCTCTGCACCGTTGATTATTGCCCCATAGATGCTCCATATAAAGCTGTGCAATATATAATGCTGTTGCTGCAATAAAAAAAAAATCACATACTCACCTCTCTTCGCTCAGGACGCCGGCGCTTTCAATATTTACCTGCTCCTCGTGCGGCTCCGTCTCCAGCACTGACGCTCACCGCGCCCTCTGACCTGAGTGTCACAGCCAGAGGATGCTGGAGACGGAGCCGCACCGGAACGAGGAGCAGGTAAATATCACGCAGCGCTCCCCTTCCCGTATACTTACCTGCTCCTGGTGCGGTCCCTGCAGTCCCTGCTTCTTCCACCGCTGCATCTTCTTCCTGTATTGAGCGGTCACAGTTACAACTCATTGCAGTCATGAATATGCGGCTCCACCTCTATGGGAGGTGGAGCTGCATATTTATGACTGCAATGAGCGGTACCATGTGACCGCTCAATACAGGAAGAAGCTGCAGCGCTGGAAGAACAGGGACGTGCAGGGACCGCGCCGGGAGTAGGTAAGTATAACTAGACAGCCCCCGCTCTCCCTCCCCTGCCGACCCCCGGGTATGACTCGAGTATAAGCCGAGAGGGGGACTTTCAGCCCCAAAAAATGGGCTGAAAATCTCGGCTTATACTCGAGTATATACGGTATATGCAATCTAATCTGTGGATATCATGGTATAAAGAAGGTTATGCTGAGCAGAATTACATATAGGTTTGTTGGAAGAGATATGAGTCCAGTGGGCAGTCCTGCTCAAAGATTGACAGCTATCTCTTCATGCAAAGGCATACAGGTAATACTGTCAATCAATGAATCGGACTGCCTACTGGATTCATATACACAAACACCAGGGATTTCAATGAATAAAATACTAGTTCTAGTGAAAATGTTCCCATAAAAATGTATAACCATCTGATCAGCTCCTCTTGCTCTATAACATCCTGCTCTATAACATCCTGCCTGCAGATCAGATACCATTTGTAACATGGCAAGTTCCCTTTAAAGAAATGGAAACCGTTTTGCCCTGGCTAATAGTGTTACATATTTTTATGACCATAACATATTGTAGTTGAGCGTATAGAGATGGCTATCCATATTGCGATAACCCCTTTAATTCTGCTAAAACCTTCCAAACAGCAGCACCTTGAGAGCTCCACATTTTGATCCTGAACCAAATTCTATTAGTCACAGTTCCCTTTTCAGCCATGCTCACCGGAGTAACATAAGAGGATCAGTCCTTGCTTGTATGAAATTCTGATTTATTTAGCCGTATAAAGCATATTAGAGAAGGTTTATTTTACCATAAGTATTAATTCTACATTTTTTTTCCACATAGAATGCAATTGCTATCAGAAAATCTTTTCTAAGAATGTTAAAGCCATTCCTTTAAGCATTGTTTGACCCAAATATTGGCAGGATAATAAGCGCTGAGATCAGGTACTATAATTTCTCCAGGAAGAAATAAGTTCTTTATACCAGCCAAGTCTCTAAAATAGGTTTCCAATACAATTACTGGACGTAGTTTTAAGCTTTCAGTATAATAAGATGCAGATTTTCATTCAAACCACACTTGTCTATAGCAAATTTACTATTCTTTAAGAGTGTGATTTGAGTAATATCTGAGGAGTGGGTTTCCACCTCAAAAATGGTGAACCTTTCCAAAATGAGGAGAACACATTAATCTGTTACATTTACACAGTGGGTTTTGATGTAGTGCGAATACTGTTATGGAAGAGAAAGTACAGAAATACTTACATATGTCGATTTTCACTTGATACGTGCATCGGAAAAGCTTTGTTCATAGACGTGATATAACTTTCCGTTGATTCACTTTCCCACATGATGATCTAGTTTTTATTTCTTTTATCATAGCCTCATCAATGAAGTAATGTCATTTACTAATCATACTGATTAATATACTTATCTTCAAAGCCTAGTTGTCTCATTACTCTTCTTTACTCAAAGACAGTGTTATCTTCTGTTTCAATCTGTTATCTTATGTGCAACTCAGTAAACTTTACTTGCTGAGAAGCTCAAGTCCCATGCTTTATTAGGCTATTTTGGGAAATTCTAAAGGTACCTTCACACATAACGATTTTGTTAACGATATCGTTGCTTTTTGTGACGTAGCAACGATATCGTTAACGAAATCGTTATGCGTGACAGCGACCAACGATCAGGCCCCTGCTGGGAGATCGTTGGTCGCTGGGAATGATCAGGACCTTTATTTGGTCGCTGATCACCCGCTGTCATCGCTGAATCGGCGTGTGTGACGCCGATCCAGTGATGTGTTCACTGGTAACCAGGGTAAACATCGGGTTACTAAGCGCAGGGCCGCGCTTAGTAACCCGATGTTTACCCTGGTTACCATTGTAAAAGTAAAAAAAAACCAGACAGTACATACTTACATTCCGGTGTCTGTCTCGTGCCGTCAGCTTCCCTGCACTGTGTCAGCGCTGGCCGGCTCTGCTTTACGGCCGGCCGGCGCTGACACAGTGCAGGGAAGCTGACGGCGCGGGACAGACACCGGAATGTGAGTATGTACTGTTTGTTTTTTTTAACTTTTACAATGGTAACCAGGGTAAACATCGGGTTACTAAGCGTGGCCCTGCACTTAGTAACCCGATGTTTACCCTGGTTACCCGGGGACTTCGGCATCGTTGGTCGCTGGAGAGCTGTCTGTTTGACAGCTCTCCATCGACCACACAACGACTAAACAGCGACGCTGCAGCGATCGGCATTGTTGTCTGTATCGCTGCAGCGTCGCTAAATGTGACGGTACCTTAACTAAAGGTTCATTTATATTAGCCGATCGATGGCAGTTACTACCAATTGGTGACTCGTTTGCTGATCGGCTGTTGTTTAGAGGCACTTCAGATCTGAGAACTGAACAATCTTTATTAAATGGTTCAGTGCGCTTAGCGCTTAATGGTGATTTTTTGATGCAAACCAAAAGATCATTATACCCAAAGAACTAGCATTTTGGTCTTGCAGTGTAAATGGACTTTTATATTTTATGCTCATTAACAGTAGAGAAAGACCATGGTTGCTTAGTGTGTTAATCTAATAACTCTTACTGATAATTTCTGCCTTGTATGATTACAATTTAGACCATTCTGGCTATGTGGCCTATAAAAGCCAATTTGCAAGGGTGAATAATTGGCAAGCAAGCAATCATAAGAATGCGTTTTCACGTTCATTAGCCTGTGCAAACATGTTGACGATTAGCCAACAAATGAGCAAAATGCTTACTCCTCATAATTAGAATATTCATGCAAGCCACAAAACATCATTGTTGGAAGCATATCACACTGTAAGATCTACTTGTATATAGCTGATCAATGGCAGTTTATGGGCAGAAATCGGCCAGTATAACTAGGCCGTATTCATATCACATTTTTGGCTTTTTTTAGCATGTATGCATGAAAAAGTGCCTGATGTAAACATGAAAAATGTCCATAGGGTTCTATTAAAGAGGATGTCCACCACTATTTTATTTTGATATAAAGTGGCCAATCATAATTTAAAAATAAAAAATACAGCCTACCAACCTAGCAATCCCCTGTCATTCTCTTAACGGTGCCTAGGTCTCCTGTCAGTCTGCTTGTTTCTTCTTCCATCAGCAGATTACATGTGTCTGCTATGGCCATTGATTGGCTACAGCAGTCATATGTCTGTTCAAGGGGAAAATCACCAGACTTGTGACCACTACATCCAATCATTGGCCATATGTGCCTTTACCCGAAGCAAGAAGAAGGAGACTAAATGAGGGAACATCCACTTCTAGAAAAGGAATAGAAGAATAGTACTCTACTTCAAGTACTGGTACCCAGTAAAAAAAAAATCTGGAGATCATATGGATAACTAATTCTACTTCATGGCAACTGTAGGAGGTATACGTCAAGAACTTTTACAAAATAGAGACCATTTACATGATCTGATCAAGGTGTAAGACCAATCTGTCCAATAGGCAGTTTTGTATTTTTTTTTAATGAAAATATTTGCCAAGCATGGTCTGCTTTTGTCACCAGTTAAGATAAGACATGATGATGCCATTTTTGACTTTATTGCAAATGTGTTCATTTTTATTTTACAAGCTTGATGGTCTTATCTGCATCAGCTGATTTGCTTGATTTGTTTCTAAACCTTGGCTATATTTGAAACATGTCACATTTTTAGCCAAGTAACTTTTCCAGCCACGTCACGGCCTCCAAGTAAATACATACATAATAAATTTGCCTATAACTACTTTTGCCAAAATTTGGTGTAAAAGGTTGAGGAGCCCTATGACTAGTAAATCTGCCCCATTGCATCTGCTGGGAATACTTTTGTATACATGATTCTATATTAATCTGAGAAAAAAATCCTCCACTTGCCTCTGAATAAAATGAAAAGGCACAAGGAGGTATACTGTGTTACAGTTGGTGGCTTATTATTGATATATATGACAGGCATCCATTTCACTGATATGTATGTTCCCTAATACACGTCACACTTCTAACTGATTTGAACTTTGTCTTGAAGTTCTATTTGCTGACTGTTAATCTGAAAGTTATAATATTTGTATTTTTGTATTTAAAAGTAAATGGATAATAGTAATATTAATAATAAATCATAATAATTAGTCAAACACTCTGTGCCGTTTGGTACAGAAGAAGACCTTCTTTGTAATGTTCGTGTAGCTACATTCCTATTAGTTGTCCCCCGCCTTTTTTAATACAACAAATGTCCAGAGCACACAATTGATTTGGTGGAAACAAAACAGTAACAGCCACAATATGTTCTGATGACAGCTGATTTACTCGTGAGATCTGTTGTAACAAAATGTTGCTAATGATTAGAACAGATGGACAGAAATAAGGCAGAATGCTAGAATGTGAGAGAAGTTAAAGGTCAGCACAAGCACGCTAAATGATTTTTAAGTGATGTGCTGGCCATTTGCAATAAACAAAAAGGGAAATGATGTCTGAAAATTAGTTTTTGCAATGCTGGACAAAGTAACAGTATTTTTAACTATCACGCATAGCATTCTCGGACATACGTACTTAGCATAAAATCCAGTTAACAAATTTACGAAAAAAAAATTCCATATAATGTATGTTTTGATGTATGGGCCTATGTGATGAAATGATAGAATTATTCTGCCAAGTGTTTATTATAGTGATTAGTCACCTAAGAACTAATTCCCCAAAAGAAAAAAAAGGAAATCCCATGCACAGCTGCAACCTAGAAATATGGTTCAGAGTTGGAGATGGAGAAGAAAAATTTGTTGAGTAGATTTTCCAAAAATAATTTTACTTACGTGTAGTATATTGGACATGTAGTATGCAGTACGGCGTAGACCTATAGATAAAAATGATTTTATTGTTTTTTTATTCAGTATTCAAATCCTGATCTCTACTTACAGCAGTCAAGTTGATATAAAGAACATGGCATAAATTATACTCTAATTATGAGAAAGTGATAAAAAGTAATAGCATAAGTAATTTAACACATTATTGTATTTACGATCACTTTGTGCTGCAAATATTAACATTAAATTATTGATATAATATTGTTTTAAGAAATTAAGTTTCCTTTCAATGAGTCATCCAGGCTTATGATATTGATCTCTATATAAAATAGGCTTGAAAAAGGTTGGTCACAACCAAAACTTTGCCACACCATATGGGCAAATAAAGTCCACTTTTTTCACAAAAAAAACTTCTTAGGTCAAGCCATTCATGACCAATAGACAACGCCAGGAGAGTTTTACTTGGGCCAAGGAAAAAAGAACTGGACTCTTGCTTAGTGGTCCAATGTGTTGTTTTCAGTTGAAAGTAAATTTTGCATTTCATTTGGAAGTAAAGGTGCCAGAGTCTGGAGAAAGAGTGGAGAGTCCACAATCCAAGCTGCTTGAAGTCTATTGTGACGCTTCCACAATCAGTGATGGTTTGGGGAGCTATGTCATCTGCTGGTGTAGGTCCACTGTGTTTGATCAAGACCAAAGTCAGCGCAGCCATCTACCAGGAAATTTTAGAGCACTTCATGCTTCCCTCTGCCGACAAGCATTTTAGAGATGGAAATTTCATTTTCCAGCAGGACATGGCACCTGTCCACACTGCCAAAAGTACCAATACATAGTTTGAAAACAACAGTATCACTGTGCTTGATTGGCCAAAAAACTTGCCTGACCTTAACCCCATAGAGAATCTATGGGATATTGTCAAAAGGAAGATGAGACACCAGACCCAACAATGCAGAGGAGCTGAAGGTTGCTATCAATGTAACCTGGGCTTCCATAACACCTCAGCAGTGCTACAGGCTCATCGCCTCCTTGCCATGCCCCATTGATGCAGTAATTGATGCAAAAGGAGCCCTGACCAAGTATTGAATGCATTTACTGAACATATATTTCAGTAGGCGAACATTTCAGATTTTAAAATAATTTTTCAAGCTGGTGTTATAAAGTATTTTAATTTACTGAGATAATGACTTTTGGGTTTCCATTGTGCAGTGGCTTTGACCAAAAACTGTATATCAGTTAGCTGAAGAGACTAAAAGTTGAGCTTCATTTTTCATCAATTACCATTACATTGTGAAAAGTGTGCTGTTCGATCTCCATTCACTGTTTATATTTGACCTCCACCAGACCTGAAACAGCTGGTCAGTGGAAAAGTTGGTTGTCAGACTCCCTCATATCGGATATTGTTGACTAAACCTAAGTAAATGTTATCAATATCATAAGCCTGGTCAACTAATTTAATTCAGTTATTTTTAGAACTACTTCTCTCTCTTTTTATAAACATTCTCCGTGCTGTCATATGAAAAATGTTGCATTATGAAATATGTAATTCGGTGGACAGTAAAAAATAGGTCTATCGTTACTAATTTATGAAAAATCACCATATGCCCACAGTATGTGCTGTAATGCATAAGTGCCATTTTTGTCCTTACGCTATACGTTCATCAATGGAAAAGAATTGTACAGTCATATGAAAAAGTTTGTGCACCCCTATTAATCTTAAGCTTAATGTTTTATAAAAATTGTTTTTTTGCAACAGCTATTTCAGTTTCATATATCTAAAAACTGTTGGACACAGTAATGTTTCTGCCTTGAAATGAGGTTTATTGTACTAACAGAAAATGTGCAATCTGCATTCAAACAAAATTTGACAGGTGCATAAGTATGGGCACCCTTATCATTTTCTTGTTTTATATACTCCTACCTACTTTTTACTGACTTACTAAAGCACTTTTTTTGGTTTTCTAACCTCATTGAGCTTTGAACTTCATAGCCAGGTGTATCCAATCATGAGAAAAGCTACTTAAAGTGGCCACTTGCAAGTTGTTCTCCTGTTTGAATCTCCTCTGAAGAGTGGCATCATGGGCTCCTCAAAACAACTGTCTAATGATCTGAAAACAAAGATTATTCAACATAGTTGTTCAGGGGAAGGATACAAAAAGCTGTCTCAGAGATTTAACCTGTCAATTTCCACTGTGAGGAACATAGTAAGGAAATGGAAGAACACAGGTACAGTTCTTGTTAAGGCCAGAAGTGGCAGGCCAAGAAAAACATCAGAAAGGCACAGAAGAAGAATGGTGAGATCAGTCAAGGACAATCCTCAGACCACCTCCAGAGAGCTGCAGCATCAACTTGTCACTGTGCATCGGTCAACTATACAACGCACTTTGCACAAGGAGAAGCTGTATGGGAGAGTGATGCGAAAGAAGCCGTTTCTGCAAGCACGCCACAAACAGAGTCGGCTGAGGTATGCAAAAGCACATTTGGAGAAGCCAATTTCTTTTTGGAAGAAGGTCCTGTGGACTGATGAAACCAAGATTGAGTTGTTTGGTCATACAAAAAGGCGTCATGCATGGCGGCCAAAAAACACAGGATTCCAAGAAAAACACTTGCTACCCACAGTAAAATTTGGTGGAGGTTCCATCATGCTTTGGGGCTGTGTGGCCAATTCCGGCACCGGGAATCTTGTTAAAGTTGAGGGACATACATAGTAACATAGTAACATAGTTAGTAAGGCCGAAAAAAGACATTTGTCCATCCAGTTCAGCCTATATTCCATCATAATAAATCCCCAGATCTACGTCCTTCTACAGAACCTAATAATTGTATGATACAATATTGTTCTGCTCCAGGAAGACATCCAGGCCTCTCTTGAACCCCTCAACTGAGTTCGCCATCACCACCTCCTCAGGCAAGCAATTCCAGATTCTCACTGCCCTAACAGTAAAGAATCCTCTTCTATGTTGGTGGAAAAACCTTCTCTCCTCCAGACGCAAAGAATGCCCCCTTGTGCCCGTCACCTTCCTTGGTATAAACAGATCCTCAGCGAGATATTTGTATTGTCCCCTTATATACTTATACATGGTTATTAGATCGCCCCTCAGTCGTCTTTTTTCTAGACTAAATAATCCTAATTTCGCTAATCTATCTGGGTATTGTAGTTCTCCCATCCCCTTTATTAATTTTGTTGCCCTCCTTTGTACTCTCTCTAGTTCCATTATATCCTTCCTGAGCACCGGTGCCCAAAACTGGACACAGTACTCCATGTGCGGTCTAACTAGGGATTTGTACAGAGGCAGTATAATGCTCTCATCATGTGTATCCAGACCTCTTTTAATGCACCCCATGATCCTGTTTGCCTTGGCAGCTGCTGCCTGGCACTGGCTGCTCCAGCTAAGTTTATCATTAACTAGGATCCCCAAGTCCTTCTCCCTGTCAGATTTACCCAGTGGTTTCCCATTCAGTGTGTAATGGTGATATTGATTCCTTCTTCCCATGTGTATAACCTTACATTTATCATTGTTAAACCTCATCTGCCACCTTTCAGCCCAAGTTTCCAACTTATCCAGATCCATCTGTAGCAGAATACTATCTTCTCTTGTATTAACTGCTTTACATAGTTTTGTATCATCTGCAAATATCGATATTTTACTGTGTAAACCTTCTACCAGATCATTAATGAATATGTTGAAGAGAACAGGTCCCAATACTGACCCCTGCGGTACCCCACTGGTCACAGCGACCCAGTTAGAGACTATACCATTTATAACCACCCTCTGCTTTCTATCACTAAGCCAGTTACTAACCCATTTACACACATTTTCCCCCAGACCAAGCATTCTCATTTTGTGTACCAACCTCTTGTGCGGCACGGTATCAAATGCTTTGGAAAAATCGACATTTACCACGTCCAATGACTCACCGTGGTCCAGCCTATAGCTTACCTCTTCATAAAAACTGATTAGATTGGTTTGACAGGAGCGATTTCTCATAAACCCATGCTGATATGGAGTTAAACAGTTATTCTCATTGAGATAATCCAGAATAACATCCCTCAGAAACCCTTCAAATATTTTACCAACAATAGAGGTTAGACTTACTGGCCTATAATTTCCAGGTTCACTTTTAGAGCCCTTTTTGAATATTGGCACCACATTTGCTATGCGCCAGTCCTGCGGAACAGACCCTGTCGCTATAGAGTCCCTAAAAATAAGAAATTGTCGCATGGATTCCTCTCAGTATCAGCAGATTCTTGACAATAATGTTCATGAATCAGTGACAAAGTTGAAGTTACGCAAGGGATGGATCTTTCAGCAAGACAATGATCCAAAACACCCCTCCAAATCTACTCAGGCATTCATGCAGAGGAACAATGACACTGTTCGGGAATGGCCATCCCAGTCCCCAGACCTGAATATCATTGAACATCTGTGGGATCATTTGAAGAGGGCTGTCCATGCTCGGCGACCATCAAACTTAACTGAACTGGAATTGTTTTGTCAAGAGGAATGGTCAAAAATACCTTCATCCAGGATCCAGGAACTCATTAAAAGCTACAGGAAGCGACTAGAGGCTGTTATTTTTGCAAAAGGAGGATCTACTAAATATTAATGTAACTTTTCTGGTGGGGTGCCCAAACTTATGCACCTGTCAAATTTTGTTTGAATGCAGATTGCACATTTTCTGTTAGTAAAATAAACCTCATTTCAAGGCAGAAACATTACTGTGTCCAACAGTTATTAGATATATGAAACTGAAATAGCTGTTGCAAAAAAAACAATTTTTATAAAACATTAAGTTAAGATTAATAGGGGTGCCCAAACTTTTTCATATAACTGTATACATTTGTGCTCATAAGGCCTAAGCTGGGGCACATGTATATTGCCATGGAACAAACTGATATGAAGTTTGTGTTTTCCCGGCATCTACCTATTTTCATTATAAGCTATTCCTAATTATTATAAGAGGGAAAATTAAATAAAATTCAATATCAATATTGCTCATATTAATTTATCTAATTGGCTGTCATTTAAAATGAGAATGATCTCTATCAAGCTTACTTGCGTGTCCTAAGATGGCTGAAGAGTCCAATCCTAGAGCAACAGAAATTGAGACAGTGAGGGCAATAAGTTTCATTTGGAGTTGTCCCCCCTTCTCTTTCCAATGTGCTCTCTTGTCTAGCTTATTTGAAAGACAATTGGTCTTAAAATTAGCTGCAGACTGTTAAGCTAAGGAAAATATAGGGTGCAATCTGCAGCCAGGATTCTGAAGCTAGTGGTTTCTGTCCTCTTTTAATTTAGGGCTTAAAGGCCCCTTCACATTAAGCGACGCTGCAGTGATACCGACAACGATCCGGATCGCTGCAGCGTCGCTGTTTGGTCGCTGGAGAGCTGTCACACAGACAGCTCTCCAGCGACCAACTATCCCGAGGTCCCCGGTAACCAGGGTAAACATCGGGTAACTAAGCGCAGGGCCGCGCTTAGTAACCCGATGTTTACCCTGGTTACCATGCTAAAAGTAAAAAAAAACAAACACTAGATACTTACCTACCGCTGTCTGTCCTCCAGCGCTGCGCTCTGCTTCTCTGCTCTCCTCCTGTACTGGCTGTGAGCCGGAAAGCAGAGCGGTGACGTCACCGCTCTGCTTTCCGGCTGAACAACGCTCACAGCCAGTACAGGAGGAGAGCAGAGAAGCAGAGCGCAGCGCTGGAGGACAGACGGCTGTAGGTAAGTATCTAGTGTTTGTTTTTTTTTACTTTTAGCATGGTATCCAGGGTAAACATCGGGTTACTAAGCGCGGCCCTGCGCTTAGTTACCCGATGTTTACCCTGGTTACCAGTGAAGACATCGCTGGATCGGTGTCACACACGCCGATCCAGCGATGTCAGCAGGAGTCCAGCGACGAAATAAAGTTCTGGACTTTATTCAGCGACCAACGATCTCCCAGCAGGGGCCTGATCGTTGGTCGCTGTCACACATAACGATTTCCTTAACGATATCGTTGCTACGTCACAAAAAGCAACGATATCGTTAACAATATCGTTATGTGTGAAGGTACCTTAAGAATGTCCTTTAAAGGCGTTGTCCAGGACTTTAACATTTGATGGTATATCCTTAGGGTAAATCAGCGATGTCTGATCAGTGGAGGTGTGACACTTGCAAACCCGTCAATCAGCTGTTTTCGGTGTCAGAAGTGGCCGTAGCTGCTCAGTTATGTAACGGAACTTCACAACGCAGCTCAGTCGATGGAAATTCAGGCCGCGACAGGGTACTGCACATCCACACCTTATTTACTTGAATGAGGGGCGAATGTGCAGTACTCGGCAGAGGCCATTATAAAGTAGATGGAACTGTGCTGTGCAGCTCCATATCTGAGCAGTTCTGGCCACCGCAGACATTGGGAACAACTGATCAGTGGGGGTGCCGAGTGTTGCACACCCACCAATCTGACATTAATGATCTATCCTAAAGACGGGCAATGTTAACCTCCCAGACAACCCCTTTAACTACTTTCTCTTGCCACCTTATGTTCTCTTATTTTTGTTTAGCTGTAAATATAGTACTTGAGTTGATAGATATGAGAGGAGCATTCTAATGCAAGAGCATCAACAAAGTTGGTTCTGTATGATTATAGCTTCATTATATGTGCTGTGTTTTGTAGGTCATTTGTGCCTTTGTAAGGATGTTGCAAGTAGTGCATCAATTCTCCCAGTTCAAAGGAAGTGCTGATGGAAACCCCTGAGAGTTTTCTGGTAACATCAGTAGGCTACTCAGGTTGTACTGCAATACAAGAAAACAATGACACGCATAGCCTCATTTGCTTTTGAAACAATAGCTACTAAAATAAAGGAAGGGGCAAACAACCTTCAATATTAATAATCAACACCATAGATATTTTGGTAGCTATGAGCTAAATAGCATTTTTAAAATTTGCAGCATATTCCTAAACATTTTTTAAAATTCCAGTTATAATAATAATAATAATAATAATCTTTATTTTTATATAGCGCTAACATATTCCGCAGCGCTTTACAGTTTGCACACATTATCATCACTGTCCCCGATTGGGCTCACAATCTAGAATTCCTATCAGTATGTCTTTGGAATGTGGGAGGAAACCGGAGTGCCCGGAGGAAACCCACGCAAACACGGAGAGAACATACAAACTCTTTGCAGATGTTGTCCTGGGTGGGATTAGAACCCAGGACCCCAGCGCTGCAAGGCTGTAGTGCTAACCACTGCGCCACCGTGCTGCCCTATTTTATGCTCCATAAAATAAAGAACAGAAAGCAATACTTGGGTGTGATTCTGATTGCTTTATACAACATAACTAGGATATTATTCAGATTATTATAGTTTTTACTTTCTTTAAGGCCTCCTTCACATGCCCTGGTGATGCCTGTACAAGAAAAATCGGTGGTGGTGAGATCCATGTGCCATCCATATGTACATATGTAACATCCATGTGACATTCGTGTAATAATTTGCTGACAATGTGTCACATCTGTGTGCAGTCCATGTGACCCGCACCGGCACGTGGGAAAAGCAGTACAATCCGCGCTGATACCAAGCACCGGTTGCTGAAGGCAACTTTCATCATTGTCGCCTGATCTCCCTGAGATTAGTGCAACCAGGTAACAATGATGGGAGTTGTTTCAGAAACTGCTATGTACATGCTGTGTGAAATTAAGAATTAAATAAAAAAATGGAAAAATGGTGTGGGCTCCCATGTAATTTTGAGAACCAGCAGAGGGAAAGCCCACGGCTGGGGGCTAATGTTAATAATCTGGGAAAAGGGAAAATATCCCAAAAGGTTCCCAGGCTATTAATAACAGCTCACAACTGTTTGCATAGCCTTTACTGGTGAGTTTATGGGGGACCCCAGAAAAAAATGACCTAGGGTCCCCCTATAAATTCAAACCAGCAAAGGCTAAACATACATCTGTGAGTTGATATTTGTAGCCTGGGAACGGGTCATGGATATTGCTCCCCCTCCCTGGCTACTAACATCAGCCCTCACCCCAGAAATGGCGTATCCATAAAAAGTGCCACATCTGGTGCTTAGCCTCGCTCTTCCATTTTGTCCTGTGGTGGTGGAAAATGGAGTAATAGGGTAGGGGTTGATGTCAGTTTTATATTGTCAGCTGACAACAAGTCCAGGGGTTAGTAATGGAGAGGCGTCGATAAAATGCCCACATAACCCCATAGTAAGTTTTGAAATAAACACACAGCATAATAAAATCGTTTATTTGAACTAAAGCTCAACACCCACTTTTACAAATTTACAAAAAAATCCCTTGAAGCCCATGTCCACTGTAAAATAAACAAAAATAATAAACAATTGTAAAAAATGGTGGCGCAAAGTGTCACCGCTATTGATATTCCAGCAGCACTACCAACAGACTTCCACTTTTAAGTCTGTCAAAAATGAATGCAAAACACATAAATATGTATATATATGTAAGTAATATATACAGGTATGCGCTAGGAAAATAACGGAAAATGGCAAAAGGGAAATAAAATATAATAAAAGCCAAAATTGCCTTATTGAAGAAAATGTCCCGATATAGATAATCGAAATAGCCAGATAACCGCTGGCAAAATGACAATGTGTTCACCTAGCAGAGCAAAAAAGGTGTAACAACACTTCGGAACACTTAGGAGTAGTTCCTACCTGTACCACAGGATGAGAATCTTGAGCGCTCTTTCTGTAAGAGAGGTCCCTCGGCGGGCACAGATAGTCTAGACGAGTGGCTGCCCCGGCCGGCGGCAAGCCACAAACAGCTGATCTCCGGGTGGAAACGGGGATCCTGCAGAGCCGACGCCGCGTGTCTTGGCGGCGGTACATACCGACAGTGCGCAGGACCTGAGTGACGTGGTAAGTCACGTGACCGTAACCCCCGGTGATCGAGTAAGTGAGTACGGAGTGCAACTGGGGCCAAACAACCGACGCGTTTCGGAGACGCCTGTCTCCTTCCTAAGGGTTGGTCCCTGCCCCGTACTCATAGTTCTATATATAGCTGTTTATCCTGTGAACTTGTTCATTGAAAGCCAAAAAGTTCAGCACCCATGTTTAATCCTCTTGGTGCGATAGTGTCCAGAAGAAAGATCCATTTGGTCTCTGCACGAGACATTGCCTTAATAAAGTTGCCACCTCTCCAATGGTGATATACCACCACAATGCCCGTTATTTTCATCCCTTGTACTGTTCCGCCATGATGTTCCACAAAATGTTGGGAGAGTGGATGACCCATAAATTTCTTTTTAACATTACGGATGTGCTCGTTTATCCTGATTTTTTAATGGTCTCTTGTTCTCCCCACATAAAATTTTCCACATGGACATTCTATAGTATAAATTACCCCAGTGGTGGAGCATGTAATACAGTCCCTGATTTGAAATATCCTATTTCCTTTTTTAATGTCAGTACATTTTGACATGATTGTTTCCTTGCATGCTTTACATTTACGGCATGGAAAAAACCTTTTAGTTTCGCATATGTAAGGGACGTCTGTACCAGGGGTAATTTATTTTGAACTGTGGGAGCAATCAAGTTTCCTAAATTCTGACCTTTTTTAAAAACAAAGCGCGGTTGATTGCTAATACTGTCTTCCAATATTTTGTCGTTTTTTAAAATCTGCCAGTGTTTACTGACTATTTTGCGGAAATAATGCGAGTTGGAATTATATTTAGTGATAATGGGGATGGATTCCAGAGTGGCTTTTGGCTTTGGGGCGGGGTTGATCAGTTCCTGTCTGGGTTTACTAGTGGCCTTCTTTTTAGATTCCTCCAGCATTGTTATTTTGTAGCCTTTTTCCAGGAACTTTCTAGTAAGAATTTGTGATTCCGCCTCAAAGTCCTGAGGCCTAGAGCAATTCCGGTGAATCCTGGTAAACTGACTGTCTGGAATATTCAGTAACCAACCCGGGAGATGGCAACTATCAAGGGGGATATAAGTGTTGGTGTCTGTTGGTTTTACAAAAGTGCATGTGTGTATTTGAAAATCTTCAATAAAAATCCTTAAGTCTAAAAAATTAATTTCCATGGTACTGGTGGTGGAAGTAAAATTTAAAAAATACTGATTTTTATTAATGTCCGTTAAAAACTGTTTCAAGGTGTCCCCTCCACCAGACCAAATAAAAACAATATCGTCTATAAAATGCCGCCAGAGGACCAGGTTCGAGCTCAGTACCCCCCCGAGTAGATAAAATGCTCCTCCCAACTACCCACGTAGAAGTTGGCATAACTGGGCGCGAACCTGATCCCCATGGCGGTACCCCATTGCTGGGAGTAGTAGTCCTCCTTATATAAAAAATAATTATGAGTTAAAATGGACTGCATTAGTTCACTTAAAAATTCAGTTTGTTCTGGAGGAACTTTAGAAAATGTATTTAAAAAATAAATAGCAGCTTCACAACCCTTTTGGTGGTCGATAACCGTGTACAATGAGGTTATGTCGAGGGTACCCATTATATACCCCTCGTGCCATTCCACCTCTTGGAGGAGTGACAGGATATGCATACTATCCTTCAGATGTGATGGAAGGAGTGGAACAATGGACTGTAAATGAGAATCTACCACTTTGGACATATTGGCCGTTAGGCATTGAATGCCGGAGACAATAGGTCTACAGGGAGGGTTGGCGGTGTCATTATGAATTTTCGGAAGATAATAGAACACCGCCAACCGGGGGGGGGGCCGAATTCATAAACTCAAATTCTAGTTTATTAATAAAACCCAAATCCAGGCCCCTTCTAGTCAAAATTTTCATTTCTTTAATATAGTTCTTAGTGGGATTTCCATTTAATTTTTTATAAGTTCGGGAGTCACTTAATAAGCGAAGTGCCTCTTTATGGTAGGATTCCTGGTCCAAAATGACCACCCCACCCCCCTTATCAGCTGGACGAATAACCAGTCCCTTATTTTGTTGTAGAGAGATTATGGCTAGTTTTTCTTTTTTGGTGAGATTGAATTTAAATTTGTTGCACTTTTTATCACTGATATTTCTAACCTCATCTATTACCATTGACTGAAAGGTCTCCATCTGTGGGGAATATTCATTTAATGGATGGAATCTAGATTTGTTTCTAAGATTGGTATGAATGTATATATCCTCCTGAGCAGTTTCCATATTAATGCTGGGGGGGTTCTTTATATAATACCTTTGGATTGTCAATTTTCGCATGAACATCTTAATCCCAATATATGCCTCGAATTTGTTGAACCCACTAGCTGGAGCATATTTAAGGCCTTTCTGTAAAAGAGACAATTCATTCTGCCCTAAATGTGCCTTACTTAAATTAAAGATAGTGGGCATATTTGTATTTGCATTATCTAGTGTCCTTTTCTTTTTGGCGAATTTCCCTCCTCTACATCCCCTTTTCCTTGTTTTTTTCCGGTTACACAGAAAAAAGGGTGTTTAGTATTATTTTTAGTACTGTTTTTGAGATTATTTTTAGTGGTAGTCTTCTTACTAGTTTGATTAGAGTGACTTAAACCATTTAGAGGTCTACCTTTTTTAGATGTTTTACCCACATTAGTCGTGGAATTCTGTGTGTATACAGTTGGTGATTGGGGGGCATCTACTAAGGTTTGAAAACGATTATGAATTGCTGTAGAAGTAGAGGGGGAAATATTCATAGATTGATGGTTCTCTGCCTGATTATCCATGGAGAAATTAGGATTACTAGTGGGATCGTGGTCCACATCAGTAACCACAATACGAGATGGAGAAGGAGTAGTTGGATGTATAGAAAAACTTTCGGAAATGAAACTAGCTTCAAAAGAACTTCCCTCCACCTGGTCTATGGTCTCAAAGGCTGACTCATTATGTGAACTGTCTCTGAATGTGCACACAGGAACTGCATCCCTCCCAATTTTTTTCTTTTTCCTTTCTATATTTTCCTGTTCTTTTCCTTTAATTCTGATTCGAATACTATTGGAAATTTTTTCTATCTCCGGATGCTTTCTGTAGGGTCTAATGGTCTCAAATAGTTTAGAAATAGAATTTTTGCTGCTCATTAACTGTTTTCTTCTCTTATCAATGATGAATTCAACTGCTTGTTTTGAGAAGGATCTAAACATATTATTCCACTCCACTAGTGTCTCTGGATCTCCAATATCCCCTGAGAGTGCCTTATAGACCTTCAGGCCTCTGGGGATACAGTCATAAGAGATATACCTTTCCAACGTGGCCACTTCCCACATGTCTCGCATTTCTTGTAAAAGTAATTGTTCCAAGGTTTTAAGCGATTCTCTAATATGAGAAATATCCTCCTTATCTGGATTCTCAATACTCGTGTATTGAGATCTGTGCCCTCCGAGGGACCTCTCTTACAGCAAGAGCGCTCAAGATTCTCATCCTGTGGTACAGGTAGGAACTACTCCTAAGTGTTCCGAAGTGTTGTTACACCTTTTTTGCTCTGCTAGGTGAACACATTGTCATTTTGCCAGCGGTTATCTGGCTATTTCGATTATCTATATCGGGACATTTTCTTCAATAAGGCAATTTTGGCTTTTATTATATTTTATTTCCCTTTTGCCATTTTCCGTTATTTTCCTAGCGCATACCTGTATATATTACTTACGTATATATACATATTTATGTGTTTTGCATTCATTTTTGACTGACTTAAAAGTGGAAGTCTGTTGGTAGTGCTGCTGGAATATCAATAGCGGTGACACTTTGCGCCACCATTTTTTACAATCTTTTATAGACTCGATTTTTCCACTTTTTGGTAGGGAGCAGTGTCTTTCACAAATATGGGCAACCTTTGGAGTGACAGGAAAGACAGAATCTCAAACATTCAAAGATTTTTTAATCTGTCTCAATACACGAGTACTGAGAATCCAGATAAGGAGGATATTTCTCATATTAGAGATTCGCTTAAAACCTTGGAACAATTACTTTTAAAAGAAATGCGAGACATGTGGGAAGTGGCCACGTTGGAAAGGTATATCTCTTATGACTGTATCCCCAAAGGCCTGAAGGTCTTTAAAGCCCCCGTCACACAAAGCGAGATCGCTAGCGAGATCGCTGCTGAGTCACAAGTTTTGTGACGGAACAGCGACCTCAGTAGCGATCTCGCTTTGTGTGACACGTAGCAGCGACCAGGCCCCAGCTGTGAGATCGCTGGTCGTGTCGGAATGGCCTGGACCTTTTTTTGGTCGTTGAGGTCCCGCTGGGTAGCACACATCGCTGTGTTTGACACCTTACCAACGACCTCGTTGACAGGACGTCCCTCATTGAGGTCTGAATTGTCATGAAATAGCTGCCGTGTGACATCATTGTACAGGTCGCTACAGGTCACCGCATCGCTGCTGCGTCGTTGGGGAGATCTCACTGTTTGACATCTCACCAGCGACCACATAGCGACGCAGCAACGATCCATGACAGGTCGTATCGTTGTCGGGATCGCTTTAGCGTCGCTAAGTGTGACGGGGCCTTAAGGCACGCTCAGGGGACAATTCATCCTGCCCTAAATGTGCCTTACTTAAATTAAAGATAGTGGGCATATTTGTATTAGCATTATCTAGTGTCCTTTTCTTTTTGGCGAATTTCCCTCCTCTACATCCCCTTTTCCTTGTTTTTTTCCGGTTACACAGAAAAAAGGGTGTTTAGTATTATTTTTAGTACTGTTTTTGAGATTATTTTTAGTGGTAGTCTTCTTACTAGTTTGATTAGAGTGACTTAAACCATTTAGAGGTCTACCTTTTTTAGATGTTTTACCCACATTAGTCGTGGAATTCTGTGTGTATACAGTTGGTGATTGGGGGGCATCTACTAAGGTTTGAAAACGATTATGAATTGCTGTAGAGGTAGAGGGGGAAATATTCAGAGATTGATGGTTCTCTGCCTGATTATCCATGGAGAAATTAGGATTGCTAGTGGGATCCTGGTCCACATCAGTAACCACAATACGAGATAGAGAAGGAGTAGTTGGATGTATAGAAAAACTTTCGGAAATGAAACTAGCTTCAAAAGAACTTCCCTCCACCTGGTCTATGGTCTCAAAGGCTGACTCATTATGTGAACTGTCTCTGAATGTGCACATAGGAACCGCATCCCTCCCAAATTTTTTCTTTTTCCTTTCTATAATTTCCTGTTCTTTTCCTTTAATTCTGATTCGAATACTATTGGAAATTTTTCTATCTCCGGATGCTTTCTGTAGGGTCTAATGGTCTCAAATAGTTTAGAAATTGAATTTTTGCTGCTCATTAACTGTTTTCTTCTCTTATCAATAATGAATTCAACCGCTTGTTTTGAGAAGGATCTAAACGTATTATTCCACTCCACTAGTGTCTCTGGATCTCCAATATCCCCTGAGAGTGCCTTAAGGCCCCGTCACACTTAGCGACGCTAAAGCGATCCCGACAACGATACGACCTGTCAGGGATCGTTGCTGCGTCACTATGTGGTCGCTGGTGAGATGTCAAACAGTGAGATCTCCCCAACGACGCAGCAGCGATGCGGTGACCTGTAGCGACCTGTACAACGATGTCACACGGCAGCTATTTCATGGCAATTCAGACCTCAATGAGGGACGTCCTGTCAACGAGGTCGTTGATAAGGTGTCAAACACAGCGATGTGTGCTACCCAGCGGGACCTCAACGACCAAAAAAAGGTCCAGGCCATTCCGACACGACCAGCGATCTCACAGCAGGGGCCTGGTCGCTGCTACGTGTCACACAAAGCAAGATCGCTACTGAGGTCGCTGTTCCGTCACAAAACTTGTGACTCAGCAGCGATCTCGCTAGCGATCTCGCTTTGTGTGACGGGGGCTTTATAGACCTTCAGGCCTCTTGGGATACAGTCATAAGAGATGTACCTTTCCAACGTGGCCACTTCCCACATGTCTCGCATTTCTTTTAAAAGTAATTGTTCCAAGGTGTTAAGCGATTATCTAATATGAGAAATATCCTCCTTATCTGGATTCTCAGTACTCGTGTATTGAGACAGATTAAAAAATCTTTGAATGTTGGAGATTCTATCTTTCCTGTCACTCCAAAGGTTGCCCATATTTGTGAAAGACACTGCTCCCTACCAAAAAGTGGAGAAATCGAGTCTATAAAAGATTGTAAAAAATGGTGGCGCAAAGTGTCACCGCTATTGATATTCCAGCAGCACTACCAACAGACTTCCACTTTTAAGTCTGTCAAAAATGAATGCAAAACACATAAATATGTATATATACGTAAGTAATATATACAGGTATGCGCTAGGAAAATAACGGAAAATGGCAAAAGGGAAATAAAATATAATAAAAGCCAAAATTGCCTTATTGAAGAAAATGTCCCGATATAGATAATCGAAATAGCCAGATAACCGCTGGCAAAATGACAATGTGTTCACCTAGCAGAGCAAAAAAGGTGTAACAACACTTCGGAACACTTAGGAGTAGTTCCTACCTGTACCACAGGATGAGAATCTTGAGCACTCTTGCTGTAAGAGAGGTCCCTCGGCGGGCACAGATCTCAATACACGAGTACTGAGAATCCAGATAAGGAGGATATTTCTCATATTAGAGAATCGCTTAAAACCTTGGAACAATTACTTTTAAAAGAAATGCGAGACATGTGGGAAGTGGCCACGTTGGAAAGGTATATCTCTTATGACTGTATCCCCAGAGGCCTGAAGGTCTATAAGGCACTCTCAGGGGATATTGGAGATCCAGAGACACTAGTGGAGTGGAATAATATGTTTAGATCCTTCTCAAAACAAGCGGTTGAATTCATCATTGATAAGAGAAGAAAACAGTTAAAGAGCAGCAAAAATTCTATTTCTAAACTATTTGAGACCATTAGACCCTACAGAAAGCATCCGGAGATAGAAAAAATTTCCAATAGTATTCGAATCAGAATTAAAGGAAAAGAACAGGAAATTATAGAAAGGAAAAAGAAAAAATTTGGGAGGGATGCGGTTCCTGTGTGCACATTCAGAGACAGTTCACATAATGAGTCAGCCTTTGAGACCATAGACCAGGTGGAGGGAAGTTCTTTTGAAGCTAGTTTCATTTCCGAAAGTTTTTCTATACATCCAACTACTCCTTCTCTATCTCGTATTGTGGTTACTGATGTGGACCAGGATCCCACTAGCAATCCTAATTTCTCCATGGATAATCAGGCAGAGAACCATCAATCTCTGAATATTTCCCCCTCTACCTCTACAGCAATTCATAATCGTTTTCAAACCTTAGTAGATGCCCCCCAATCACCAACTGTATACACACAGAATTCCACGACTAATGTGGGTAAAACATCTAAAAAAGGTAGACCTCTAAATGGTTTAAGTCACTCTAATCAAACTAGTAAGAAGACTACCACTAAAAATAATCTCAAAAACAGTACTAAAAATAATACTAAACACCCTTTTTTCTGTGTAACCGGAAAAAAACAAGGAAAAGGGGATGTAGAGGAGGGAAATTCGCCAAAAAGAAAAGGACACTAGATAATGCTAATACAAATATGCCCACTATCTTTAATTTAAGTAAGGCACATTTAGGGCAGAATGAATTGTCTCTTTTACAGAAAGGCCTTAAATGTGCTCCAGCTAGTGGGTTCAACAAACTCGAGGCATATATTGGGATTAAGATGTTCATGCGAAAATTGGCAATCCAAAGGTATTATATAAAGAACCCCCCCCAGCATTAACATGGAAATTGCTCAGGAGGATATATACATTCATACCAATCTTAGAAACAAATTTAGATTCCATCCATTAAATGATGTTAGAAATATCAGTGATAAAAAGTGCAACAAATTTAAATTCAATCTCACCAAAAAAGAAAAACTAGCCATAATCTCTCTACAACAAAATAAGGGACTGGTTATTCGTCCAGCTGATAAGGGGGGTGGGGTGGTCATTTTGGACCAGGAATCCTACCATAAAGAGGCACTTCGCTTATTAAGTGACTCCCGAACTTATAAAAAATTAAATGGAAATCCCACTAAGAACTATATTAAAGAAATGAAAATTTTGACTAGAAGGGGCCTGGATTTGGGTTTTATTAATAACCTAGAATTTGAGTTTATGAATTCCGGCCCCTTTTATTATATTTTATTTCCCTTTTGCCATTTTCCGTTATTTTCCTAGCGCATACCTGTATATATTACTTACGTATATATACATATTTATGTGTTTTGCAAAAATAATAAACAACCATATTCCTTACCTGTCCCACGAGAAGATAATCCTCCGATGCCCATGTCCCCTGTAATAAAACAGAAATAATAAAGAACCATATTTCTCACCTGTCCCACGCGAAGATAATTCATACTGTCCCATGCCGTTATCCATCCCTGCTACAACTGGATTTCAAACTGAACTGTGGCATGATGCGACCTGTTCAGGCTGAAATCCAGGAGACAATGATCTGCTGAGAGTGTAGCTTCTTCTCTGGTGCTAGTGGTGATCACATTAAGGTATCCGCACTTCATCGGGCCTCTCACAATGAGCTGCTCGTGGTAACCACACCTTCCTATCTGTAGTCACCGCTGGTCACTGAAGCTGCGCTCTCCACAGCTCATTGTCTTCCGGACTTTAGTCTGAACGCTCCCATACTTTTGGAATATGGAAGAAACACTAGGGGAAAAACACAACACTGAGATAACATAACAACTCATTGCAGATGTTTTCCTTGGTGGGATTTGAAGCCAGAACCCCAGTGCTGCAAGGCTACAGTGCTAACCACTGAGCCACCGTGCTGGTCTATGTCTATCCCATTCCCAGTCTGTGGATCATTTTTAAATGCATTTTATCATATGCGTATGAATTCAGTGTCACATCAAATTATGTTTACAACATCTGGGATTTAGAGCTTATATATCCAGAAGTTTAGCTGTAAAAGTAGGAGATTTTAAAGTTTAAAACAGACAGCATATTTATTGGATGTTGCAGTAGACTGGTAAAATTTTCCTATCCTTGGGTGGGTGCCAGAGAAGCTGTTACTATACTAAATTAGGTGTTTAAAGTACTGTGGTGGATATATCTTTCAAATGTTGTCAGTGGTTAAAGTTTACATTATATTACGTTTGAAGTAAGTCCTTAGTGTCTTAAAGTATCCAAAAGTTCAACTATTATATTGGTAAGTTAAATTATTTTTGCAACGGTTAATACTTCACAACTTTATAACACATATTATACATGGTGTACATAAATATATATACTGTATATATATATATATATATATAATGTGTATATTTAATCTTCTTTACCATCTTTTCTCTGATTAATATTTATATGTATTTTAGATATATTTGGATTAAAGTGATTTTGTCTTATACGCTTGAGTTTGAAACACTTTTTGATCTATATGCAATATTATTATTACAGGATCAGTAAGTCTATTCATCTTGTAGAGTGTTACCCATTCCTTGTTTAAGGAGAATGGGTTTGGGTTTGGGTATTATGTTTACCATATAAACATATATATATATATGTGTGTGTATATATATATATATATTCACACCTATACATATATATATTCACATAGCTAGATAAATACAGTGTATATATGTACACACACACATTTATATATATTTTAATATGTACCATATATATTTTCAGTTTATTTTACATAATTATTTTCTGAAACGTCATAATGTAATTTACCGACTGCATACAATCTTCTGGTGGGAATTAAAAATAAATTGAAAGAGTTTATACTTCAGGGCTCTAGGTGGCCAAAACATTTAAAACTTTATATTCTTTTGGCTAAATTCTTCTAAACCTCAGGCCTGGCTAGCAGGCTTGTGGCCAGACGATTTTCATTTTCAAAACATTCACATCTAATAAACTGCACAAAACCTAGTGTGAGAAAAAAAAGGAGACAGGAAATGGTTCTGTTGCCGTTATTACATCCCATTGCCTGTGGGTTGCTTTGTTATGAATTTTAACTGTGTAAATATGACGTATATGACATCAGAATTTAATCTAAAGCTACTAGGTGGAGATTGAGTGTGACTTTATTGTTAGGGCTAAAATCAACTGGGTGCTGACAGATTTCAAAAGTCACAGCGCAAAAGCTTGAAAAGTAAAAGCTCAGACTGATAAGCTGTTCCTTGATTGACAGCTCAAGGTTTGACTGCGACTATTAGAAACAGTTGGGCATGGTGGAAAAAAGTTTTATGTTATAAGGAGCTATACTGGGAAATAGAAGTGAATTTATTGGCTGATTTAGTACAAAAACTTAAGAAAAAACAGGTGTGACTTTATAAAACTTGGACGGTTTGTTGTTTGTTGGGAATGGTGGGGTTTAATCTTAGTAATTTCTTTAGTATATAGAAATGACGGAAAATCAATTGGTGCAGTGAGTTCTGGGTTAATGCTGCTATACATAGCAATGAATACATTTATAACTAATTATATAAGCACATGGTCTCTCATTATTGAAATGTTGTAATAAAACACACTGCAGTTGCATCCAATATTTTTGAAGGGTAAAATTTCGGAAAGAAAAAAAAAAGGTGACTTAGTGCAATAATTCAGTTATTCATAATGGAAATATAAAATGTAGGTTAACCGATTCAACCACAGGGAAACATTTCATTCATGAAGTGTATATCACAAAGATATCTGCACCATAAACTTTTACAGTCGAATATGGAATGTCACTTGGCTAAAACACCATTTCAGTTGTAGCATCATCACATTGAGATGGAAAACATACTCCGTTGTGGCAAAGTGTTAAAATATTGCAATTCTCTAGAGATAAATGAATGCACTATGATTCATCATAAGCGTATGAATAACAATCCATGAATGCAATATTCATTTCCTAAAGTGGGTACAAAATGAAACCTCATATGAAATCTAAAGCATGCCAGACCTTCCTAGTTTATGTGGTTTAACTCATTGGTATATTAGAAAGTATTTAGTTTTATATAATGCAGTATAGTTTTATAAGCTGGGTTTATAGGTTGAATAGTAAATCCTTCACTATTCTATTGATAGTATACAAACAAGCCATGGAAAGGCACGCTGATGTTCTTTACATCTGACTTTTTAAGAGAAGCATGCAACTTGGTGAACTCTAACTAGTGGCAGCTTCTTGGTGATTTTGTTGGTTTGACTGGAGCCACTAAATTGGCCCCATGTATTCAGTTATGGAATACAGGCCGTGCAGTTTGGAACAATGGGCCTGATTCATCAAGACATGGCAATGTTCTTTCCAGTCTTGAGGAGACGTGCTGGAGTCAGATGCTCCTGAATCAAGAAGAGGAATGTAAGGGGATGAAGAAGTGAAGAAACACATATAATAGTGTTTAAGCCGAGTGTCTGTAAGCAAACACTGCCATTTGCAGGTGACAGCTGTGGCATAGATACTAAATATAAAACGGCGTGTCCGGGCCAGAAAGGGGGAGTTAGCCCAGAGCCTGTACCAGGAAGGTCCTATGGTGTGCAAAGTGGGCTTACAGCCACCATCGCCACAGAAGGGTCCAAGAGCGATCACATCCCAGAGAAGGCCTGAATTTCATAGTTGCAGAGGATGAAAAAAGATCTAGGTTCAACAATTATAACCCCCAATATTATGCATATTGAGGAAATCATCCAGACCTTTTTTTAAAGGCTGTTATTGTGCCTGCCATTACTACATGTTGAGGTAGGGCATTCCACTTTCTGACTGCTCTAACTGTAAAGAACCCTTTCCTATTTAGCTGCCAGAATCGCCTTTCTTCCACCCATAATGAGTTTCCACTTGTCCTTAGAATGGTGTTTAAAAGGAATGAATAAGTCACGTACCAGTCCCTTTTACTGACCACACATATATTTATACATATAAATGAGATCTCTTCTGAGGCGTCTTTTTTCTAAGCTAAATAAGCCCAACTTTTCCAACCTCTCATCATATGAGAGGTTTTCCATCCATTGTAATAATCTTTTTGGCTGCCTTTGAACTGAGTTTAACTTTTACCTGAACTGAGAGGAAGATAATTCACCTGAGCCGAGAAGAAGATCAGTGACCCGAGCTCAGAAGAAGACTGTGACCAGTGCAAGTAAACGACTGTGACCAGATCTGAACCAGGCTCGAGAGACGATCCAGCTGTAACGGAGGACTGTTCCTGTGTGCCGTTACTTTCAGCGTAGATGTATTGTACAAAGCGTGAGTCGGGGCTGTGCTTCAGGGAACGAAGACATCCATTGTGACAAGTACACTGTTTACCAAGTGACTCACATATCTTGAACTTGCAGCCTAGTGAGAGATACTGGTGACCCCCATTAGAACCAGTGCAATGATCGGAGTTGCTTAATGAGAATATGAAAGTGATGGGCCTGGTAGTGAGAGTGACCCCTTTTTAGCTGAGACATAAAGGCTAAGCAGTACTGAGCAACTTACTTGCTAGATAATAAAGACAGTGTATATAAATAGAACCTTGAATAGATATCGTATTTAGTTGCATCGCTGTGTTCAGACAGCTTCAGCACGGTGGCGCAGTGGTTAGCACTGCAGCCTTGCAGCGCTGGAGTCATGGGTTCTAATCCCACCCAGGACAACATCTGCAAAGAGTTTGTATGTGTTTGCGTGGGTTTCCTCTGGGTACTCCGGTTTCCTCCCACATTCCAAAGACATACTGATAGGGAATTTAGATTGTGAGCCCCATTGGGGACAGCGATGATAATGTGTTCAAACTGTAAAGCGCTGCGGAATATGTTAGCGCAATATAAAAATAAAGATTTATTTATTTTTATTTAATACAACCCCTTGCAAAAATTATGGAATCACCGGCCTTGGAGGATGTACATTCAGTTGTTTAATTTTGTAGAAAAAAGCAGATCACAGACATAGCGCAAAACTAATGTCATTTCAAATGGCAACTTTCTGGCTTTAGGAAACACTAAAAGAAATCAAGAACAAAAAATGTGGTAGTCAGTAATGGTTACTTTTTTTACCAAGCATAGGGGAAAAATTATGGAGTCACTCAATGCTGAGGAAAAAATTATGGAATCATGAAAAACAAATAAATAAACACTCCAAAACATTACTAGTATTTTGTTGCACCACCTCTGGCTTTCATAACAGCTTGCAAGTCTCTGAGGCATGGACTTAATGCGTGTCAAACAGTACTCTTCATCAATCTGGCTCCAATTTTCTCTGATTGCTGTCACCAGATCAGCTTTGCAGGTTGGAGCCTTGTCATGGACCATTTTCTTCAACTTCCACCAAAGATTTTCAATTGGATAGAGATCCGGACTATTTGCAGGCCATGACATAAACCTTATGTGTCTTTTTTCAAGGAATGTTTTCACAGTTTTTGCTCCATGGCAGGATGCATTATCATCTTGAAAAATGATTTCATCATCCTCATCATCCTTTCAATTGATGGGATAAGAAAAATGTCAAAATATCAACATACACTTGTGCATTTATTGAAGATGTAATGACAGCCATCTCCCCAGTGCCTTTACCTGACATGCAGCCCCATATCATCAATGACTGTGGAAATGTGCATGTTCTCTTCTGGCAGTCATCTTTATAAATCTCATTGGAACGGCACCAAACAAAAGTTCCAGCATCATCACCTTGCCCAATGCAGATTTTTGATTCATCACTGAATATGACTTTCATGCAGTCATCCACAGTCCTCGATTGCTTTTCCTTAGCCCATTGTAACCTTGTTTTTTTCTGTTTAGGTGTTAATGATGTCTTTCGTTTAGCTTTTCTGTATGTAAATACCATTTCCTTTAGGCAGTTTCTTACAGTTCAGTCATAGACGTTGACTCCAGTTTCCACCCATTCATTCCTCATTTGTTTTGTTGTTCATTTCCTGTTTTGGAGACATTTTGCTATAAGTTTCCAGTCTTGACGATTTGATGTCTTCCTAGGTCTACCAGTATGTTTGCCTTTAACAACCTTCCCATGTTGTTTGTATTTGGTCCAGATTTTAGACACAGCTGACTGTGAACAATCAACATCTTTTGCCACATTGCGTGATGATTTACCCTCTTTTAAGAGTTTGATAATCCTCTCCTTTGTTTTAATTGACATCTCTCATTTTGGAGCCATGATTCATGTCAGTCCACTTGGTGCAACAGCTCTCCAAGGTGTGATAGTCCAAATCAAATATACACAAGTATATGTAGGGATAGTAGACTCATACACACCCACAAGACAAAATGAAGCAAAGGTTATTTAGGCATTTAAGCAAGAAAGTCTCCATAGAATGGAAGGAACCTTGTGGTAAATCCGTATAATGATAATCATGACAGCAGAGAGGTATCAAAAGAAGCCCGGGGTGTGTGGGAGAGCCCCTCGCGTATCGCTGCACATGCAGCTTCGGCACAGGAAAGTGCTGACTGGTGTCAGTGCATCTGCATACACAGTGTGGGGAAGGCTTTTGGAGACTGGCCTGATGTGAAGTAGGACAGCAAAGAAACCATTTTTATCTAATAATAACATCAAGGACCCATTGATATTCTGCATGACGTATAGGGATGATACTAAAGAGGACTTGGATGACGTTATTTGACCTGATAGTCAGACTGCTAAGGACATCTGAAAGAATGATTGTCCAATGAAGAAAAGACAATATTTCTGTGGCACCACAGTGGGACTATATGAATTCTATATCATGCAACTGAAAGGAGCAAGATTATGTTCTGCATAGGTTAAGCAATGACTGGTATTGTTTCCTTGCTGCTCTGTATTCAATAGAAATCCTCCTATGTCATGCATTACTTCCACAAGATATGTACTGAATTTTAAACATTCTATCAGTTTTACCAAAATTTATTCATTAAAGAATTATTCACATAAAACACATTGAAAGAGTATCAATATAAAATATAGATGAGATGAGGTGTCTATGCATGTGAACTACAATTGTGAAATGCTTTGCCATTTGTTTTCTACTACTATTTATCCTAAAAAATTAAAAATATAGATCTTGCAATTTTCACCCTAGCCACTAAGGTTTTTTTTAGGAAATCTAAATTTTTTAGGAAATCTACATTAACATTAATTAACATTAACAACAATGAAAACACTTTCATCTCTTTTGTATGAATGAACAGATATATTTTGTGTTAAAGTATTTAAAGAGCATGTGCAAAGGTCAATGTGAAGAGAGGGGGAGCATTTGGGAACTGTAAAATCACCTCTTATTATCAGTGAATCCTTTATTAATAGCTGCATATAGAGATGTTACCCCTAATAGTAATGCGGCATCTGCTGGCAGGAGCCTACTGAATACTGTTCCAGGAAGGACAGTAAGTATGAGTCTAATGAAAAGCCCCAGTGGACACTATGAAAATTGCAGGATGAACTCATTTTGTTTTCAATTAAGATCGCAATGAAAAAAAAATTGCTGAAAGTCTAAAAAATTAAATACTTGTAACAAAAGAACCTACTTTAAACAATAGGTCATTTTCTGATTACACATTCTCATGTCCTACCCTTCCCTGCCTTAAAAAAAAATCAATATTTCTATAGTGGTCAGTTACTGTAAGGCTTCAATCTTTGATCCACAGTGAGTATGCATATCACCAAGGATGGTATCAGTTCTTTTTATTAGCACCAGTCACAAAAATGAGTGGGGGTCTCACTTTTTCACATTAGTGAAACCTCGTATCATCAAAACTTTTTAAGAAGCAAAACATGAGTCAATTTTGCCTATGATCCAAGTAAAGCTACTGAATTCTGCAGAATATTGTATTTTAGTGTTTTTTGTAATTTTAGTTTTGTTAGTGACTTTCTATACACAATAATAAAATAAAATGATGGTAATCATCTATGCTTTACTGACCCCCAAGACAGAGCATGAAGAAAATGTAAATATATGAGATGTGATGCAGAGCACAATGTCTAAGATTAATAGATTTCATACGTAAGATCTGAAAGAACGTAGATATTGTCAGGCAAAAAAATATATATAAAACAATCGGATCTGGCTTGAATTAATAACCTTTTTTAAAGACTGTGCTTTGATTTTTCCAACAAAATCATGACTTTATTTTGACATGTTTATCTACCACATTATCTGTAGTCAATTATAAAATGAAAATGTGAATAAATCCATTCTAAATCATTTTAAGGAAAAACAGAACAGTAGATCATAGTATTGACAGTAAGCTGTCTTATTGTTAGTCATTTGGTGCCTTTACATCTAACACTAAACTGTTTTCAATTCTACATTATAAAAAGGAATGGATGAACCGAAACAGTAAAGTTCGGGGTTCGTATCAGACACTTAATGTCCATGCGTGGACCCAGAACACAACTTCTCCATGAAATCAGTGTATTGCTCAAGATTGGTAGCCTGAACGTCCGGTGTTTCCTACACTGTCACCTGTGTGACAGCGTGAGAAACACCGACTCTGACCGGCGGTAACCTTTTAAGTTATCGGCGGTCAGAGTGCTGTGGTTCCCACACTGTCATACACATGACAGGGTGTGAGCCAGCAGCTGTGACGACAGGCAATAAAAAGGTTACCAGTCACTTTCAACATCGTATGCCGGTTTCGCTGATAGCAGTGAAAGCAGGCGTACGATGATGAGAGTATTCATCAGCCAGCGCCTGTGCAATAAATAAATAACTAAATAAAAAATGACGTGGGGTTCCCTTTATCTTTGATAAGCAATGCAGGCAAAACCGAGAGCTGCAGGCTGCAACCCTCAGTTCTCAGCGTTATCTTGGCTGGTTATCAAAAATAGAGGGCTCCCCACACTGTTTTTATGTAAATTATTTTATTATAAATGAATAATTAAAAAAAAACCGCGTAGAATCCACCTCGTTTTTGAAAACCAGTCAAGCTAAAGCCAGGTATATTGGTCTAAAAGTAGCAGCCCGCAGCCGCCCCAGAAAAAGTGCATCTATTACATTAGACAATTCTGTCAATTTGCTCTGCTCTTCCCACTTGCACTTGTGCGGTGTCAAGTGAGGTAAAATTTGCTGGGTTGAGAAGTTTCTCAAGAATGCTCACCTCAGGCTCAGCTCAGCGTTTTCCTGAATTCACGGCTGAGCAGTCGCATCATGCCACTGCTCAGTCATGAAATCCAGGTTTAGCAGAGTTGGAACACATAGTAGAATATATGGATTATCATCTGACAGATGAGGAATGTGGTGTTTTTTATTTTTAATTTTTGCAAATAAATGGGTAAAAAGAAGGTCATGAAGTTTTATTTCAAATGAAGGACTTTAGTCTGGCTGTGTCTTTATTACAATCTGACTGTGGGGTTACTAATGGGGGAATCTTATAGTCGCCTCTCCATCACTAACCCCTGAGCTTGATGTCAGCAGCTATTAGCTCACTTGCCAGTGCACCAGGGTAAGTGGGAAGAGTGAGGCTTAGCGCCAGAATTGGCACATCTTATAGATTTCTAGGGTGGCTGAGAGCTGATGTTCTTTGTCTGGGAGGTGATCAATATCCATGACCACTTCATAGGCTATTAATGTCAGCCAGCAGCTGTGTGTTTAGCCTTTCCTGGTTATTGACTATAGGGAGGAGCCTACATAATTTTTTCGGGTCTCCACTATAATAACAAAGTTTAAGTCTATAGACAGGCGCAAGTGCAATAAATGAGAAAGGGTATTAGCTGCAAACAGGACAATACCACAAAGTTGTCAAATGCCAGAAACAATTATACCTATAGTTTGCGCTGTAGATACCCTTTCAAACGATAGGGAAAAAACACATATTTAACAAAAATACAGTTAAAATATAACTGAACAATCAGGTATCATAAAAAGTCAAAGTATCAATAATGCTTTGAATAAAGAGTCCAATTAGTCCAAAAATATTCGGATTCAACAGTTGGTGCACAAGAGTATCAAGTTTTGCAGAGTTATATATCAAACTGTAGAAAGTGCATAGTGCTGAAGTTACCTTTCTGAAGGCAGTTTTACAGTCTGAAACACAAGGTTTCCACTCCGGTCCTCCTCCGTGGGGATGATAGTAGCAGCTCAGGATTAGATTTTTCCCTGACGGAGACCATGATCTCCAAAACGCATAGGAATTGGTCCTCACATCTCTGCTGGTCACATGACAGCTGACATCACACAAGGTCCTGCCAGCTGATCGCTGCACTGCAGACCTTGATCACAAGCTCACCACGCTCACGCACCACCAGAAAGGAGGCCCAGGGAGTGTGTGTCACCGGCCGGGACAATGTTCCCGAAGAAAAATCTATTCCTGAGCTGCTACTATCATTCCCACGGAGGAGGACCCGAGTGGAAACCTTGTATTTCAGACTGTAACACTGCGTTCAGAAAAGTAACTTCAGCACTATGCACTTTCTGCAGTTTGTTATGTAGCTCTGCAAAACATGAGACTCTTGTGCACCAACTGTTGAATCCGGATATTTTTTGACTTATTGGACTCCACTATAATAAGCAGTAAAGACTGAGCAAATCGCTGTAAGCTGATATTAATAGCATGGGAACCTTTATATTCCAAGAATATTAACATCAGCCCCCTCCCTCAGCTGGTTATTAAAAATAGGGGGAAACTATTGTTCCATTTATTTATTTATATTAGTGATAAATAAATTAAAAAAACATTATGGGTTCCTGCCTATTTTTAATAAACAGCTAATGGAAAGAAGGTCTATCTATCAATCCCTCCCTCATCCTTCCATCCCTCCCTTCCTCTGTTCCTCATCCATCCCTCCCTCATCCATCCTGATAGCAAAGCCATGTTTGGTCTCCAGGCGTAACGACGGGGGCCTGACCAGATCAGATGGAGCCAGAACTGCTGCCTTATGTTCTTGGGAAGTTATGATGCTTCATAGGTTTTGGGAGTTTTAGCTACACTCAGGGGATTAGGATAAGGACCATCCTGTGTGTGAAAATGGTGTGACCAAGGGATTAAAGGCTCTTGTAAAGCCATGTGCTCTCTCTCTTTGTCATGCTTGCTGTTCACTTCTAAAGGGGATCATGTCCAGTAACATGCTGGAAAGAACTGGAACCAGCTGGCAACCCCATGCCCCCATGCAGTCCAGCCCACCATGGACGAACATCAAACTGGTAACTGACATGATTCATCTGCTTATATTTAGTGTACTTCACCTGTATTTCCATATCTGACAATTGCATAGGTACAACTTTTGTTTATATAGTGTTCTGTCTAGTGTGCCCTTAAGGCAATTAAATATATAATTTAGCTTTGGGCAACTCTTTTCTTGATCCACGAATACACACATCCTCGTTCTTGGTTTTAGCTTCACATACTACTGGAGCTGGTTTCTAGCCCGATATAATCCTGGTAAAAGACCAGGCTTTTATCTAACAAGGAACTGGTGGCAGTCCTACCAGGTTGGCAGGGCTCTGTTTCATTGCTGCTAGTGAAAGGGGCCTCTCAGCCTGTCAGAGTTGTGAGTGATTGTGGTGTCACATGAGAGGCTGCATGGATCATCTTCTCTCACACCCCATGCCTCCCTCGGCCCATGTGGACCAGGGGTGTCTGTGTAAAGGGTGTGCAGAACATCACTTTGGTGCAAGTGAGGAGACTGTACCACCTGATCCCTCTGACATAATAGTGATGTCAGATGTGGCGGCGAGGTTTTTCACATGTGGTGGCAGCGGTAGGATCAGGTGGGATCTCTCCAGTGCCATCTTTCACAGAGGGGGTGGTGATGTAAGGGGAGGAAACCAACACTTTCTTTAAGCAAATTACAAAAAATTACCATAAAAAATAGAACCATGAGGCAGAGGTTCAAGTGGAGAAGGGGGTGGAGGTGTACGTGTTGGTGTACATGGAAGAGGGGGAGGGCCAACACTGTTTTAATTTTTTTTGTTAAAATTGTAGGAAACATCAAAATGAAACAAATGCAAAATACATTGTAACCATGGTTGGGTGAGGCTGGTATACATTTCTAGTCAGCCAAATGTACAGTCATGTCCTTTATGATCCAAGTCTTGTTCATTTTTAGGAATGTTAGGTTTCCCATGTTGTCTGGGCAGGCGGATGCACCTGTCTATGATGTCACCACCTGCGGTGCTAAAGACATGTTGACATGACACTTGCCGCAGGGCAGACCAGCACCTACAAAGCATAAAGGCCAAGCTCTGGCTATGTGTCCAATTTTGACACCCAATAGTCAAATTGGGCAGATACAGCAGTTATTACGTGGATATGTGTGGACATGTACTCTTCCACCATGTTTTGTAAATGCTGCTTGCTGCTGATACGGGCAGTCTCACTTGGTGGTGCTGTACGTTGTGCTGTGCTCATTAAATTTTGCGACCATGCTAACTCTTCCTTTCCAGGTGGTGACAGAGCTGTGTGGGCGACTTCTTCCTCCGCCTCTGCCTTGTTGTTCCACTGAGCTGCCACTGTCAGGTGGGAAAGCCAGCATTAATGACTGTACCAGCACCTGCTTGTATTGGTGCATTTTTAGATCCTGTTCCAGTGAAGCAAGCAATGATGAGACTTTGTCATTGCAGTGGAGGTCCTGCAGGGTGGACACCCAGTAATCTGCACTGGTGACAATACAGGCTGTTGTTGCGCAGGCATTGCAGCATGTATTGGCTGATGTGTGCCAGGCTGCCCAGAGGCAATTACAGGCTGTCCTCGGTAGGAGGTGTATTGTCTGTGTCCTCAGTATCTCCCTATCCATACTCGAATGATGCCCGTGAGCTGCTCTTCTCATTTTCCAAAATTGTCCCCTGCCTGTACACTTATGTTGTTGACGACAGGTCTAATAACATTGCAAATGGTCCCTGTTCCTCCTGCCCATATTGCTGCAATCCCACTTCCTCATGCATAATTGCCTGTAGTGTTGTTTCCAGCAGACAAACATTGGTATTGTAATGCTGATGATGATGTCCTCAGCATTGGCCATGTTGCTAGAATTTTGAAAGCAGAGCAACATGGCACACATGTGACACATGGAGGCACAGTTATTTGGGGTGAAATGTGGTTGTTGGCTGCAGCTGAAAGTCTACAATTGCCTGCTGCTGCTTACTCAGCCTTTACAGCATATGCAGGGTGGTGTTCCACCTTGTTGGTACATAAAATATGAGAGCAGGAAGAGGGAATTGATGTTGCAACGCAGACAGGCGAGCCATTGCAGGGTGAGAACGCTGAAAGTGTATACACACTGCCCCCACTTTCACCAGCAGATCGGCCATATCGGGGTAATTTTTGAGGAAACTCTGCACGCAAACTAAGAACATGCGCCAGACAAGGGATATGGGCCAACCCAAATAGGCCCAAAGCTGCTGCCAGACTGGTTTTGAGGTGCACCAATCACTCATCTGTCTGCTCTTTGACCCCAGTTCACAGCTCCTGTGTGGTGTTGGATCTTTCACCCAAACAGATCAGTTTCAGAACCACCTGCTGTCATTTCCCCTTGGCTGAGCTCACGTTGGTGGTGCAGGTCTTCCTTGTAGATTGTAAGCTTGCGTGCAGGGACCTCACTCCTAATGTCACTGTTTAAATTGTCTTAACTTGTACTGAATTTATTGTCTGTACATGTCCGCGCTTAATTGTAAAGTGCTGCGGAATATGTTGGCGCTATATAAATCAAAATTATTATTATTATTATTATTACTGTGAGCGGATGATGAGGTGATAGAGAAAGCGACAATCTGGCCAAAGGAACATCCAGCAATACTCGATGATGTTAGGACATCAGTTAGAAGTCCTTTGTCTCTGGCCCAGCTGCTACTACATTTATACAGAGGGCAGTTAGGGAGATGTAACATCACTGGCTGAGCCTACTGGTCTATATATAATTCGTCATGTGGACCTTGCCACTAATGGTGTTGCGCAGTGCACACCTGATTTTGTCTGCCACATGTGTGTGCAGGGCAGGAATGGCCCCCCTGGAGAAGTAGTAGTGGCTGGAAACATTGCACTGTGTAACAGCCACCACCATCAGACTTTTGAAACTGTTTGCTTCCAACAGCTTGAATGGAAGCATTTTGAAAAAAATATCGGATATCGCCGATACCGATACCCGATACCAATGCAAGTCAATGGGACACAAATATCGGAAGTGATCCTGGATGGTTCCCAGGGTCTGAAGGAGAGGAAACTCTCCTTCAGGCCCTGGTATCCATATTCATGTAAAAAATAAAGAATAAAAATAAAAAATATGGATATACTCACCCCTCCGACGAACCCTGGCTGTCACCGCTGCAAGCGTCTGCCTCCGTTCCTAAGAATGCAGTGAGTGAAGGACCTTCGATGACATCCATATTTTTTATTTTTATTCTTTATTTTTTACATGAATATGGATCCCAGGGCCTGAAGGAGAGTCTCCACTCCTCCAGACCCTGGGAACCATATGCACCGCACACGCCGAAGATGACTGGGAACTTATAGGAACTTCCCATTCCGATTTCCGATATCGCAAAAATATCGGAACTCGGTATCGGAATTCCTATACAGCAAATATCGGCCGATACCCGATATTTGCAGTATCGGAATGCTCAACACTACTCGTGAGTAGTTAGGGGCAAATATAGTCTCTCCAGGGTTTCTTGTATGGAAAACTGAACAGTTCCATGGGACTGTGTGAAGATGCTTGTTGACACTGTTGATGGTGGTAGTGTCACATCCTCTCTTTGCAAGAAGACATGTGGCCCTGTTGATTGTGAGCGGGGGAAGAGGCCAAGACTGCAGCAGAAGAGGAGGCAGGGGAAGGCTCTGATAAGTCATACTTTTTAACATGTGTACTCCACTGAAGCTCATACTTAGATTTCAGATGCCTGATCATGCAGGTGGTCCTCAGGTTCAGCAGATTTATGTCTCACTTCAGGCTCTGACAGCATGCCAATACTTGGCATGACTATGTTGTGGCAGGAAATGCCCACAGTCATAAAGCAGGGTGATTGGCTGGGATACAGCATTTCACCAAGCTTTATTAGGCACAGTCGATTGCACTTAGGGTTCAAAGTCTGTGCTCAAGGTTCAGTACCACACACAGCACAGGGTGTCCAGAACAGATCCCGAACATTAGTGTTCTGGTGCACCAATCTGTTTGTTTATTGAATAGATACAAAAATAAATTAAAAAATGGCTTGGGTCCCCCCGTAATTTTCATAACCAGCAGATGGAAAGCCGATGGCTGGGGAATGATGTTCAAGTGTTCAAGGTGCTCAATGCACATCTAGATCAGTTACCTAAGGGGCGTAATTTCCAAAATGGTGTCACTTGTGGGGGGGGGGGGTTCCACTGTTTAGGCACATCAGAGTCTCTCCAAGCATGACATGGAGTCTGCTAATTATGCCAGCAAATTTAGCATTCAAAAAGTGAAATGGCGCTCTTTCTCTTCTGAGCACTGCTGTGTGCCCAAACAGTAGATTTCCCCCACATGTGGGATATCGGCATGCTCAAGAGAAATTGCACAACAAAATGCATGGTCCATTTTCTCTTATTACATTTGCAAAAGGAAAAAAAATAGGTATAAAGGAAACTTTTTGTGAAAGAAAAGTAAGTGTTTATTTTTTCCTTCCACATTCCAAAAATTCATATGAAGCACCTGAAGGGTTAATAATCTTCTTGAATGTGGTTTTGACTACCTTGTGGGGTGCAGTCTTTGGAATGGGGTCATTTTGGGGTATTTTCTGTCATGTAGGCCCCTCAAAGTCACTTCAAATTTGAGGTGGTCCCTATAAAAAAGGTTTTGCAAATTTTGTTGTAAAACTGAGAAATCACTGGTCAACTTTTAACCCTTATAACTTGCTAACAAAAATATTATGTTTCCAAAATAGTGCTGATGTAAAGCAGACATGTGGGAAATGTTATTTATTAAATATTTTGTGTGATATGACTCTCTGATCTAAGGGCATAAAAATAAAAAAATTGAATATTGTGAAATTTTTTAAATTTATGCGAAGTTTCCGTTTTTTTTCACAAATAAACACAAGACATATCAAAGAAATGTTACCACTATCATAAAGTACAATATGTCGTGAGTAAACAAACACAGAATCACCGGGATCCGTTGAAGCGTTTCAGAGTTATGACCTCATAAAATGACAGTGGTCAGAATTGTAAAAATTGGCCTAGTCAGGGAGGTAAAAACAGGCTTCGGGGTGAAAGAGTTAACAACACATGATGGAAATGAGTGGAGGCATATTTTTTTGTGGAATGAGTTGGAATTTTTATTAGTAGCATTTTGGTACAAATAATTTTTTCCATATTGTTTTTAAGGCTTGGTTCACCTTTCTCCTGGGCTTTATGTTGAGCAATAATGTCGGAGTTTCCATATATTTAAGGGAAAAACATGATTCAGGATCTTTGACAGAACCTTACTATAATGAGGCAAAATATTTAAAATTGAGAGTCCTCAGTGGTTGATACCTTTTAATGGCTAACTGAAAAGATGGTAACAAATTGCAAGCTTTCGAGACTACTCGGGCCTCTTCATCAGGCATAGACTAAAAGAAATTCTGGAGAATCACATATTTATGCACAAAACATCACAGAAAAACAAAAAGCCGACCTGAGTATAAGCCGACCCCCCCTAATTTTGCAACAAAAAACTGGGAATACTTAATGACTCGAGTATAAGCCTAGGGTGGAAAATGCAGCAGCTACCGGTAAATGTCAAAAATAAAAAATAAAAGTAAAATTAATTGAGACATCAGTAGGTTAAGTGTTTTTGAATATCCATATTGAATCAGGAGCCCCATATAATGCTCCATACAGTTCATAATGGGCCCCATAAGATGCTCCATACAAAAAATGCCCATATAATGCTCCATAAAATTTATGATGGGCCCCATAAGATGCTCCATATTAAAATATGCCACATATAATGCTGCACAAATGTTGATTATGGCCCCATAAGATGCTCCATATAACAATGTGCCACATATAATGCTCCATACAGTTCATTATGGCCCCATAAGATGCTCCATATACAAATATGCCCATATAATGCTCCATGCAGTTTATTATGTCCCCATAAGATGCTCCATATACAAATATACCCATATAATGCTCCATACAGTTCTTTATGGCCCCATAAGATGCTCCATATACAAATATGCCCCATATAGTGCTCCACGCAGTTCTTTATGGCCCCATAGATGCCCCGTATAATGCTCCATGCAGTTCTTTATGGTGCCATAGATACCCCATATAATGCTCCATGCAGTTCTATATGGCCCCATAGATGCCCCATATAATGCTCCATACAGTTCAGTATGGCCCCATAGATGCTCCATATAATGCTCCATGCAGTTCTTTATGGCGCCATAGATGCCCCATATAATGCTCCATGCAGTTCTATATGGTCCCATAGATGCACCATATAATGCTCCATACAGTTCTTTATGGCCCCATAGATGCCCCATATAATGCTCCATGCAGTTCAGTATGGCCCCATAGATGCTCCATATAACATCGTGCCACATGTAATGCTGCTGCTGCATTTAAAAAAAAATGACATACTCACCTCTCGTCACTGCCCGCTGCTCCTCAGCTTCCCGTCTCTCCGCACTGACTGTTCAGGCAGAGGGCGTCACGCACACTAATACGTCATCACGCCCTCTAACCTGAACAGTCAGTGCAGAGGACGCGGAAGACGGAGCATCGGTGGAATGCGGAAAGGTGAATATGAAATACTCACCTGCTCCCAGTGCTCCTGACGCGGTCCCTGCATGTCCCACGGTCTCCGGGCGCGGCAGCTTCTTCCTGTAGTGAGCGGTCACATGGTACCGCTCATTACAATAATGAATATGCGGCTCAACCCCTATGGGAGTGGAGTCCATATTCATTACTTTAATGAGCAGTACCAGTGACCGCTGAACAGGGGAAGAAGCTGCCACGCCCGGAGACTGTGGGACATGCAGGGACCGCGTCAGGAGCTCCAGGAGCAGGTGAATATTTGACAGTCCTCGCTCCCCCTCACCCGTCGACCATGACTTGAGTATACGCCGAGAGGGGCACTTTCAGCCCATTTTTTTTGGCTCAAAATCTTGGCTTATACTCGAGTATATACGGTATATATCTTTCCTGTATTATAATGAGGCTGGCAGAGTCACTCTGGAATCTATCTGACCTCTGTTCTGGTGGTGCCTATCTTTTTAATGATGCATAAAAGCGTGGTTAATTGCAGTTTTCTGTATACCTAAAACCATGGAACATCATCGGAACAGAGGCAGATGGAGTCAACAGACACTAGATATAGTCCAAAGTCATTGACTATGCCTCATTATATTGAATGGTTCTGTCAGGAGGTTCATTTGAATCATGTTTTATTTTGTGTAAGACATACACTCCAAAGTAAGTGCTCAATAAAGAGCAAAATATAGATATTAAAGTTGCCTTATTGTGATTTTTGAGAGACAGAATGAACAAATTATCAGTATCTTAGGGATTGTTTTTATTTTTTTATGCCATTCACTGTCTGATATAAATGATAAAACAACTTTATTCTTTGGGTCAGTATGATTACAATTCCAGATTTATTACGTTTATTTTTATGTTTTGCTACTTTTGCACACCATACGTGTTTTTGTTGTAAAAAATAATTAAGTTGCATCTTTATATTTTGAGAGTTATAACTTTTTTTTTTCCCTACAGAGCTGATTTAGCACTTGTTTTTTTTTCAGATTAATTAAAGGTTTTATTGTTACATTTTTAGATACTTATCAAATTTTGATTGCTATTCTGATTTGTAGAAGAAAGAATGAACAAATAAACAGCAGTTTTTCACAATAAAAACTTTTTTTTACAAAACATAATTTGTTTTTGCATTACCATATTTTGAAAGCTGTAACTTTTTTTTTCTTTTTCGGCTGACAAAGCTGAGTGGGAACTTTTTTTTGCTCAGTGAGTTGACATTTTCGGCAATTCGATTTTTATTTACATTTGACCTTTAAATCATGTGTTTTTTTTTACTTAATACGTCTATGAAACTTGAACAATGAGTTTATACTGATCTACAGTAAGATGCATTACAATTCCCAGGCTTACATTCTGCACATATCAGAATCTATCAGACCAATGTACCTGGCAGACCCTGAAGGTCTTTGCATCAAGAAAGTTAGACAGTTTTTGTCATTGCATTGCTTGCATTAAGTTAGTTAAGCCAAGTTCTTGGCTGTGACTGTAAGTGCATTGCTCCCGTGCCCATATGATCAGAATGATGTACCTGTACATCATATTGCGGGAACACTTTCCCCATTGTGACATATTGTACATGTACGTTAAATGTTTTGAATGGGTTGCCTCTGTCTGACTAGATTTCTAAAAAGCCCAAAACTATGGTGTATACTCATAAGTAATGATTACTATCCCAATTGTTTAACCCTGTGATGCAATTCAAGGACTTTTGTTGCACAGGAATCATCCCTGATCGCAGCACAGCAGCTGCCAATTGATAGTACTTGTGTTTGCTCCATCCTCTTTTGCATGGATGCCTAGGAAAGGGTCAAGTAATTTCTCAGATGAATGTTGCTGTCTTGCATGTCCAGTGTTTAGACATCCATGGTCAGCCTAGAAGTATGAAATGCAGTGTAGTGCTGAGTAATAGAGGTGCTAGTTCCCTCAGTAGAACATGGGCTAGCCATGTATGGTATTAGTCAAAGTTAAGTTAAGGAAACCTCACTTTGCTTTTTCTTTTGTATGCCTTGATCAGTTTTCATCACTTCATACAAAAGGTTATATATTGGAGATCTCAGTGGAAGTGGTAGAATCTCTGAGTACTCGCGCTTTCGCCAAGCTGTTAAGATTCTAGTCCTCAAGAGCCAATTAAATAAGGTATTAGGGAAAAGATGAAGATAGGCAATCTTAAATAGCTGGAATTCTATTAATTGTTTAAACAGTGTAATGGGAGGATATGGTTAAACACAACTGCACCAAACTCTCTATGACATTAGTGTATTCTAAAAAAGAAAAAAAAGGAGACATAGAGCATTAACTGAGAACAACAAAAGCACATTTTGAAGCTAAGCTGCTAACCATGTGCCTTCAAGCCAGATGAACAACAACCCAGGGAGACCACCAGATTCCGGATAGAATGTCAAGACATATGCTGACGAAAACAACCTCCTTAATCATAGCTGCTGTCCCAGAAATCGACACCGATTATGTAGGATGTTTTCTTCTGCATATGTTTCTATATGTTAGGACCATGATACAAACTCCATTAATCAGTTTCTAGCTTACCATAGTGCTGGCCTTCTACTTATTACTTATCATTATGGGCAAGTTTGTTAAACGTCATACTCCACAAGAATATGAAGCCTATACTATGTTTTCTTTTTTGTCAGTGTGTTAGCACTAATGTCAAGGTGTTGAGATCAGGGTCAAGAGATGACATGATGACAAATTACATGGTTAATTCAAGTGGGTTTTTTCACCCAGTTCCCTGTTTTCCTTAACATACAACCAAATAAATCATCACCATGATTACAAGACTGCACTATTTCTCTGAAACTGTTGTATATTATCTTATATAACATTATAATAATAATAATAATAGTAGTAAAATACATATTTTTTCAAAATAATTGGGAACATTTTTGAAAAATTCATATTTGAATTTCATCCATATATATCTACCGATTTTTCCAGTGTAATTTAAAAATTAAAAAACAAAAACGTTTTTTACATGACATCATTACATGAAGATGCTGTAAATAATATACCGTAGTTAAAATAGGGAAATTTCCGGCAAAGCCTTGAATCTTGAAATTCTTTCTTCACTGCTGTGTAACCCAAACAATAAAAACACCTGGAGCCTAGGTAAAAAACGTGTATATGAAGAGGTGGGAGTCTGACCTCGATACGGACATATGGACTGATCAATGGGACAGTGCTATCAAAAACACATACGAGTCAAATATTTCAAAGGCTCTTCATGAGACTTATTTTAAATTAATGATAAGATGGTACTTAACTTCCATCAGGTTGTCGCACATAAATCAGGAACACTCTCCCTTATTTTGGAGAGAATGCGGGCAACAAGGTAATCTCTATCACTTATTCTGGGGTTGTCTGAAAATAAAAAGTCTTTGGTTTTAGGTTTCACACCACATCAACTCATTTTCTGAAAACTTCGTGATCACCCCTTAGAGGGCGCTTCTTTCCCTTGATATGGAAAAATTTGACCCTTCGTCATTATATACATATCCTTCTAGTTGTTAAAAATACACTGGCATACTGGTGGAAAAACCCCAAACTACCCAAATTCTCACATATTTTGGACAAAATTCACCAGCATAGTGCTCTGGAATGGAGATTTGCGATCAACAACAATAGTGTCTGCAAATATTCTAAGAAGTGGAAGATCTGGAATAGTAAATTTCGAAATACAAACTCCTGGTTATTTACTAATGCATGAGGATGGTTTAAAATTGCAATTTGATATCTCTTTTCTTGGAATTATGTACATTTAAGTATGACACCTACTTATAATTTCATTCAAATTGCAAACTAGTACTCGTGTGTTAGAGATTGTTATGAGGGTTCTCTAATTTTATTGATCCCTTCCTCTGTCCATTGTTAACCCTTCCCCTCCTATACTTCCCTAATCCAGGTTTTATTATATAATCTAATAAAAATATTTTAAAAAGAAAAAAAAAAGAGGGAAATTTAGCAGAGATTTTGCACACCATCAGTTGTAATTTTTATGCTATTTGACTCTTCTCTTTGCACTTTTAACTCATTCTTGGGTTCGCATGTATAAAATGGACTTAGGAGTTGACCTTGCACCATGTCCATCTAATTGCCCCTGTGCTACACAGCCAGCACCTGTCTGTAACAATAGCGACCAAAGCTAGTGCAGATCGCTGTCGTTTAAACCATTTGAATGCCATTGTCAATCTCTGCATTTAAATGGATAAATTGCCGACACGCACAAGGTCTCAGCCCCTCTTACAACATGATCATGGGATGCTGATGGGTTATCCTGGCAGCTGCCAAATTGCTAATAGTCACCTTTGCTGCCACCTTAGTCCTCTTATGAAACCTAGCTTGTGGCTGGGATTAATAAGAAAACATAATTTCTCTATATACTGCAACATTTAAGAAACAAAAAATCAGTTCAAATCCATTAAAGGGGTTTTCCCAGGAACAAAGTTAAGGTACCGTCACACTCAGCAACGCTGCAGCGATATAGACAACGAGCTGACCTAAACTAGATCGCTGTCGCTTCACCCACCACCATAAATAAAATTTATTCACTTGAAAGCATACTTTTCTATCGAGTGCAGTGATTCTATATCTATTTTGGACTTTACGGAACTTTTGGTTCCTTTTCACTGGCACCTTTTCTCTACGTGGTCGAGTGCTAACCATCTATACTAGAATTAGATCGCTGGAGCGTCGCTGTTTAGGTCGCTGTAGAGACGTCAAACACAGTAACTCCAGAACGATGCAGGAGCGATCCAGTGACGTAACTCACTTCTCGTTCTCGCTGGTTGTTAGCTCCATGTCAAACAGCCGGAGTGTACCGATCCGACACACATCTAGGGGCACTATGCTTGTTGCTGGCATCGTTGCTTTTGATGTTAAACATGACGATACACGCCGACCTGGCGACGAAATAAAGTTCTGAACTTCTAGCTCCGACCAGTGAAGGCACAGCGGGATCCAGATCGCTGCTGCGTGTCAAACACAACGAGATCGCTATCCAGGACGCTACAACGTCACGGATTGTTGTCGTTCTCTTTGCAAAGTTGCTGAGTGTGACGGTACCTTTAGTCAACATGTTAATCAATAGATCTTTAAATAATTAAGTTAAACAATTGGATGTCTTTAAAAAAAAAGGTCCCGTGCTGAGATAATCTTATTAATGTGCCCCTGCTGTGTACTGTGTAATAGCTGTGTCCTACTGTGCAGGAACATGGTCTGATCATACCACAGCTCCTGGGCAGTGGAGGAAGGAAAAGAGTATACAGACAGGACATCATGGCGATCACAGCTGATTCTTTCTTTAAGGTAAACTATTGCTTAAAAACAGTCAGGGAAATATTTTGCCTCACAGAAAGAATCAGCTGTGACCCCCTGCTCTCCTGTCTGTATACCCCTTCCTCCACTGCCAAGGAGCTGTGGTATGATCAGACCATGTCCCTGTACGGTCAGACACAGCCATTAAACAGTACACAGCAGGGGCACATTTTTATTTATATATTATTTCAGTACAGGAACAGTTCTTTTAACACATCCAATTGTCAAAATTATTATTATTCCAATATCTATTGATTAAAATGTACTTTGTTTGTGGGAAAAACTCTTCAAAAGGATAAGAAATAAAGTTAAAATGTAAAAACAATGTTTTCCAAAATTTTGAAAAAAAAGTTTAAATTACCCCTATTTCCTCCTTTAAAAATAAAAACAATATTTAACCCCTTCATGACCTTGGGATTTTCCGTTTTTCCGTGCTCGTCTTTCGCTCCCCTCCTTCCCAGAGCCATAACTTTTTTATTTTTCCGTCAATATGGCCATGTGAGGGCTTATTTTTTGCGAAACTAGTCGTGTACTAGAAAACAGAAAAAAAATTCCAAGTGCGATGAAATTGCAAAAAAGTTTAATCCCACACTTGTTTTTTGTTTGGCTTTTTTACTAGGTTCACTAAATGCTAAAACTGACCTGTCATTATGATTCTCCAGGTCATTACGAGTTCATAGACACCTAAAATGTCTAGGTTCTCTTTTATCTATGTGGTGAAAAAAATTCCAAACATTGCTAAAAAAAAATTAAAAAATTGCGCCATTTTCCGATACCCGTAGTGTCTCCATTTTTCATGATCTGGGGTCAGGTGAGGTCTTATTTTTTGCGTGCCGAGATGGCATTTTTAATTATACCATTTTGGGGTAGATACGTTCTTTTGATAGCCCGTTATTACATTTTAATGCAATGTTGCGGCAACCAAAAAACACAATTCTGGCGTTTTGAATTTTTTTCTCGCTACGCCGTTTAGCGATCAGGTTAATCCCTTTTTTATTGATAGATCGGGCGATTCTGAATGCAGTGATACCAAATATGTGTAGGTTTGATTTTTTTTTATTGATTTATTTTGAATGGGGCGAAAGGGGGGTGATTTAAACTTTTATTTTTTTTTATTTTTTTCACATTTTTTAAAACTTTTTTTTACTTTTGACATGCTTCAATAGCCTCCATGGGAGGCTAGAAGCTGGCACAACTCAATCGGCTCAGCTACATAGCAGCGGTCATCAGAAATCCTGCATTGCTGTGAGCGCCGACCACAGGGGGACGCTCACAGCTAGCCAGGATCAGTAACCATAGAGGTCTCAAGGACCTCTATGGTTACCATTCTGATGCATCGCTGACCCCCGATCATGTGACGGGGTTCAGTGATGCGCTCATTTCCGGCCGGAAGCGCCGGTTAAATGCCGCTGTCAGCGTTTGACAGCGGCATTTAACTGGTTAATAGTGGCGGGTGAATCGCGATTTCACCCGCTGCTACAGCTGACATGTCCCGGCTTTGATGCGGGCTCACTGCCAGAGCCCTGCATCAAAGCAGGGGATCTGACCTCGGACGTACTATCCTGTCCGAGGTCAGAAAAGGATTAATATCCAAAATTTCCTTTTTTTTGTCTTTTGTAAATTTTCATTTAAATCATATTGCCAGGTCATTTTTACCATCTAAAGAGCATAGTAGAAAATGAAAAAAACATTTAACCTCACTTGGATTTTTTTTTCTCCAATCTTCCAGTACATTATGTGGTAAGCATGAATAACGTAATTCATTCAAAACTATAAGTAATACCCCAAAAATGAGCTCTATTATGGCCATGTTTATGGAAAAATAAAGGTATAGATCTTGGAGGAAGAGGATGAAAATATGGAAGGGCAGCAATGACCATTAGCTTGGAAAGGGTTAAAAAGTGAATTAGAATGCGGTATGGTTAATTATGCAAGTACATTTTGAACCAGATTTAGGAATTGTGGATTGTTAAAAAAAGTTTAGATCAGTTGTGTGTGTCATAAAAAAATTGAAAATAGAATAAACATTGTGCAGCACGTTAATAAACTTGGTGTAAATAAAGGCAACGAGCCACAAGCAAAACTGGTTTTAAAAATTCCATTCATGATAAAATACCCCCAAAATTTCATAAATAATCACAAGCTCTCTTTTGTGCTATATATTAAAAAAAGGCAACGGACCATTGACTGGCGTGAACACAACAGGCGGCCTGTAAACTGGTTTGATGATCAAACAGTGCTAATTGTTCAGACAGCCAGTCACCCCATTGCCCTTGAGAGGAGACTATTTTTTTAGAAAACATGTTGGGGCCACCCACTCCTGCATATGTTTTAGCAGTGATCATAGAAGAAACACAATATTCATTCTTTGAACGCCTTACAAAAATCACCTTCTAAAATGAATATATAGGTTTGGATGAGAACACGTTATTTCCCAGTGTGCAATAATTTTATAATTTACAGCTTTTGTAAGAAACTTTTCCTGAAGCTGATTTTTACAACAGTCCAACACCTTTAATAGAATCAAGGTGGCAGACCACGAAGAAATGTATCACTAAGCAAATCTGATACTACTGTTGAAAGATGTCTTTTGACATCTGCTTAGGTCTTCAGCAGGAGGTGTGGAGACTGTTGATGAGGGAGTTCAATCTTCCTTAAGGACAGCTTTATGTTAGCTTGAATATTTATATAAAAATAGGACCCTTGGAAGGATGTTACATGTCAAGATCCAAAAGCAGCTGTGATTTGAAATATGATTCTCTTAGAGTCAATATATCATGGTGTCAATGACTTAGCAAAACATTTTGCTAATGGTTTTGGGAGAGGTTACTGTATATAAAGGAGATATTAAGCATCAGTAAGTAAAACTAAATGCATTCAACTATTTTGGCAAAAAATAAGCATCTCTCCGTATATTGTTGAGGAAATGTAATACCTTATATAGAGAAAAATATGGTAATGCATAAGTATTAAACCTAACATTGCATTAATTGTTATGTTTAAGTTTGGCTTCTTATTAATTTGATTTGGGACTTATCTTTTGTGTTAAATATTGTATAATGCTCTGCATTTTAACAAAATAATATAATCTTAAATGTATAATTAAATTATATTCGAATTACAGGGATGGTCTGAAACACACATGACTTTTAATCCTAAATGCCTAGTATTTAATGTTATAATCTAATATTTTTCCTAATACCCTTTAATTAAAAATTCCCAATCTTTCCCTCACTACTCTATCTAACTGCTTTTTGTTTACTACTTCCTCTTTGACGACGATTCGTTTGAGCATCCCAGTGCATGCTGGGATACTCAAACAGAGCATCATCAGGGGAAAGAGGCTGCTTACACTGTCACAGCCTCTATCTCTTTCCTGAAATGAAGTGTCTTCAGTGACCTCCATTTTAGGGACTTGGCTAGTCTCTGCTCCACTGAGCATGTATCGGTTGTCAATTTTTACATATGCTCAATTGATTCTTGTCACTGTGCACTGTTCTTCTGAGTGCACAATGACAATGCGCTCTCTCTTGCAGCCTCTGATCAGAAGTAATGAGTAGACAAGAGAGCGCACTGTCAGTGCTCACTGTGAGAATACCTGCCAGGCAGAGACCAGCGTAGCTCCTGCAAGTGACAACAGTAGCATCTTCCCCTGATGACCCTTTGTTTGTGTCTCCCAGCAAGCATTGGGATTCTCAAACAAAGCTTCATCGTAGAGGAAGTAGTAGAAAAAAAGAATATAAAAGAAAATAGTAAAGCAGTTAGTGTAATGAGGGAAGTATAGGGAATTTTTTGTTCAAGTGTATTAAAAAAAAATTGATTTTCATATTAAATAGATATGCATTTAGGATTAAAATTAATTTCTGTTTTGGACCACCTCTTTATATTTTTACTTTATGTTATGAACAATCATAAAATTATAAAAAATAATTTGTACTATTTAATATAATTATTTTTGGCGGAGAATATATCCATACCTCTGATTGCATCCAAGGAGCACAAAAGCTGGTTAATCTTGTTATAATAGGAAATTTGGAGCATGTGGTGGTAAATTAAACGTCCATATGCTTGATTGTGAGCCATATTATGGTTCAGTATTGCTAAATGGTTGTATAGAACTATAATGTGGCTGTGTGAATGAGGCATAGAAATATACAGTATATACTCGAGTATAAGCAGACCAGAGTATAAGCCGAGACCCCTAACTTTGCCCTAAAAAACTGGGAAAACTTAATGACTCGAGTATTAGCCTAGTGTGGAAAATGCAGCAGCTACTGATACATTTCAAAAATAAAAATACATACCAATAAAATAAAATTAATTGAGATATCAGTAGGTTAAGTGTTTTTGAATATCCATATTGAATCAGGAGCCCCATATAATGCTCCATACAGTTCATGATGGCCCCATAAGATGCTCCATACAAAATATGCCCCATATAATGCTCCATACAGTGTATGATGGGCCCCATAAGATGCTCCGTATTAAAATATGCCCCATATAATGCTTCATAAAGGTTAATAATGGCCCCATACTCGAGTATAAGCAGACCAGAGTATAAGCCGAGACCCCTAACTTTGCCCTAAAAAACTGGGAAAACTTAATGACTCGAGTATTAGCCTAGTGTGGAAAATGCAGCAGCTACTGATACATTTCAAAAATAAAAATACATACCAATAAAATAAAATTAATTGAGATATCAGTAGGTTAAGTGTTTTTGAATATCCATATTGAATCAGGAGCCCCATATAATGCTCCATACAGTTCATGATGGCCCCATAAGATGCTCCATACAAAATATGCCCCATATAATGCTCCATACAGTGTATGATGGGCCCCATAAGATGCTCCGTATTAAAATATGCCCCATATAATGCTTCATAAAGGTTAATAATGGCCCCATAAGATGCTCCATAGACATATGCCCCATATAATGCTGCACAAATGTTGATTATGGCCCCATAAGATGCTCCATAGAGATATTTGCCCCATATAATGCTGCACAAATGCTGATTATTGCCCCATAAGATGCTCCATAGAGATATTTGCCCCATAAAATGCTGCGCAAATGTTGATTATGGCCCCATAAGATGCTCCATAGAGATATTTGCCCCATATAACGCTGCACAAATGCTGATTATGACCCCATAAGATGCTCCATAGAGACATTTGTCCCATATAATACTGCACAAATGCTGATTATGACCCCATAAGATGCTCTATGTTAGGTGTCGAGTTCCCGCTTCTGCACAGGGGGAATCTCGAGCCATCTCCGCTGCGGTCTCCCATTCTTATCCAGCCACAGTGGAGTCTGCTCAGCAGAGACGTCGGTCCCAGCATCTTGCTCAGTCTCACTCTGTACAAAGAGTTACTGCTGCTTTTCCTGCTTCTGCCATTGAAGTCAGTGTTGGGCAGCGGCGAGCAGATGCTTTTGGGGCTAAGTCCTGCTTTTCTCTTTCTGAGCATGCCCAGGGCAAGATTTCCCATTGGAGATCGAGGGTCACATGCTCAGGTACTGCAGCACATCCCATTGGTCCTCCAGGAAGGTCCTGAAAGGGCAAAACTTTGGTAGCAGCTTCCCATTGGTCCTTTATTGGAAGGTCCTGAACGTGCTGCAACTATATAAGCTGCGCATGACCGCACGGCCATGCGCTAGTGTACATTTGTAAATGTGTGTGTGTTGTGAGTGAAAGTCGCTCTTTAAATAACCCTCCCTATTGGATGACTGTTCGCGGAAGGTGTATGTTTGCTATCTAGCGCCCGACTTAGCCATCAGCACGTAAACACACAATACAGCGTCTTATTGCTGTGACCGCCAGTGCGGCGCCTTGTGCTTTCACAGCGCTTTCCTGACCCAAGCCTGGGTGGTTAGTGGCGTTCGCCAGTGCGGCACTGCATGCACTCTCGTGCTTCTATTGCTGTCACTTTGACACCTCAGTAGCGGTGTCGAGCGCATGAGGTCTATGTACTCAAATCCTGTGGCTTGGGATTGAGTTCTGAGACTCGTTGCTTGCGCTCTTGGTGCGGTACCATGGCCCTGTGACGTAACAGGGTTCGCTTCCTTCACACAGGGTGAGGTTAGCCCATGTGTGTATTCACTTTGTACCGCCATATAGTCCGTCATTACTTGGCAGCAGGTTCCATCTCTGCACGGTGGACCCCGGGCTGCGAAACACCATACTCTATGTGTCTTATTATTTGGTGCGTTCCGCTAGCCCTAACTGTTATGATAAGCAATTCAGGATCACAATGGACATAGTGGTCAGAGCACATACAGTGATCTGACAATGACCCAAAATAATAGAACGAGCTCTGAGACGTGGGAACTCTGCAGACCGCAATCCCTAATTCTCTCCAAACAACACTAGAGGCAGCCGTGGATTGCGCCTAACTCTACCTATGCAACTCGGCACAGCCTGAGAAACTAACTAGCCTGAAGATAGAAAAATAAGCCTACCTTGCCTCAGAGAAATACCCCAAAGGAAAAGGCAGCCCCCCACATATAATGACTGTGAGTTAAGATGAAAAGACAAACGTAGGGATGAAATAGATTCAGCAAAGTGAGGCCCGACTTTCTTAACAGAGCGAGGATAGGAAAGATAACTTTGCGGTCTACACAAAACCCTAAAGAAAACCACGCAAAGGGGGCAAAAAGACCCTCCGTACCGAACTAACGGCACGGAGGTACACCCTTTGCGTCCCAGAGCTTCCAGCAAAACAAATTGACAAGCTGGACAGAAAAAATAGCAAACAAATAGCAAAGAAGAACTTAGCTATGCAGAGCAGCAGGCCACAGGAATGATCCAGGAAAAAACAAGTCCAACACTGGAACATTAACAGGAAGCATGGATCAAAGCATTAGGTGGAGTTAAGTAGAGAAGCACCTAACGACCTCACCGGATCACCTGAGGGAGGAAACTCAGAAGCCGCAGTACCACTTGTGACCACAGGAGTGAACTCTGCCACAGAATTCACAACAGTACCCCCCCTTGAGGAGGGGTCACCGAACCCTCACCAGAGCCCCCAGGCCGACCAGGATGAGCCACATGAAAGGCACGAACAAGATTGGGAGCATGGACATCAGAGGCAAAAACCCAGGAATTATCTTCCTGAGCATAACCCTTCCATTTAACCAGATACTGGAGTTTCCGTCTTGAAACACGAGAATCCAAAATCTTCTCCACAATATACTCCAATTCCCCCTCCACCAAAACCGGGGCAGGAGGGTCAACAGATGGAACCATAGGTGACACGTATCTCCGCAACAATGACCTATGGAATACGTTATGTATGGAAAAAGAATCTGGGAGGGTCAGACGAAAAGACACAGGATTAAGAACCTCAGAAATCCTATACGGACCAATGAAACGAGGTTTAAACTTAGGAGAGGAAACCTTCATAGGAATATGACGAGAAGATAACCAAACCAGATCCCCAACACGAAGTCGGGGACCCACACGGCGTATGCGATTAGCAAAACGTTGAGCCTTCTCCTGGGACAAGGTCAAATTGTCCACTACATGAGTCCAAATCTGCTGCAACCTGTCCACCACAGTATCCACACCAGGACAGTCCGAAGACTCAACCTGTCCTGAAGAGAAACGAGGATGGAACCCAGAATTGCAGAAAAATGGCAAAACCAAGGTAGCCGAGCTGGCCCGATTATTAAGGGCGAACTCAGCCAAAGGCAAAAAGGACACCCAGTCATCCTGATCGGCAGAAACAAAGCATCTCAGATAAGTTTCCATGGTCTGATTGGTTCGTTCGGTCTGGCCATTAGTCTGAGGATGGAAAGCCGAGGAAAAAGACAAGTCAATGCCCATCCTACCACAAAAGGCTCGCCAAAACCTCGAAACAAACTGGGAACCTCTGTCAGAAACAATATTCTCTGGAATGCCATGCAAACGAACCACATGCTGGAAGAACAATGGCACCAAATCAGAGGAGGAAGGCAATTTAGACAAGGGTACCAGATGGACCATCTTAAAAAAGCGATCACAGACCACCCAAATGACTGACATCTTTTGAGAAACGGGAAGATCTGAAATAAAATCCATAGAGATATGTGTCCAAGGCCTCTTCGGGACCGGCAAGGGCAAAAGCAACCCACTGGCACGAGAACAGCAGGGCTTAGCCCGAGCACAAATCCCACAGGACTGCACAAAAGTGCGCACATCCCGCGACAGAGATGGCCACCAAAAGGATCTAGCCACTAACTCTCTGGTACCAAAGATTCCAGGATGACCAGCCAACACCGAACAATGAACCTCAGAGATAACTTTATTCGTCCACCTATCAGGGACAAACAGTTTCTCCGCTGGGCAACGATCAGGTTTATTAGCCTGAAATTTTTGCAGCACCCGCCGCAAATCAGGGGAGATGGCAGACACAATTACTCCTTCCTTGAGGATACCCGCCGGCTCAGATAAACCCGGAGAGTCGGGCACAAAACTCCTAGACAGAGCATCCGCCTTCACATTTTTAGAGCCCGGAAGGTACGAAATCACAAAGTCAAAACGGGCAAAATACAGCGACCAATGAGCCTGTCTAGGATTCAAACGCTTAGCAGACTCGAGATAAGTCAAGTTCTTATGATCAGTCAATACCACCACGCGATGCTTAGCTCCTTCAAGCCAATGACACCACTCCTCGAATGCCCACTTCATGGCCAGCAACTCTCGGTTGCCCACATCATAATTTCGCTCAGCAGGCGAAAACTTCCTGGAAAAAAAAGCGCATGGTTTCATCACTGAGCAACCAGAACCTCTCTGCGACAAAACAGCCCCTGCTCCAATCTCAGAAGCATCAACCTCGACCTGGAACGGAAGAGAAACATCTGGTTGACACCACACAGGGGCAGAAGAAAAACGACGCTTCAACTCTTGAAAAGCTTCCACAGCAGCAGAAGACCAATTGACCAAATCAGCACCCTTCTTGGTCAAATCGGTCAATGGTTTGGCAATACTAGACAAATTGCAGATGAAGCGACGATAAAAATTAGCAAAGCCCAGGAACTTTTGCAGACTTTTCAGAGATGTCGGCTGATTCCAATCATGGATGGCTTGGACCTTAACCGGATCCATCTCGATAGTAGAAGGGGAAAAGATGAACCCCAAAAATGAAACCTTCTGCACACCAAAGAGACACTTTGATCCCTTCACAAACAAAGAATTAGCACGCAGGACCTGAAAAACCGTTCTGACCTGCTTCACATGAGACTCCCAATCATCCGAGAAGATCAAAATTTCATCCAAGTACACAATCAGGAATTTATCCAGGTACTCTCGGAAGATGTCATGCATAAAGGACTGAAACACTGATGGAGCATTGGCAAGTCCGAACGGCATCACTAGATACTCAAAATGACCCTCGGGCGTATTAAATGCAGTTTTCCATTCATCGCCTCGCCTGATTCTCACCAGATTATACGCACCACGAAGATCTATCTTAGTGAACCAACTAGCCCCCTTAATCTGAGCAAACAAATCAGATAACAAAGGCAAGGGGTACTGAAATTTAACAGTGATCTTATTAAGAAGGCGGTAATCTATACAAGGTCTCAGCGAACCATCCTTCTTGGCTACAAAAAAGAACCCTGCTCCTAATGGCGACGATGACGGGCGAATATGCCCCTTCTCCAGGGATTCCTTCACATAACTGCGCATAGCGGTGTGCTCAGGCACGGATAAATTAAACAGTCGACCTTTTGGGAATTTACTACCAGGAATCAAATTGATAGCACAATCACAATCCCTATGCGGAGGTAGGGCATCGGACTTGGGCTCATCAAATACATCCCGGTAATCAGACAAGAACTCTGGAACCTCAGAAGGGGTGGATGACGAAATTGACAGAAATGGAACATCACCATGTACCCCCTGACAACCCCAGCTGGACACCGACATGGAATTCCAATCCAATACTGGATTATGGGCTTGAGCCATGGCAACCCCAACACGACCACATCATGCAGATTATGCAACACCAGAAAGCGAATAACCTCCTGATGTGCAGGAGCCATGCACATGGTCAGCTGGGTCCAGTATTGAGGCTTATTCTTGGCCAAAGGCGTAGCATCAATTCCTCTCAATGGAATAGGACACTGCAAGGGCTCCAAGAAAAACCCACAACGCTTAGCATATTCCAAGTCCATCAAATTCAGGGCAGCGCCTGAATCCACAAACGCCATGACAGAATACGATGACAAACAGCAGATCAAGGTAACGGACAGAAGAAATTTTGACTGTACAGTACCAATGGTGGCAGACCTAGCGAACCGCTTAGTGCGCTTAGGACAATCAGAGATAGCATGAGTGGAATCACCACAGTAGAAACACAGCCCATTCAGATGTCTGTGTTCTTGCCGTTCAACTCTGGTCATAGTCCTATCGCACTGCATAGGCTCAGGTTTAATCTCAGGTAATACCGCCAAATGGTGCACAGATTTACGCTCACGCAAGCGTCGACCGATCTGAATGGCCAAAGACATAGACTCATTCAAACCAGCGGGCATAGGAAATCCCACCATGACATCCTTAAGGGCTTCAGAGAGACCCTTTCTGAATATTGCTGCAAGCGCAGATTCATTCCATTGAGTGAGCACGGACCATTTTCTAAATTTCTGGCAATATACCTCTATCTCATCCTGAGCCTGACAAAGAGCCAGCAAATTTTTTTCTGCCTGATCTACTGAATTAGGCTCATCGTACAGCAATCCAAGCGCCAGGAAAAACGCATCGATATTACTTAATGCAGGATCTCCTGACGCAAGAGAAAATGCCCAGTCCTGAGGGTCGCCACGCAAAAAAGAAATGATGATCCTAACCTGTTGAACTGGGTCACCAGAGGAGCGAGGTTTCAAAGCCAGAAACAGTTTACAATTATTTTTGAAACTCAGAAATTTAGTTCTATCTCCAAAAAACAAATCTGGAATAGGAATTCTTGGTTCTAACAAAGAATTCTGAACCTCAAAATCTTGAATACCTTGAACTCTTGCCGTGAGCTGATCTACACATGAAGACAGACCTTTAATGTCCATTGTTACACCTGTGTCCTGAACCATCCAAATGTCTAGGGGAAAAAAAAGGCAAAACACAGTGCAAAGGAAAAAAATGGTCTCAGAACTTCTTTTTTCCCTCTATTGAGAATCATTAGCACTTTTGGCTTCCTGTACTGTTATGATAGGCAATTCAGTATCACAATGGACATAGCGGTCAGAGCACATACAGTGATCTGACAATAACCCAAAATAATAGAACGAGCTCTGAGACGTGGGAACTCTGCAGACCGCAATCCCTAATCCTCTCCAAACAACACTAGAGGCAGCCGTGGATTGCGCCTAACTCTACCTATGCAACTCGGCACAGCCTGAGAAACTAACTAGCCTGAAGATAGAAAAATAAGCCTACCTTGCCTCAGAGAAATACCCCAAAGGAAAAGGCAGCCCCCGACATATAATGACTGTGAGTTAAGATGAAAAGACAAACGTAGGGATGAAATAGATTCAGCAAAGTGAGGCCCGACTTTCTTAACAGAGCGAGGATAGGAAAGATAACTTTGCGGTCTACACAAAACCCTAAAGAAAACCACGCAAAGGGGGTAAAAAGACCCTCCGTACCGAACTAACGGCACGGAGGTACACCCTTTGCGTCCCAGAGCTTCCAGCAAAACAAATTGACAAGCTGGACAGAAAAAATAGCAAACAAATAGCAAAGAAGAACTTAGCTATGCAGAGCAGCAGGCCACAGGAATGATCCAGGAAAAAACAAGTCCAACACTGGAACATTGACAGGAAGCATGGATCAAAGCATTAGGTGGAGTTAAGTAGAGAAGCACCTAACGACCTCACCAGATCACCTGAGGGAGGAAACTCAGAAGCCGCAGTACCACTTGTGACCACAGGAGTGAACTCTGCCACAGAATTCACAACACCTAACATTACACTAGCGCCAGGGTCTGGCTAGTAATGACGGACAAACAGCAATCCTTGCGGTATATCCAGCAGCTGAAGGGTAGGTTGGCGGCTCTCGAGAGCTCAACCTCAGCTGTGGATGTCACCGCAGTTGCTGTACAGGCTGCTAGCGTGGCTGCAGCAACCTTGTCCATTGCCACCCCTGTTCCGACATTATCTCGCCTCCCGCTGCCAGAAAAATTTTCTGGTGATAGCAAATTTTGTAGGGGATTCGTGAGTCAGTGCTCTATTCACCTCGAGCTCCTGGCTGCACGTTTTCCCACAGAGCGGGCTAAGGTGGGATTTATAGTGTCTCTCTTGTCGGACAGGGCGTTGGAATGGGCTACGCCGCTGTGGGAGCGTGGCGATCATGTGGTGCAGAGTGCTCCGCTGTTCCTGAGCACTCTGAAACAGGTCTTTTTAGGACCTCAAGTCACCCATGATACTGCGCTCCAACTGCTGGCATTAACTCAGGGTGAGTCCTTGGTCAGTCATTTTGCCGTCCAATTCCGCACTTTAGCTTCTGAGCTGGACTGGTCGGATAAAGCCCTTATCCCCATATTTTGGAGGGGCCTGGCTGATCACGTTAAGGACGCTCTGGCCACTAGGGAGATTCCTGCCACACTGGAGGAGTTAATAACTGTCTCCACTCGAATTGACCTCCGTTTTAACGAGCGGAGGTTAGAGCGAGCCCAGTGTAGGCAGAGGTTTCGGCTGGCTCCTACCTTCGCCAAACCTCTGGAATCTCCGGTCCTGGTTCCTGAGTCACATGAGGCCATGGAAGTGTTACAAGCGGGATCTAAGTCCCGGACCGCTTCTGCACTCAAGGTCTGTCATGTTTGCCAGCAGTCAGGACATCTAGCCACCAGATGTCCTCAGCGGTCAAGGAAACGTCAGCGTCTAGTGGTAGTAGGTGGAGGTACACTAGACACGGCGACGTTTGCCTCTAAATTGTCCTTTAAGGGGACAATTATTATAGGCTCATTCTCCCACTCGGTAGAGCTCTGCGTAGATTCTGGGGCGGAGGGCAATTTTATGTCTTCTGCCTTCGCCCAACGTCACGCAATACCCCTGGTTATGCTAGCTCAACCAGTAACAGTACGAGTGGTAAATGGGTCAACACTGCACTCACAGATAACACACCAGACCATCCCTTTTACTCTGTCCATGTCGCCATCTCATCAGGAGATTATATCTCTGCTCGTCATTCCTGAGGGAATTGATGAGGTCCTGTTGGGAACACCTTGGCTACGGTACCACTCTCCTCATATCGAATGGTCCTCAGGCAGAATTCTGGGATGGGGCGAATCTTGTGGGGGTAGGTGTCAGAGGGAGTGCGTTCAGGTTGCTACTACAGAGGTACCCGCAGATCTATCCTCTCTCCCCACGCAGTATTGGTCTTATGCAGACGTGTTCTCCAAAAAGGCGGCGGAGATCCTTCCGCCCCATCGCCCCTATGACTGTCCTATTGATCTCTTGCCTGGTGCTGAGCCTCCCCGGGGTCGAGTCTATCTGTTATCTCTCCCAGAGACGGAGGCAATGTCACAGTACATCCAGGAAAATCTGGCAAGAGGATTCATTAGGAAGTCAGTGTCACCTGCTGGGGCAGGGTTCTTCTTCGTGCAGAAGAAGAATGGGGAATTGCGTCCATGCATAGACTACAGGGGTCTTAACGCCATCACCGTTAAGAATAAGTATCCTTTGCCCTTGATATCTGAGCTCTTCGATAGGCTTCGGGGAGCAAGGGTATTTACTAAATTAGATCTGCGGGGTGCTTACAACCTGATTCGCATCCGTGAGGGGGACGAATGGAAGACGGCTTTTAACACCAGGGATGGGCACTATGAATATCTGGTGATGCCCTTCGGGCTCTGTAATGCCCCAGCCGTTTTCCAAGACTTTGTGAACGACATCTTCCGGGATATGCTTTCCACCTCGGTCGTAGTCTATCTGGATGATATTCTAATCTACTCTCCAGATATTGACTCCCACCAGAGAGATGTTTGCAAAGTCTTCGACCTCCTACGGGCAAACTCCCTCTATGCCAAGTTGGAGAAGTGTATGTTCGAGCAGGAGTCCTTACCTTTCCTAGGCTACATCATCTCTGCCCAGGGATTGGCTATGGATCCTGCCAAACTACAGGCTGTGATGGACTGGCAGGAACCCCATTCTCTTAAAGCGGTGCAGCGCTTTATGGGGTTCATTAATTATTATCGCAAGTTCATTCCGCACTTCTCAACTTTAGTAGCTCCCTTGGTTGCCCTCACCAAGAAGGGGGCAAATCCCAAATTGTGGTCTGAGGAGGTCTCCAAGGCCTTTAACTCCATAAAGTCACACTTCGCTAGCGCTCACATCCTACATCGCCCCGATGTTGATAAGCCATTTATCATGGAGGTGGATGCCTCTTCTGTTGGTGCTGGAGCAGTCCTCTTCCAAAAGGATGCTCAAGGTCGGAAGCATCCTTGCTTCTTCTTTTCTAAGACCTTCTCACCAGCAGAGAGGAATTATTCTATCGGGGACAGGGAGTTGCTAGCCATGAAGTTGGCTTTCTCGGAGTGGAGACATCTCTTGGAGGGAGCACGTTTTCCCTTCCAAGTCTTCACAGACCATAAAAATTTGGTGTACCTGCAGACAGCCCAGCGGTTGAATTCTCGCCAGGCCAGATGGTCCTTATTCTTCTCCCGGTTTCATTTCACCCTCCATTTTCTTTCTGGGGAGAAGAACATTCGGGCCAACGCTCTCTCTCGCTCCGTTGTGTCATCTGCGGAGGAGGAAGAGGAGCCTCGGCTTATTGTCCCCACCGAGAGCTTGAGAACTGTAGCCCCGGTTTCGCTAGAGTCTGTGCCTCCGGGCAAGACTTTTGTACCATCTAGTTTGCGACCGGAGGTTCTCTCTTGGGCACACTCGTCCAGGGTGGGTGGACATTTTGGTTCCAAAAGGACATCTGAGTTACTGGCGAGGACATACTGGTGGCCGCATATGGCTCGTGATGTCGCAGAATATGTTCGGGCGTGTGTCTCTTGCGCCAAGAACAAGTCCCCTCGGCAACGGCCAGCTGGTTTGCTTTACCCTCTGCCAGGTGGCGGACAGGCCCTGGGAGATGGTCGGGATGGACTTTGTGGTGGGCTTACCCAAGTCTCGTAACTGCACCATTATCTGGGTGATCACCGACCATTTTTCCAAAATGGTGCACTTAATGCCTCTTCCACGGCTACCTTCTGCTCGGGCGTTGGCTGTCTTGTTCTTCAAACATATCTTTCGCCTACACGGTATGCCAGACAAAATTGTTAGTGACCGGGGTCCCCAGTTTGCGTCTCGATTCTGGAGAGAGCTTTGTCGTCTACTCAGTATTGAGTTGAATCTCTCTTCGGCATATCATCCCGAGACGAATGGGTTGGTAGAGAGGGCCAACCAGACCTTGGTCACATATTTACGACATTTTGTTTCTGCCAGGCAGAATGACTGGGCATCCTTGCTACCGTGGGCAGAGTTTGCGCTTAACAATGCCGTAGCCGACTCCACCGGTCAGACTCCATTCCTCCTAAATTACGGCCAGCATCCGCGTGTTCCTGTGCCCATGCCTGTGTCTTCTGCTGACTCCAGGGTGGCAGACTGGGCTGTGGAGGCACGGGACATTTGGGACCGCACTCAGGATGCCATTCGGGCCTCCAAGGAGAGAATGAGGTTCTCCGCCGATGCTCATCGGCGTCCCGCTCCGACCTTTGCTCCTGGCGACTTAGTGTGGCTCTCCGCCCGTAACATCAGGCTGCGTGTTGAGTCCACTAAGTTTGCACCTCGCTACTTGGGTCCCTTCAAGGTCCTTGAACAGGTTAACCCTGTGGTCTACCGTCTGGCCCTTCCTCCACGCTTGGGTATCACCGACACCTTTCATGTGTCCCTCTTGAAACCCGTATACATGTCCCGGTTTTCCGAGTCATCTGCCAGGACATTGGGTTCGTCTACGGATGATTACGAGGTGAACGCTATTTTGGGGTGCAAGGTGGTACGTGGCAAAAAGTTCTATCTGGTGGATTGGAAGGGTTATGGCCCAGAGGACAGGTCCTGGGAGCCTGCTGAAAACATTCGAGCCCCACAGCTCATTGCTGCCTTCGAGCGTAGCGAGGCCCAGGGAGGGGGGGTCCTAGGAGGGGGGGTAATGTTAGGTGTCGAGTTCCCGCTTCTGCACAGGGGGAATCTCGAGCCATCTCTGCTGCAGTCTCCCATTCTTATCCAGCCGCAGTGGAGTCTGCTCAGCAGAGACGTCGGTCCCAGCATCTTGCTCAGTCTCACTCTGTACAACGAGTTACTGCTGCTTTTCCTGCTTCTGCCATTGAAGTCAGTGTTGGGCAGCGGCGAGCAGATGCTTTTGGGGCTAAGTCCTGCTTTTCTCTTTCTGAGCATGCCCAGGGCAAGATCTCCCATTGGAGATCGAGGGTCACATGCTCAGGTACTTCAGCACATCCCATTGGTCCTCCAGGAAGGTCCTGAAAGGGCAAAACTTTGGTAGCAGCTTCCCATTGGTCCTTTATTGGAAGGTCCTGAACGTGCTGCAACTATATAAGCTGCGCATGACCGCACGGCCATGCGCTAGTGTACATTTGTAAATGTGTGTGTGTTGTGAGTGAAAGTCGCTCTTTAAATAACCCTCCCTATTGGATGACTGTTCGCGGAAGGTGTATGTTTGCTATCTAGCGCCCGACTTAGCCATCAGCACGTAAACACACAATACAGCGTCTTATTGCTGTGACCGCCAGTGCGGCGCCTTGTGCTTTCACAGCGCTTTCCTGACCCAAGCCTGGGTGGTTAGTGGCGTTCGCCAGTGCGGCACTGCATGCACTCTCGTGCTTCTATTGCTGTCACTCTGACACCTCAGTAGCGGTGTCGAGCGCATGAGGTCTATGTACTCAAATCCTGTGTCTTGGGATTGAGTTCTGAGTCTCGTTGCTTGCGCTCTTGGTGCGGTACCACGGCCCTGTGACGTAACAGTGTTCGCTTCCTTCACACAGGGTGAGGTTAGCCCATGTGTGTATTCACTTTGTACCGCCATATAGTCCGTCATTACTTGGCAGCAGGTTCCATCTCTGCACGGTGGACCCCGGGCTGCGAACGCACCATACTCTATGTGTCTTATTATTTGGTGCGTTCCGCTAGCCCTAACACTCTATAGAGACATTTGCCCCATATAATGCTGCACAAATGTTGATTATTGCCCCATAAGATGCTCCATAGAGATATTTGCCCCATATAATGCTGCCAAATGCTAATTATGGCCCCATAAGATGCTCCATAAAGATATTTGCCCCTTATGCTGTTGCTGCGATTTAAAAAAAAAAAGACATACTCACCTCTCGTCGCTCAGGCCCCGGCACTTGCAATATTCACCTGTCCTCGTTCCACCGCTGGGCTCCATCTTCAGCGTCCTCTGCACTGAGGTTCAGGCAGAGGGCACGCACTAACCACGTCATTGTGCACTCTGACCTGAGCGTCACAGCAGAGGACTTGGAAGACGGAGCCCGGTGGTGGAACGAGGAGAGGTGAATATCGCGCAATGCTGCTCAACCTCCCTATTATTCTCTCTTGCTCCCGGTGCGGTCCCTGGCAGCTTCCCTGATGGTCTTCTCCAGGCGCTGACAGCTTCTTTCAGCATTGAGCAGTCATCAGTACCGCTCATTACAGTAATGAATATGCGGCTCCACCCCTATGAAAGTGGAGTCACTTCCATATTCATTACTGTAATGAGCGGAACCACATGACTGCTCAACGCTGGAAGAAGCTGTCAGTGCCCGGAGACCATCAGGGAAGCTGCCAGGGACCACGCCGGGAGCAGGTGAGCATGTCACAGCCGCCGCTTCCTCTCCCCCACCGACCACCCTGGGACAATGACTGGAGTATAAGCCGAGAGATGCACTTTCAGCCTAAAAAAATGAGCTGAAAATCTTGGCTTATACTCGTATACATTCGGTAAGTTTAATGAACCATGCACGATTTATTTTGAGGACTATTGCTAAAAAAGGGTTAAAATTTAGTTAATGACTGACAGAAATGAATACACTTTTCTGTACTTTTAATGATATTAATCAGGTGGAAGATTTTTTTGTGAATTGGGCACAACTTTTAATTTTATACAAGAGGTGCAACTAAATCTGAATTTTTCATTCATGGCTATCACTTAAATAGGCAATGTAATGTCAACAAAAATTTTAGAAATCAAATTCATATAAAAAAAATTTGTAGAATATCTTATATGACAAATACAGTTTTGTTTCTCCACTTTTGAGCCAATTTTTCATCTTATTATTATTATTATTATTATAGCGCCATTTATTCCATGGTGCTTTACATGTGAGGAGGGGTATACATAATAAAAACAGGTACAATAATCTTGAACAATACAAGTCACAACTACAAGTCATCTCACCCTGCTTCCTGAACTTATCATCCACTGATCCACAACCTATGATCCACACTAGATACAACTCAAATCCATCTTTTTCAAGACAAGACAGACCACCGGCACAGTGAGTGTTTACACCTGTGTTCCAAATTATTATGCAAATTTGATTTATTTGTCATAAAGATTTAATTGTTTTGTTTTTCAAATAAACTCGTGGATGGTATTGTGTCTCAGGGCTCAATGGATCACTGAAATCAATCTTAAACACATGTGATAATTAGTTTTCCAGGTGATTCTAATGAAAGGAAAACTACTTAAAAATGATGTTCCACATTATTAAGCAGGCCACAGTTTTCAAGTAACATGGGAAAGAAAAAGGATCTCTCTGCTGCTGAAAAGCATCAAATAGTGCAATGCCTTAGTCAAGCGATGAAAACATTAGATATTTCCCGAAAACTTAAGCGTGATCATCGTTCTGTTAAGAGATTTGTGGCTGATTCTGAGCACAGATGTGTTTGTGCTGATAAAGGCAGAATGATGAAGGTTTCTGCCAGGCAAGCTCATAGGATTAAGAAAGCAGCTGCTAAAAAGCCATTACAAACCAGTAAACAGATATTTGAAACTGCTGGTGCCTCTGGAGTCTCTGGAACCTCAAGGTGTAGGATCCTTAAAAGGCTTGATGTGGTGCATAAACCTACTATTCGGCCATCTCTAAACAGTGTTCATGAGCAGAAACGGTTGCAGTGGGCTCAGACATACTTGAAGACTAATTTTCAAACAGTCTTTTTTACTGATGAGTGTCGAGCAACCCTGGATGGTCCAGATGGATGGAGTAGTGGATGGTTGGTGGATGGCCACCATGTCCCAACAAGGCTGCGACGTCAGCAAGGAGGTGGAGGAGTCATGTTTTGGGTGGGAATCATGGAGAAACAGCTGGTAGGGCCCTTTAAGGTTCCTGAAGGTGTGAAAATGACCTTTGCAAAGTATATAGAGCTTCTGACTAACAACTTTCTTCCATGGTATAAAAAGCAGAAACGTGCCTTCAGGAGCAAAATCATCTTCATGCATGACAATGCACCATCTCATGCTGCAAAGAATACCTCTGAGTCATTGGCTGCTATGGCCTTAAAAGGAGATAAACTCATGGTGTGGCCACCATCTTTCCCTGACCTCACCCCTATAGAGAACCTTTGAAGTATCATCCAGCAAAAGATCTATGAGGGTGGGAGGCCATTCACATCAAAACAGCAGCTCTGGGAGGCTATTCTGACTTCATGCAAAGAAATACAAGCAGAAACTCTCCAAAAACTCACAAGCTCAATGGATGCAAGAATTGTGAAGGTGATATCAAAGAAGGGTTCCTATGTTAACATGTAACTTGGCCTGTTAGGATGTTTTGGAGTTAAAAAGCTTTTTTGTTCAGTGAATGTGACCTTCTAATACTGCAAATTCCACAAATGAGCATTTTCAGTTCTTTAAAACATATCAAATGTTTAGAAATTCGGATGTGCCTAATAATTTGGAACAGTGCATTTTGCGTTTTTATTCATCTTGGAGTTTATACTGTTATCATTGGGAGGTTTCTTCAATAAAATTCGATGTATACTCTAACGGTGATGACTTTTATTAGACTGACTGTCATGTTCACCGACCATTTAGGAAAATCTGAGAAAAATATCATTTGCATAATAATTTGGAACATGGTGTAGTTCTAGAGCATATTGAAGTCTAATGACAATGGGAAAGAGGAAAGAGGAGCATAGTGAGAAAACAAGCAGAGGCAAAAATACATAAATCATGATGCAGTTTAATTTACCTGATCCCACTGCAGGATTAAGATCTACGCTGCTGAGAACTATACGTGCTTGCCTCAATGTGCCTGCTGCTTCTGTCTGTGTGTTACCTTTGGAAAGAATAGCAGGAATCTCTCTTTGTCTGTGTGTGCAGTGCATAGGAGACATCATAGTAGTTAGTCTACACCCACTAGCTCAGAGTCAATTACAAATTATAGACAGAGACAATCAGAGGTTGACAGCTGTTTTTTTGCATCTACTGTATATTATATTTGAAATCATTTACCAGTACATTAATCACCTTTGCATTATAATATTACAATTTGCTACACATTACATGATTAAAAATTACATAATTTTTTTGTCATTTGATCTCGTATAACACACTTTAAAGAGAATATCTGGGACGTTACAAAAAACAAAAAATGTATTTAAGCGCTAAGATGCAGGTAGTTGCTACTTACCTGCCTGCTGTTTCCAACGCCGTTCTTTTCCAGCACAGAGAAGTCACAGACCGCTCCTGAAAGGGATTCAGAAGCCTTTGCTGATGTTAGGTCTACAGAGTGGAGGCTTCTTTTTCAGTCCACTGTGTCGACAGGGCAAGACTTCCGAGGTCATCCTGATTGAAAGTCAGATCCCGCTGCCTAACTGGGCGATCCAGCTGTCAGTCAGAATGACCTTGGAAGTCTCACCCCGTCACATCGAAGAGGCAGCTGAATCCTCATCTGGAGTGGTCTGTGAACGCTCTGTGCTGGGGAAGAATGACGCCTGCACAAGTTGCAATTTCCTGACTGTTAGTGCTTAGAGACATTTTTTGTTTTTTGTAAAGTCCCGGATATCCCCTTTAATGTATGCTTTGCTTCTCTATGATGGTCTTCAGTCTAGTCATTTCAAGTTACTCAAAAAATGGCAACAGTAGGATAGGGCCCCCCTACAGGTGTTGTTGGCAACAAGAAAAAATCTGAGTTTTTTCTTGAAATTGAACATTTATAACAAAGAAACTTGAGGGAAGAGAAAATTAAGTCAAAACAGATTTTTAACAATAACAGCATATTCTTAAAGGACACAGGTTATTAATAATATTCTAATGTTAAATTGACAATTTGGTCGTAAATGTTCATAAAATTCGAATTTTCCTGTACGTGCTGATTTTACTGGGAAATTTAATTTACAAAGAAATGTCATGTCTTTTATTCCATCTAGATCCCAGAGCATAATAAATGTAAGATGTAAAGATAAAACCCTAATAAATAATACTCACCTTCTGCTCACCTCCCGGCTACTCACGCTGCTCCTTGTCGACTGTCTGGTCCTCCGCATCTCTGTCAGTTGCATCTCCATCCTGGTGTTCACTCTAAACCAGGAATTCCTGCCATTAGTAGGCATGTGCAATGAACTCTATGGCCTTTTCAAGGTCAGAAACCCAGGCCTACAATGAACACCATGCCAAAGATATGACTTTTTTTCCTTTTAAACTTTTGGCTGCCCTTTACTGTTCAACAAGGTGGCGGCTGCAGCTGGCCACCATTTTGCCGATGTTCTGAAGAGATAATTACAAGAAATCCATATTCTCTAAAGTACAGATGTTTGTGAAATTTGAATAGAATTTTATTAGATTTGAATAAATTAACTCACCTCTATTGCTTGTACAATACTTTGTACAATACTTTGATTTTGATTGTAATGAGACTTGCGGCTGCTCTCTCACTTCCTCCGGATGTGTGATTTGTTCTAAGGTGGGGAGAGTAAAATGGCTACTGATCAGATGCAGGGCTCAGTTGAAATAACAATGTCATGCACAAGCATCAACACCACTGAATTGGTTAAAGCACTGGAGGTGATAATATCTGTTATTATTTTATAAGGGAGGTACATTTAGATTAAAAAGGGGACCTGAGTAGTGGACTAATCCTTTCAGGCTGAACATTCTAGTCTGTTATATATGATAGTGTGTTCATTACTAAAAAAAAAAAAAAGAGTCTAGGCTTAGAAAATATATCTGCTTTCTTGCAAAAATAGTGCTATACAGTACCTGCCAATGGATTGTGTCTCATATTACTCCACAATCCAATTAAACAAGCCCTCCCATGAAAGTTTTTATCCTTTTAATATATTGCAGTCATCATATATCACTGTATACTTACAATTTCTCTTTTTGCCTTTCTACCCAGTAAATTCTTCTCTTTTCCATTAGGTCTATGACCTCATGTGATTAAAAACTGACTAGCTGAATCTTTTTACTAAGCTCTATGTAGAAACTGAACGTCAATTTTCCCTGCGTGAATCATCACTGCAAAAGTCACTGACAGGAGGGAGGAGTAGGGGAAGTGCTTCTTTAAGGCTAGGTTCCCACTATGAGTTTTTGTTTCATTTCTGACGCTGTGTATTTTTACTGTGTCAAAAATGCAGTATCTTACAGTTCCAGCAAAGTTTAAGACAAAGTTTATTCTTATATGCTTATGGAGCGCCCCCAAGGGCTAGGTGTATTCGGTACCAGGTCCTTCGGTTCTCAAGGGGGATGTCACGGTGGCTGACCCGGTCCGTGGCCCGTGGGACGTCCATGTTAAAGGGGAAAGGTCTTTAAAGGGGAAATGTTCGTGACGCCACCTGTGGTATTTGGTCAGGGTGACCGATGCTGCTTAGGGGTCCGCTGGGGTGATGTTATGGCAGCTAGATGGTATACCTTCCCACAGGTGAAGTGTGTCCCCAGGGCTTCCCAGAGTGTAGATAGTGGATGGTGTGAGGCGCAGTGAAGAATGAGGACACAAGGTTGCAGTCTCTTTACCTTTTTACTGTAGGCTTCAGCATCCACAGGCCAGAGCACCAGATCACAGGGCAGGCAGAGTCCAGACAGTTTGGAGGCAAGCCCAAAGTCCCTTTATCCAGGTGGAAATCAGTAGCCTTCCTCTAGCGCCTTGGTGTTGTAGTACCTTATTGCTAAGCCTCTCGTAAGGTCCTCACAGATGTTGTAGATGTTATTGATGTTATCGCTCTCTCTGTCCCCCAGATGGATAGGACAAACCCGTATGACCGGTGACTTGAGGCTTTTTACAGGGACTCTATCATGCCCCGGCCTCTCGTGGGTGCCACCTTGCCTCCTGGGTATAGGGCGGATCAGTAACTTGCAATTAGCTGTCCTGCCATCTCTGGAGCAAGGCATAAAGGACTGTTGCTCCCTCGGTGTTTCGGCTACTGGGATTCTGCACCTCAGAAGGAGGCAGCCTGTGCAGGGCAGAACTCCTTCTGGTTTCCACTCCTTTTGCTATGACTTCTTTCTCACCCTCTCTACAATACAGTTCTCTGTTCGTGTCCTTTCTTAGGAAGTGCCGCGCGTGGGGCAGGCGCAGCTCCGTGACCTTCTGTCTAGACCTCTGACAGGCTCCCACCCCTGTCAGGGACCAACTAACTGAGCCGAAGCACAGCCAGCAACTGCCTAACTTCCTATCCAGGCCACCAGTTTTACCTAAGTGTGAAGAGTGCCCTAATAAATAGGAGCATAGCTCCCCCTGGTGGACTGGAGTGTGAATTGTGTTGCATGTTTGTGATACCTGGTAAAGAGATCTCCTTTATTGCCTCCAAATGTAACATCACTCCTTCCTAGAGGAGAATGATATTACTGCAATGACCAGGACCCTGGGGCGCTGCACTTAATTTATCTGCACAGCTACACTAATTATATGGAGAAAAAAGAACAAAAATTGAGCTTATCTTGAGTTGATACACATGCAGAAGTTAAACGCATGTTCACATTGGCCACAAAACATTAACCCCTTCATGACCTTGGGATTTTCATGAAGATGGAAACTCCCTTGACTTGGTCTTCTCCCGACTTTGCTCAGTGGATGACTTCACAAACTCCCCTCTCCCGCTCTCTGACCACAACCTTCTTTCATTCTCTATCAAGAACTGCCATCCCGCTCAGGTCACCCCCACTTTCCACACCTATAGAAACATACAGGCCATTAACACCCAGAAACTTATGAAGAACTTGCAGTCCTCATTGGCCCCTATTTCCTCCATCTCATGTCCTGATTCTGCATTGAAGCATTACAATGAAACCCTGCAAAGTGCTCTGGATGAAGCTGCTCCTCCTATACATAAAACAACTCGGCACAGACGGCAACAACCGTGGCACACGCTGCAAACACGTTTCCTGCAGCGGTGCTCCAGGTGCGCAGAACGTCTGTGGAGAAAATCTAATCTACCCGAAGATTTCATCCATTATAAGTTCATGCTAAAGACATACAATTCTGCCCTTCACCTCTCCAAACAAACCTACTTCAACACCCTCATCACCTCCCTGTCCAATAACCCTAAACGTCTCTTTGACACGTTCCAGTCCCTACTCAACCCAAGAGAGCAGGCCCCAACCACGGATCTCCGTGCTGACGATCTGGCCAATTACTTCAAAGAAAAAATTGACCACATTCGACAGGAAATCATCTCCCAATCTCTTCATACCATGCACTGTCCTCCCTCCCCCACTGCATCTAGTTCACTCTCTGACTTTGAAGCAGTTACAGAAGAAGAAGTAAGCAGGCTCATTGCATCTTCTTGCCCGACCACTTGCACCAGTGACCCCATTCCGTCACATCTCCTCCAGTCCCTTTCCCCGGCTATCACCTCTCACCTAACAAAAATATTCAACCTTTCCCTCACTTCCGGTATTTTTCCCTCCTCATTTAAGCATGCCATCATACATCCATTACTTAAAAAACCATCCCTCGATCAAAACTGTGCCGCTAATTATAGACCTGTCTCTAATCTTCCCTTCATCTCTAAACTCCTCGAACGCCTGGTCCACTCCCGTCTTACCCGCTATCTCTCAGATAACTCTCTTCTCGACCCTCTTCAATCTGGCTTCCGCTCTTTACACTCTACTGAAACTGCCCTCATTAAAGTCTCTAATGACCTACTAACAGCTAAATCTAATGGTAACTACTCCATGCTAATTCTCTTGGATCTCTCTGCAGCATTCGACACTGTGGATCATCAGCTCCTCCTCACTATGCTCCGCTCCATCGGCCTCAAGGACACCGTTCTCTCCTGGTTCTCCTCCTATCTCTCTGACCGATCCTTCACTGTATGTTTTGCTGGTTCCTCCTCCTCTCACCTTCCCCTTACTGTTGGGGTTCCTCAAGGATCAGTCCTAGGCCCCCTACTCTTCTCGTTGTATACTGCCCCTATTGGACAAACAATCAGTAGATTTGGTTTCCAGTACCATCTCTATGCTGACGACACCCAATTATACACTTCTGCTCCCGATATCACACCGACCTTTTTAGAAAACACCAGTGATTGTCTTACCGCTGTCTCTAACATCATGTCCTCCCTCTATCTGAAACTAAACCTGTCAAAAACTGAACTCCTCGTGTTCTCTCCCTCTACTAACCTACCTTTGCCTGACATTGCCATCTCCGTGTGCGGTTCCACCATTACTCCAAAGCAACATGCCCGCTGCCTTGGGGTCATCCTTGATTCTGACCTTTCATTCACCCCCTACATCCGATCACTGGCTCGCTCTTCTTACCTGCATCTCAAAAACATTTCTAGAATTCGCCCTTTTCTTACTTTCGACTCTGCAAAAACTCTGACTGTTTCACTTATTCATTCTCGTCTGGACTATTGTAACTCTCTACTAATCGGTCTCCCTCTTGCAAAACTCTCCCCGCTCCAATCTGTCCTGAATGCTGCAGCCAGGATCATATTCCTCACCAACCGTTACACCGATGCCTCTACCCTGTGCCAGTCATTACACTGGCTACCCATCCACTCCAGAATCCAGTACAAAACTACTACCCTCATCCACAAAGCACTCCATGGCTCAGCACCACCCTACATCTCCTCCCTGGTATCAGTCTACCACCCTACCCGTGCCCTCCGCTCCGCTAATGACCTCAGGTTAGCATCCTCAATAATCAGAACCTCCCACTCCCGTCTCCAAGACTTTACACGTGCTGCGCCGATTCTTTGGAATGCACTACCTAGGTTAATACGATTAATCCCCAATCCCCACAGTTTTAAGCGTGCCCTAAAAACTCATTTGTTCAGACTGGCCTACCGCCTCAATGCATTAACCTAACGATCCCTGTGTGGCCTATTTATAATAAAAAAAAAAAAAAAAGGTTCCTCGCATCATGTTCTCATACACTTTATGCAGTATTAGCCCTCTGTGTCTGTACTGCTACATACTTAGGCAGGTAACTGGTTCATGCAGCTTTACATGAACACCTGAGCCTTACACTATAGCTGGTCCGAATAACTAAAGCAATTGTTACCATCCACCTCTCGTGTCTCCCCTTTTCCCCATAGTTTGTAAGCTTGCGAGCAGGGCCCTCACTCCTCCTGGTATCTGTTTTGAACTGTGATTTCTGTTATGCTGTAATGTCTATTGTCTGTACAAGTCCTCTCTATAATTTGTAAAGCGCTGCGGAATATGTTGGCGCTATATAAATAAAATTATTATTATTATTTTATTATTATTATTTTCCGTTTTTCCGTGTTCGTTTTTCACTCTCCTCCTTCCCAGAGCCATAACCTTTTTATTTTTCTGTCAATATGGCCTTGTGAGGACTTATTTTTTGTGAAACAAGTTGTACTTTTGAACAACATCATTGGTTTCAGCAGGTCGTGTACTAGAAAATTGGGAAAAAATTCCAAGTGCCGTGAAATTGCAAAAAAAGTGCAATCCCACACTGTTTTTTTGTTTGGCTTTTTTGCTAGGTTCACTAAATGCTAAAACTGACCTGTGATTATGATTCTCCAGGTCATTACGAGTTCATAGACACCTAACATATCTAGGTTATTTTTTATCTAACTGGTGAAAAAAAATGCCAAACTTTGCTAAAAAAAAATTGCGCCATTTTCCGATACCCGTAGCGTCTCTATTTTTCAGGATCTGGGGTCGGTGGAGGACTTATTTTTTGCGTGCCAAGCTGGCGTTTTTAATGATACCATTTTGGTGCAGATACGTTCTTTTGATCGCCCGTTATTGCATTTTAATGCAATGTTGCGGTTACCAAAAATCGTAATTCTGGCGTTTCGAATTTTTTTCTCGCTACGCTGTTTAGCGATCAGGTTAATGCTTTTTTTTGATAGATAGGGCGATTCTGAGTGCGGCGATACCAAATATGTGTAGGTTTGATTTTTTTATTGATTTATTTTGAATGGGGTGAAAGGGGGGTGTTTTAAACTTTTATATTTTTTTATTTTTTTCACATTTTTTTTTACTTTTCTTTTCACTTTTGCCATGCTTCAATAGCCTCCATAGGAGGCTAGAAGCTGGCACAACTCGATCGCTTCTGCTACATAGCAGCGATCATCAGATCGCTGCTATGCAGCAGAAATGCAGGTGTGCTATGAGCACCGACCACAGGGTGGCTCTCACAGCTAGCTGGGATCATTAACCATAGAGGTCTCAAGGACCTCTATGGTTACTATGCAGAAGCATCGCTGACCCCCGATCATGTGACGGGGGTGAGCGATGCGCTCATTGCTGGCCGGATGGCCGGAAGCGCCGGTTAAATGCCGCTGTCAGCGTTTGACAGCGGCATTTAACGAGTTAATAGCGTCAGGTGGATCGCGATTCCACCCGTCGCTATTGCGGGCACATGTCAGCTGTTCAAAACAGCTGACATGTCCCTGCTTTGATACGGGCTCACTCTGATCGGGACAGTCCTGCACTGTCTAATATTAAAACCTTACCATGTGTCAATGTTGACCTCAGTGTGAATAAGGGCAGTGTGTAGGACTGATCAGAGTTACCTTGACCCGGTGGGATGGGTTTTGTGCTATTTTTTGATCAAAAAACAGTATTACTAAAAACTCTGTTATTTAAATGCACTTTTGCTTTTTTACTTAGTTACATCAGGGTTTTTGCTTACTTTTTTGTTGGGAATTCTGCTCTTAGGCTCCCTCCGGTGGTTATGAGTGGTAGTGCTGCGGTAGTTGGATCGCAGCATTTATCAGGTGTTTCTATTTTTTGCAATTTGGGCTGGGCTATTTAGTCCTGCTTTATCCTTTAGTCAGTGCCAGTTGTCCATTGTTTTTGGAGGATTCACATCCATACCTGGTCTCTTCTGTTCTGCTGTTCATTTCAACAAAGATAAGTTCTGGCTTTGTTTTTGCTGTCCACCTGCTGTGGACCTTATAGTTTTGTGCATTTTCATGTTTTTTCTAGTCCAGCTTTGTCTGTGAAGGATTTTTTGCAGCCAAGCTGTGTCTCTGGAAATGCAGATATACCCTCCATGTCTTTAGTCAGATGTGGTGTTTTGTATTTTCTGTGGTGGATATTTTCTAGTGTTTTAATACTGACCGCATAGTACTCCGTCCTATTCTTCTTCTTCCTCTCACAGTCAATATTTGTGGGGCGCTGTCTATCCTTTGGGGATTTTCTCTGAGGCAAGATAGGTTTCCTGTTTCTGTCTTTAGGGGAAGTTAGTTCTTAGGCTGTGTTGATGGGTCTAGGGAGTGTTAGGTACCCCCCACGGCTACTTCTAGTTGTGCTGCTAAGTTCAGGGTTTGCGGTCAGTACAGGTACCACCTTCTCCAGAGTACGTCTTATGCTGCTCCTAGGCCACCAGATCATAACACTTTTTCTCTTGTAGGTACTAATTATATGAAGATTGTTTGGCCTGTAATCGGAGCTATGTAAAATTCATGTAGATCAAGTAAGACCATCACATGAGGATTGCAACACAACTACTTTGTATGTACTTGCGAAAACAGCTGCCTGTTGATCGAGTAGCCTAGTGGAAATGGCTCGGGTAAGCCTTTCATGGATTCAAGAAGTGACAAAACTGAATTTACCTATACTGGAAAAGGCGATTATTAAATAACTAGGTGTTTCCAGCCAGCTAACGCTCGGCACGCTCATTGCTATCTAATTAACGCTGCTGGTGATTAAACTAAAGTAAATAATGACAACATTCAATAGCGCTTACACAGGTGGTAAATTAATGTGTGGTAATGTGTGGGGACAGAGCCTCGTGTGGTAATGTGTGGGGACAGAGCCTCGTGTGGTAATGTGGGGGGACGGAGCCTCGTGAGGTAATTTGTGGGGACGGAGCCTCGTGTGGTAATGTGTGGGGACAGAGCCTCATGTGGTAATGTCTGGGGATGGAGTCTCGTGTGGTAATGTGTGAGAACGGAGCATCATGTGGTAATGTGTGGGGACGGAGCTTCGTGTGGTAATGTGTGGGGATGGAGCCTCTTGTGGTAATGTGTGGGGATGGAGCCTCGTGTGGTAATGTGTGAGGACGGAGCCTCGTGTGGTAATGTGTGGGGACAGAGCCTCGTGTGGTAATGTGTGAGGACAGAGCCTCCTGTGGTAATGTGTGGGGACGAAGCTTCGTGTGGTAATGTGGTGGGACGGAGCCTCGTGTGGTAATGTGTGGGGGCAGAGCCTCGTGTGGTAATGTGTGGGGACAGAGCCTCATGTGGTAATATGGGGAGGCGGGATTATGTGTGGTAATGTGGTGGGGGCAGGATTATGTGTGGTAATGTGGTGGGGGGTGGGATTATCTGTGGTAATGTGGTGGGGGTGGGATTATGTAGGGTAATGTGGTGGGGGACGGGATTATGTGCGGTAATGTGGTGGGGGGCATGATTATGTGGTAATGTGGTGGGGGGGCGGGATTATGTGTGGTAATGTGGTGGGGGGTGGGATTATCTGTGGTAATGTGGTGGGTGGGCGGGATTATGTGTGGTAATGTGGTGGGGGGTGGGATTTTGTGTGGTAATGTGGTGGGGGGTGGGATTATGTGTGGTAATGTGGTGGGGGTGGGATTATGTGTGGTAATGTAGTGGGGGCAGGATTATTTGTGGGGACGGAGCCTCGTGTAGTAATGTGGGGGGATGGAGCCTCATGTGGTAATGTGTGGGGACGGAGCCGCGTGTGGTAATGTGTGGGGACGGAGCCTCGTGTGGTAATGTGGGGGGGCGGGATTATGTGTGGTAATGTGGTGGGGGCAGGATTATATGTGGTAATGTGGTGGGGGGCGGGATTATCTGTGGTAATGTGGTGGGGGGCGGGATTATCTGTGGTAATGTGGTGGGGGGGCGGGATTATGTGTGATAATGTGGAGGGCGGGATTATGTGTGGTAATGTGGTGGGGGATGGGATTATGTGGTAATGTGGTGAGGGCGGGATTATCTGTGGTATGGTGGGGGGGCAGGATTATGTGTGGTAATGTGGTGGGGGTAAAAATACCTATTCCCAGTGAAACACAAAAACAAAAAAAGAATCTAATAGTGCCCCTAACCTAACATATCACCCTACGCTTATCTGCTGTCCCTTCCTAACAGTGGAGGTTGGCACCCTGATAGAATGTTTTTTGGTGCCCCCACTCCGAGGCGGCTATCCCCAGCTCACCCTGTTAAGTTACTAACACACTATAGGTGGGAAAACAATGAGCGTATAAAAGAAATGAAGGAAAGCGTAGGGTAAAAAAACTAAAGTGCACAAATAATATATCAACCCCCAAGCAACATCCCACATAAGACAATAGATACACTGAAAATGAGCAATGATATTAACATATGGCTATATGCCCATAGCGCACTTGCTCCAATACTTACTGCAGCCAAGATTTAAATAAGGCTGCAGACACAACTATCGGGATAATGATAGCAGGGGGAGGAATTTGATAACCTAAAATAGCCTGGTTCAATACACTACAAGACTGTGCATGGCAACCAATCTTGGATAGCTGTTAGCAGTATTCAATATTACTACATTTTTGAACAAAAATCAGCAATATAAAGTATATAACACTGCAAAAGGGAGAATTAAGCCAAAAGGCCCTCAGCTGCAGGCTGGTAGCTAGAATACTAGTAACTGACAATAGCTGCTTTAAAACATGCACAGTCTAACAATTTAGAATAAATGATTCCAAGGACAGCAAGGGAGGGTATTAACCCAAGAACCACTTAGCTTCCAACCAATAGCCCCGACGCGTTTCACCGTCATACGGTTCCTCAGGAGGCAGAGATGTAGAACCAGTAGTGCATAGATGCAGGTGCCCTGATACCCGGGCAGGTAATGTGGTGGGGGGCAGGATTATGTGTGGTAATGTGGTGGGGGGTGGGATTATGTGTGGTAATGTGGTGTGGGGCGGGATTATGTGTGGTGATGTGTGATGTGGTGGGGGGCAGGATTATCTGTGGTAATGTGGTGGGGGGTGGGATTATGTGTGGTAATGTGGTGTGGGGCGGGATTATGTGTGGTGATGTGTGATGTGGTGGGGGGCAGGATTATGTGTGGTAATGAGGAGGGGGCGGGATTTTGTGTGGTAATGTGGGGGGTGGGATTATTTGTGGGGACAGAGTCTCGTGTGGTAATGTGGGGGGACTAAGCCTCATGTGGTAATGTGTGGGGATGGAGCCTCGTGTGGTAATGTGGTGGGGGGTGCGATTATGTGTGGTGATGTGGTGGGGGGCAGGATCATGTGTGGTGATGTGGTGGGGGCAGGATTTTGTGTGGTGATGTGGTGGGGGCGGGATTGTGTGTGGTAATGTGGTGCGGGGGCGTAATTGTGTGTGGTAATGTGGTGGGGGGTGGGATTATCTGTGGTGATGTGGTGGGGGGGCAATATTATGTGTGGTAATGTGGTGGGAGGACGGGATTATGTGTGGTGATGTGGGGGGCAGGATTGTGTGTGGTGATGTGGTGCGGATTGTGTGGTAATGTGGTGGGGGGTGGGATTGTGTGTGGTAATGTGATGGGGGCTGGATTGGTTGTGGTAATGTGGTGGGGCGGGATTTTGTGTGGTAATGTTGTGGGGGCGGGATTGTGTGTGGTAATGTGGTGGGATGGTGGGATTGTGTGTGGTAACGGGGTGGGGGGCGGTATTGTGTGTGGTAATGTGGTGGGAACGGGATTGTGTGTGGTAATGGGGTGGGATGGCGGATTATGTGTGGTGATGTGGTGGGGGCGGAGCTACTGTGCAGGGGGCGGGATTAGCGAGTAATCACGATGCCTCTTATATATATAGATTGTAATGACATGTTAAGATGCCTACCAGACAGCTTACAAGCACACTAATCAGGATTTTTAAACCTAAAAAAAAAAAACAAGGCCCAAACTGAATTCTCTAGTTTGTTTCATCTTGTCTGGTTCAGGCAAGTTAAGGCTCTTAGAACCGTTTTCCAGGCTTTCAAAAAAAATTTGGCTTATAATCTTTATCAATCCAGAATTACTACTAACACTGGTCTGTATTTACAATGCTGAATTGAAAATTGACTTTACTGACATGTGGCTTATCCAGCCAATCGTTGGTCACAATTTGTCAGTAAGCATGGTCCTATTGCAACTCTGGAACGGCCACGTTAGTATGGGATTTAAAATATAATAAAAAAAACAAACAAACTGATTTACAGGTTAATTTTCTTCTTTGTGTTGCTATAAAAGTTCTGTACTTTTTTGCTGCACCTTCACAAAAATACTCAAGTGAAGCTTTAACAATGCAATGGTCACTTACAACTATTTGAAAGTAGAATTACATTTGTATGTAAAAAATCAACTACCATTAATTAAAATAGAACATTTCCCTTTAAACTTCACGGTTTCAGCAGTATCTTCCAAAATAAGACACACTACGTTAAAGCAAGACTACAGTAGAATATTTAGATTTGTCAGTATTTTGGCTGCTGCCTTCACCAAGGAAGTTCTATTCTTCAGAAATCAGCAGTAAAGTTCTCCACAAATAAACAAAGGCTTGTTTCCTGGGGGAAATGCTTCTTAATATTACAGCAAAGTTCTCAAAGTCCTTCTGTTCCATCCTTTACCAATGTGGTTTCACAAGAAGACACAGATTATTTTAATGCCCCAGGATGCCAGGAAATTTTCATTTTACTTCTTTAGATCTCTTGGATAAAAGTAGGACAGTTTGGAAAAGAATTCCCATTGCTGTCTTATATTTCGATTCTTCAAGAAAATATGTTATGTTTTCTAAGATCTGATACTCTGTAGTTTATTTTTAGCTGCGTAGCAGTATTATTTTACACTCTTTTTTTCAGCTGTGTTACTTACCCCCTGTTATTTTCTGCTGCTGGCTCATGTATATGTTTGATTTGTCAGCCAAATTATCAGTAATGACTTTCACACTGGTAAAGTACATATACTGGTTAGATGTAATATTTCCTGTCTTAACAATTACTGAATTTTAATGTTTAGAAAACATTATGCTTCAAATTTAAATGAAATGAGCTCCTCCTTTATTGTGTCAATGTGAAATCAGGTATTTCTCAATATTAGAGAAGTGGAACGAAAAAATGTAGATGCAATGACTGACTGTACTCAGTATCCAGTAATACCCACTAAAATACTTAAATACAGTATATGTGTGCTGTAACTACTAATTGTACAATAAATACTTTACCAGTAACAATGTCCAATTATCCCGATTGCCACCATACAAGGGCAATCTGGAAGAATCGAGGCTAAGCGCCAGAATTGGCACATTAAAGGATGGATAGATGAGCCATTTCTGGAGCTGCTGACGGCGGATCTTATTAGACTGGGAAGGGGCCAATATACATTTCCATTCTCAGCCTATTAATATCAGCTGATTACTAAAAATAGAGGGAACTGCACATATTTTGTTAAGTTTCTGCCATTTTCAATAACCAGCAAATGCAGAGCAGACAGCTGGGGGCTGATATTAATAGGCTGGGAAGGTCCATGGATAGGGTTGAGCGACCTTGACTTTTTTAGAGTCGAGTCGGGCTTCGCGAAACCCGACTATCTCAAAAGTGGAGTCGAGTGGAATCGGCCGATTATCGCGAAAAGTCGGGGATCGACCGAAACACGAAACCCAATGCAAGTCAATGGGGGAGCATAGTCGGCAGTGAGTGGAGGCCAGGCAAACACCTACAGTGCCCATTTTAATGGCAAAAAACATACATTCTTGTTACTGAAGCTTGTCAATCTAAATTTACCTTATAATAATATTAAGGCATTGGAAATTGGGGGTCATTTGGCTAAAGTTGTGGGGGGTAGGGCTGGTTCAAGTAATTAGTGGGCCCAGGAAATCTGGACCACGTCACGGCAGTGGAGCAGGGAGAGGTAAGTATTTCAACTTTGCAAGTGCTGTGATCCTTAGCAAGCAGGGGGGGCCCACTCGTTGGCATTGGCACTGGCACAGGGCCCCTCAAAGTACGGCGGTGTGTTTGCACGGCGGGGGCGCCTCCCACCGGCAGTGACATTTTTGCATACTATGAGGGGCCCTGTGCCAGTGACATCGCCAATGAGTATTCCTCCCCCCACCTGATGAAGGAACCTGCACCTTCATCTGCACCTTCCTCTTTGTCCCCGTGTAAGGTGGTATGGTATGCGGGAAGGGGTACCTGACTTTCAGCAGGGTCACAATCTTGCAGTGTAGCGTGCGTGGGGAATGTTGCGTTATGGGTCAATGTACCAGCAGACTCATCTATCACTGGCTGGGCAATGGGCAGGATGAGGGGGAAACAGATATGGACCCAAAGAATAAAGTGGGCTAAATGCAGTTCAAAATTGGTAACAGGACTAACCAGGGGGCATTTCTTTGTTCAGTGGAGGACAACTGGAATGAGAGGATGACACAGAGAGTAGGCCCAAATCAGTAAGTAGTCTAAATGCAGTTCAAAATTGGCAACAGTAGTAAACAGGCGGCACAGCTTTGTTCACTGGAGGAGAGCAGCAAGGAGCGGCAGACACCGATAGAAGGCCCCAACCCAATTAGTAGGCCCACTGCAGTTTTACAATTCCATTAGGCTGAAAACCAGATAATTGTAGGTCATTTTTTGTAAAGAGGACAGCTGTATTGAGTGGAGCAGCCAGACACTACAAGTAGGCCTTACACCACAAAGTTGGCTCGACACAGGTTTAAAAAAGGTTACATGGGTACACGGTCTGCATTGGTGTGCTCAGTGGAGGACAATTGGAAGGAGGGACCGCAGAAAGACTTAGTAGGCGTAAAATAACAAAATATGCTCTATGCAGCTTCGATTATGTGGCAACCTGGAGAACACCTTGGAGCGGCAGACACCGTCTCTACGACCCAGACCCAACTTGTAGGCCTAATGTAGTGTTGTTTCAACAACTACTTAAGACGAGCATGAAGATTGAAGCAATGGAGAGGCAACCTGGAGAACACCTTGGTGCGGCAGACACCGTCTCTACGACCCAGACCCAACTTGTAGGCCTAATGTAGTGTTGTTTCAACAACTACTTAAGACGAGCATGAAGATTGAAGCAACGGAGAGGCAACCTGGAGAACACCTTGGAGCGGAAGACACCGTCTCTACAACCCAGACCCAACTTGTAGGCCTAATGCAGTGTTGTTTTCAACAAATACTAAACGAGAGCTAGAAGAACGAAGCTATGGAGAGGCAACCTGGAGAACACCTTGGAGCGGAAGACACCGTCTCTACAACCCAGACCCAACTTGTAGGCCTAATGCAGTGTTGTGTTCAACAACTACTAAACGAGAGCTAGAAGATCGAAGCTATGGAGAGGCAACCTGGAGAACACCTTGGAGCGGAAGACACCGTCTCTACAACCCAGACCCAACTTGTAGGCCTAATGTAGTGTTGTTTCAACAACTACTTAAGACGAGCATGAAGATTGAACCAATGGAGAGGCAACCTGTAGAACACCTTGGAGCGGAAGACACCGTCTCTACAACTCAGACCCAACTTGTAGGCCTAATGCAGTGTTGTTTTCAACAACTACTAAACGAGAGCTAGAAGATCGAAGCTATGGAGAGGCAACCTGGAGAACACCTTGGAGCGGCAGACACCGTCTCTACAACCCAGACCCAACTTGTAGGCCTAATGCAGCGTTGTTTTCAACAACTACTAAACGAGAGCTAGAAGATCGAAGCTATGGAGAGGAAACCTGGAGAACACCTTGGAGCGGCAGACACCGTCTCTACAACCCACACCCAACTTGTAGGCCTAATGTAGTGTTGTTTCAACAACTACTTAAGACGAGCATGAAGATTGAAGCAATGGAGAGGCAACCTGTAGAACACCTTGGAGCGGCAGACACCGTCTCTACAACCCAGACCCAACTTGTAGGCCTAATGCAGTGTTGTTTTCAACAACTACTAAACGAGAGCTAGAAGATCGAAGCTATGGAGAGGAAACCTGGAGAACACCTTGGAGCGGCAGACACCGTCTCTACAACCCAGACCCAACTTGTAGGCCTAATGCAGTGTTGTTTTCAACAACTACTAAACGAGAGCTAGAAGATCGAAGCTATGGAGAGGCAACCTGGAGAACACCTTGGAGCAGAAGACACCGTCTCTACAACCCAGACCCAACTTGTAGGCCTAATGCAGTGTTGTGTTCAACAACTACTAAACGAGAGCTAGAAGATCGAAGCTATAGAGAGGAAACCTGGAGAACACCTTGGAGCGGCAGACACCGTCTCTACAACCCAGACCCAACTTGTAGGCCTAATGCAGTGTTGTTTTCAACAACTACTAAACGAGAGCTAGAAGATCGAAGCTATGGAGAGGAAACCTGGAGAACACCTTGGAGCGGCAGACACCGTCTCTACAACCCAGACCCAACTTGTAGGCCTAATGCAGTGTTGTTTTCAACAACTACTAAACGAGAGCTAGAAGATCGAAGCTATGGAGAGGAAACCTGGAGAACACCTTGGAGCGGCAGACACCGTCTCTACAACCCAGACCCAACTTGTAGGCCTAATGCAGTGTTGTTTTCAACAACTACTAAACGAGAGCTAGAAGATCGAAGCTATGGAGAGGAAACCTGGAGAACACCTTGGAGCGGCAGACACCGTCTCTACAACCCAGACCCAACTTGTTGGCCTAATGCAGTGTTGTTTTCAACAACTACTAAACGAGAGCTAGAAGATCGAAGCTATGGAGAGGAAACCTGGAGAACACCTTGGAGCGGCAGACACCGTCTCTACAACCCAGACCCAACTTGTAGGCCTAATGTAGTGTTGTTTCAACAACTACTTAAGACGAGCATGAAGATTGAAGCAATGGAGAGGCAACCTGTAGAACACCTTGGAGCGGAAGACACCGTCTCTACAACCCAGACCCAACTTGTAGGCCTAATGCAGTGTTGTTTTCAACAACTACTAAACGAGAGCTAGAAGATCGAAGCTATGGAGAGGCAACCTGGAGAACACCTTGGAGCGGCAGACACCGTCTCTACAACCCAGACCCAACTTGTAGGCCTAATGCAGTGTTGTTTTCAACAACTACTAAACGAGAGCTAGAAGATCGAAGCTATGGAGAGGAAACCTGGAGAACACCTTGGAGTGGAAGACACCATCTCTACAACCCAGACCCAACTTATAGGCCTAATGCAGTGTTGTGTTCAACAACTACTAAACGAGAGCTAGAAGATCGAAGCTATGGAGAGGAAACCTGGAGAACACCTTGGAGCGGCAGACACCGTCTCTACAACCCAGACCCAACTTGTAGGCCTAATGCAGTGTTGTTTTCAACAACTACTAAACGAGAGCTAGAAGATCGAAGCTATGGAGAGGAAACCTGGAGAACACCTTGGAGCGGCAGACACCGTCTCTACAACCCAGACCCAACTTGTAGGCCTAATGCAGTGTTGTGTTCAACAACTACTAAACGAGAGCTAGAAGATCGAAGCTATGGAGAGGAAACCTGGAGAACACCTTGGAGCAGAAGACACCGTCTCTACAACCCAGACCCAACTTGTTGGCCTAATGCAGTGTTGTTTTCAACAACTACTAAACGAGAGCTAGAAGATCGAAGCTATGGAGAGGCAACCTGGAGAACACCTTGGAGCGGAAGACACCGTCTCTACAACCCAGACCCAACTTGTAGGCCTAATGCAGTGTTGTGTTCAACAACTACTAAACGAGAGCTAGAAGATCGAAGCTATGGAGAGGCAACCAGGAGACCACCTTGGAGCGGCAGACACCGTTAGTAGGCCCTACCGAAATAGTAGCCCCAATGCAGTTTTCAAATTCCTATAGGCTGAAAACCAGACTATTGACGCTCAGCTTTTTTCAGAGGAGGACAGCTGTATTGAGTGGCGCAGAGAGACACAGGTAGTAGGCCTTAAACAAAAAATTTGGCTCAATGCAGTTTAAAAAAGGTTACAGGGGTACACAGGCAGCATTGCTCTGGTCAGTGGAGGACAATTTCAATTATGGACCGCAGACAGACTTAGTACGCCAACAATTAAAAAAAGGATGCTCTATGCAATTTAAAATAGGTTCCAGGGATACACGGGCAGCAGTGGTGGGGTCAGTGGAGGACTATTGGAAGGAGGGACCGCAGACAGGCTTAGTAGGCCTAACATAACAAAAGTTGGCTGTAGGCACTTTAAAAAAGGTTCCAGGGGTACACGGGCAGCAGTGGTGTGGTCAGTGGAGGACTATTGGAAGGAGGGACCGCAGACAGGCTTAGTAGGCCTAACATAACAAAAGTTGGCTGTAGGCACTTTAAAATAGGTTCCGGGGGTACACGGGCAGCAGTGGTGTGGTCAGTGGAGGACTATTGGAAGGAGGGACCGCAGACAGGCTTAGTAGGCCTAACATAACAAAAGTTGGCTGTAGGCACTTTAAAAAAGGTTCCAGGGGTACACGGGCAGCAGTGGTGTGGTCAGTGAAGGACAATTTCTATAATGGACCGCAGACAGGCTTAGTAGGCCTAACATAACAAAAGTAGGCTGTAGACACTTGGAATTATCTTGCAGGGGTACACAGGCAGCATTGGTGTTGTCAGCGGAGGCCGATTGTAATGAGTGTCTGACAGTTAGTACTCACCAAAAATAAATAGATGTTAATGTCTCGCAATACAATGAAACCAAAAGACAAAAGGGTGGCATACTTTGGTTCAGGGGTGGGCTCCTCTGCTGAGTTTCAGACCTAGTAATTTGGCGCAAAGTAATTACTGGTGTAAATATAGGACACTGCCCCTGACTATTTTAAGTAGCATCATACATGTCAACACATTGGTATTGTCAGTGCCAGGCATTGAAGGATGTCAGCACATAGACTAAACATTGGTGGAGCTGTGAGAGATAATTTTGCAAGTGGTAGAGCACTGTTTGAGCTGGGGGGGAACTCTCTTGTGGCCGGCAGTACAGGCCCAGGGCCCCTCATGTTACAACGGTGTGTCTGACGTTGGGTGCGCACCACCACCGCCAGAGACACTTTATTGTACTATGAGGGACCCAGTGGCAGTGCCGTCGACCAAAAGCGTGCACACCCACCTCTTCAGACAAACGGCACTCTCATGGGTGCTTGCGCCAAGTGGCGAGACCACAGCCCCGTGGGGGGAGTTTGGCCATTTTGGGAGGTGTAAACATGTCATATGCTGGACAAACAGCTGCTGCAAATTACGAGATTGGAAAAGTCAGTCAGAGCAGTCCACAAGCAAGACCTTATCATAGGAAAGCTAGGTGCCAGCCGGGAAAGGTGGGGCAAAAGAATTCGAAATCCAGTTGTGGTTAATTTTAATGAAGGTTAGATCATCAACATTTTGGGTAGCCAGACGAGTCCTTTTTTCGGTTAATATTGAACCTGCAGCACTGAATACTCTTTCTGATAGGACACTAGCTGCTGGGCAAGCAAGCTCCTGCAATGCATATTCTGCCAATTCTGGCCAGGTGTCTAATTTGGATGCCCAGTAATCAAATGGGAATGACGGTTGAGGGAGAACGTCGATAAGGGATGAAAAATAGTTTGTAACCATACTGGACAAATGTTGTCTCCTGTCACTTTGAATTGATGCTGCAGTACCTGTCCTGTCTGCGGTCATAGCAAAATCACTCCACAACCTGGTCAGAAAACCCCTCTGTCCAACGCCACTTCTGATTTGTGCACCTCTAACACCTCTGGCCTGCTGCCCCCTGCAGCTCGTGTGATAACGCTCACCATCGCTGTGTGCTGGGAATGCCTGAATCAAACGGTCAACAAGAGTTGATTGTTTGGTTGCTAATATTTGTTCCAGGTTCTCATGTGGCATAATATTTTGCAATTTGCCTTTATAGCGAGGATCGAGGAGGCAGGCCAACCAGTAATCGTCATCAGTCATCATTTTAATAATGCGTGGGTCCTTTTTGAGGATACGTAAGGCATAATCCGCCATGTGGGCCAAAGTTCCAGTTGTCAAATCTGCGGTCGTGCTGGGTTGAGGGGCAGTTTCAGGCAAATCTACGTCACTTGTCTCCCTAAAAAAACCTGAACCCGGCCTTGCAACGCCACCAGTTGCTATTGGCCCCGGAGAAGCTTCCTCATTAAAAAAAATACTCATCCCCATCATCTTCCTCGTCCTCCTCCTCCTCCTGTTCGCCCGTTACCTCGTCCTGTACACTGCCCTGACCAGACAATGGCTGACTGTCATCAAGGCTTTCCTCTTCCTCTGCTGCAGACGCCTGCTCCTTTATGTGCATCAAACTTTGCATGAACAGACGCATTAGGGGGATGCTCATGCTTATTATGGCGTTGTCTGCACTAACCAGCCGTGTGCATTCCTTAAAACACTGAAGTACTTGACACATGTCTTGTACCTTCGACCACTGCACACCTGACAACTCCATGTCTGCCATCCTACTGCCTGCCCGTGTATGTGTATCCTCCCACAAAAACATAACAGCACGCCTCTGTTCGCACAGTCTCTGAAGCATGTGCAGTGTTGAGTTCCACCTTGTTGCAACGTCGATGATTAGGCGATGCTGGGGAAGGTTCAAAGACGGCTGATAGGTCTGCATACGGCTGGAGTGTACAGGCAAACGGCGGATATGCGAGCAAAGTCCGCGCACTTTGAGGAGCAGGTCGGATAACCCCGGATAACTTTTCAGGAAGCACTGCACCACCAGGTTTAAGGTGTGAGCCAGGCAAGGAATGTGTTTCAGTTGGGAAAGGGAGATGGCAGCCATGAAATTCCTTCCGTTATCACTCACTACCTTGCCTGCCTCACGATCTACAGTGCCCAGCCATGACTGCGTTTCTTTCTGCAAGAACTCGGACAGAACTTCCGCGGTGTGTCTGTTGTCGCCCAAACACTTCATAGCCAATACATCCTGCTGACGCTTGCCAGTAGCTGCCCCATAATGGGACACATGGTGTGCAACAGTGGCAGCTGCGGATGGAGTGGTTGTGTGACTGCGTTCTGTGGACGAGCTCTCGCTTCTGCAGGAGGACAAGGAGGAGGAGGAGGGGGTGCGAACGGCTACAGCCAACTGTTTCCTAGACCGTGGGCTAGGCAGAACTGTCCCAAAATTGCTGTCCCCTGTGGACACTGCATCCACCACATTCACCCAGTGTGCCGTGATGGACACGTAACGTCCCTGGCCATGCCTACTGGTCCATGCATCTGTTGTCAGGTGCACCTTTGTACTCACAGATTGCCTGAGTGCATGGACGATGCGCTCTTTAACATGCTGGTGGAGGGCTGGGATGGCTTTTCTGGAAAAAAAGTGTCGACTGGGTAGCTCGTAGCGTGGTACAGCGTAGTCCATCAGGGCTTTGAAAGCTTCGCTTTCAACTAACCGGTAGGGCATCATCTCTAACGAGATTAGTCTAGCTATGTTGGCGTTCAAACCCTGTGTACGCGGATGCGAGGCTAAGTACTTTCTTTTTCTAACGAGAGTCTCATGTAGGGTGAGCTGGACTGGAGAGCTGGAGATCGTGGAACTAGCGGGGGTGCCGGTGGACATGGCAGACTGAGAGACGGTTGGAGACGGTATTCTTGCCGGTGCCCTAGATGCAGTCTTTCCTACTACGAAACTGGTGATTCCCTGACCCTGACTGCTTTGGCCTGGCAACGAAACCTGCACAGATACTGCAGGTGGTGCGGAAAATGGTGGCCTTACAGTGACGGAAGGGATGTAGCGTTGCTGACTAGCTTCATTGGCCGAGGGTGCTACAACCTTAAGGGACGTTTGGTAGTTAGTCCAGGCTTGCAAATGCATGGTGGTTAAATGTCTATGCATGCAACTGGTATTTAGACTTTTCAGATTCTGACCTCTGCTTAAGGTAGTTGAACATTTTTGACAGATGACTTTGCGCTAATCAATTGGATGTTGTTTAAAAAAATGCCAGACTGCACTCTTTCTAGTATCGGATACCTTTTCAGGCATTGCAGACTGAGCTTTAACCGGATGGCCACGCTGTCCTCCAACAGGTTTTGGCTTTGCCACGCGTTTTGGACCAGATATGGGCCCAGCAGATGGAACCTGTTGCGATGTTGATGCCTGCTGTGACCCCTCCTCCTCCGCTTCAGAACTACTGCCGCCTGCACCCTGTTCCCCCAATGGCTGCCAATCGGGGTCAACAACTGGGTCATCTATGACCTCCTCTTCTATCTCGTGTGCAACTTTGTCTGTGTCACCGTGTAAGCCGGTGGTATAGCGTTCGTGACGGGGCACCATAGTCTCATCAGGGTCTGATTCTGGATCAGTACACTGCGAGGGCAATGTTGTGGTCTGAGTCAAAGGAACAGCATAGTAGTCTGGCTGTGGATGTGCATCTGTGCACTCCATGTCCGATTCAACTTGTAATGGGCATGGCCTGTTAACTGTTTCACTTTCTAACCCAGGAACGGTATGTGTGAAGAGCTCCATGGAGTAACCCGTTGTGTCGCCTGATGCATCCTTCTCTGTTGTTGTTTTTGCTGAACAGGACAATGGAGTGACTTGTCCCTGAGCGTGAATATCCACTAACGACGCGCTGCTTTTACATTTACCAGTTTCAGAAGAGGAGGCAAAAGAGCTAGAGACTGAGTCAGCAAGGAAAGCCAAAACTTGCTCTTGCTGCTCCGGCTTTAAAAGCGGTTTTCCTACTCCCAGAAAAGGGAGCGTTCGAGGCCTTGTGTAGCCAGACGACGAACCTGGCTCCACAGCTCCAGACTTAGGTGCAATATTTTTTTTTATGTCGTTAGTGGATGTTCACGGTCAGGGACAAGTCGCTTCCTTGTCCTCTTCAGCAAAAACAACAACAGAGAAGAATGCAGCAGGCGACACAACGGGTTACTCCATGGAGCTCTTTACACATACCGTCCCTGGCTTAGAAAGTGAAGCAGTTAACAGTCCATGCCCATTACAAGTTGAATCTGACATGGAGTGCACTGATGCACAGCCACAGCCAGACTACTATGCTGGTCCTTTGACTCAGACCACAACATTGCCCTCGCAGGGTGCTGATCAAGAATCAGACCCTGATGAGACTATGTTGCCCCATCACGAACGCTATACCACCGACCGACAAGGTGACACAGACGAAGTTGCACACGAGCTACAAGAAGAGGTAATAGATGACCCAGTTCTTGACCCCGATTGGCAGCCATTGGGGGAACAGGGTGCAGGCGGCAGCAGTTCTGAAGCGGAGGAGGAGGGGCCGCAGCAGGCATCAACATCGCAACAGGTTCCATCTGCTGGGCCCGTATCTTGCCCAAAACGCGTGGCAAAGTCAAAACCTGTTGGAGGACAGCGTGGCCATCCGGTTAAAGCTCAGTCTGCAATGCCTGAAAAGGTATCCGATACTAAAAAGAGTGCAGTTTGGCATTTTTTTAAACAACATCCAATTGATCAGCGCAAAGTCATCTGTCAAAAATGTTCAACTACCTTAAGCAGAGGGCAGAATCTGAAAAGTCTCAATACAAGTTGCATGCATAGACATTTAACCACCATGCATTTGCAAGCTTGGACTAACTACCAAACGTCCCTTAAGGTTGTAGCACCCTCGGCCAATGAAGCTAGTCATCAACGCAACATCCCTTCCGGCATTGTAGGGCCACCATTTTCTGCACCACCTGCAGTATCTGTGCAGGTTTCTTTGCCAGGCCAAAGAAGTCAGGGTCAGGGAATCACCAGTTTCGTAGTAGGAAACACTGCATCTAGGGCACCGGCGGCAACAATACCATCTCCCACCGTCTCTCAGTCTGCCATGTCCACCGGCACCCCCGCTAGTTCCACGATCTCCAGCTCTCCAGTCCAGCTCACCCTACATGAGACTATGGTTAGAAAAAGGAAGTACTTAGCCTCGCATCCGCGTACACAGGGTTTGAACGCCCACATAGCTAGACTAATCTCGTTAGAGATGATGCCCTACCGGTTAGTTGAAAGCGAAGCTTTCAAAGCCCTGATGGACTACGCTGTACCACGCTACGAGCTACCCAGTCGACTCTTTTTTTCCAGAAAAGCCATCCCAGCTCTCCACCAGCATGTTAAAGAGCGCATCGTCCATGCACTCAGGCAATCTGTGAGCACAAAGGTGCACCTGACAACAGATGCATGGACCAGTAGGCATGGCCAGGGACGTTACGTGTCCATCACGGCACACTGGGTAAATGTGGTGGATGCAGGGTCCACAGGGGACAGCAAGTTTGGGACAGTTCTGCCTAGCCCACGGTCTAGGAAACAGTTGGCTGTAGCCATTCGCACCCCCTCCTCCTCCTCCTCGTCCCCCTGCAGAAGCGAGACCTCGTCCACAGACCGCAGTCGCACAACCACTCCATCCGCAGCTGCCACTGTTGCACACCAGGTCTCCCATTATGGGGCAGCTACTGGCAAACGTCAGCAGGCTGTATTGGCTATGAAGTGTTTGGGCGACAACAGACACACCGCTGAAGTTCTGTCCGAGTTCTTGCAGAAAGAAACGCAGTCGTGGCTGGGCACTGTAGATCTTGAGGCAGGCAAGGTAGTGAGTGATAACGGAAGGAATTTCATGGCTGCCATCTCCATTTCCCAACTGAAACACATTCCTTGCCTGGCTCACACCTTAAACCTGGTGGTGCAGTGCTTCCTGAAAAGTTATCCGGGGTTATCCGACCTGCTCCTCAAAGTGCGTGGACTTTGCTCACATATCCGCCGTTCGCCCGTACACTCCAGCCGTATGCAGACCTATCAGCGTTCTTTGAACCTTCCCCAGCATCGCCTAATCATAGACGTTGCAACAAGGTGGAACTCAACACTGCACATGCTTCAGAGACTGTGTGAACAGAGGCGGGCTGTTATGTTTTTGTGGGAGGATACACATACACAGGCAGGCAGTAGGATGGCAGACATGGAGTTGTCAGGTGTGCAGTGGTCGAAGATTCAAGACATGTGTCAAGTCCTTCAGTGTTTTGAGTAGAGTTGAGCGACCTTGACCTTTTTAGAGTCGAGCCGGGTTTCGCGAAACCCGACTATCTCAAAAGTCGGGTCGAGTGAAATCGCCCGATTATGACGTAAAGTCGGGATCGACCGAAACACGAAACCCAATGCAAGTCAATGGGGCAGCATAGTCGGCAGTGAGTGGGGGCCAGGAAAACACCTAGAGTGCCCATTTTAATGTCAAAACCATCCATTCTTCTTAATGAAGCTTGTCAAGCGTAATTTACCTTATAATAATTGGAAGGCATTTGAAATTGGGGGTCATTTGGCTAAAGTTGTGGTGGGTAGGGCTGGTTCAAGTAATTAGTGGGCCCAGGAAATCTGGACCACGTCACGGCAGTGGAGCAGGGAGAGGTAAGTATTTCAACTTTGCAAGTGCTGTGAACCTGAGCAAGCAGGGGGGGCCCACTCGTTGGCATTGGCACTGGCACAGGGCCCCTCAAAGTACAGCGGTGTGTTTGCACGGCGGGGGCGCCTCCCACCGGCAGCAACACTTTTGCGTACCATGAGAGGCCCTGTGCCAGTGACGTCGCCAACTAGTATTCCTCCCCCCACCTGATGAAGGAACCTGCACTTTCATCTGCACCTTCCTGTTTGTCCCCGTGTAAGGTGGTATGGTATGCGGGAAGGGGGACCTGACTTTCAGCAGGGTCACAATCTTGCAGTGTAGCGTGCACGGGAAATGTTGCGTTATGGGTCAATGTACCAGCAGACTCATCTATCACTGGCTGGGCAATGGGCAGGATGAGGAGGAAACACAGATATAGGCCCAAAGAATAAAGTGGGCTAAATGCAGTTCAAAATTGGTAACACAGGACTAATCAGGGGGCATTGCAGTGGAGGACAACTGGAATGAGAGGCTGACACAGAGAGTAGGCCCAAATCAGTAAGTAGTCGAAATGCAGTTCAAAATTGGCAACAGTAGTAAACAGGCGGCACAGCTTTGTTCAGTGGAGGAGAACAGCAAGGAGTGGCAGACACCGATAGTAGGCCCCAACCCAACTAGTAGGCCAAATGCAGTCTAACATTAACAACTACTTAACGAGCGCCTGAAAACGGAATTTCAGGACAGGAAACCAGGAGAACAGCAAGGAGCGGCAGACACCGATAGTAGGCCCCAAACCAACTAGTACGCCAAATGCAGTTGTTCCGTTTAACCACAATTTAATGAGAGCCTGAAGATAGAAGTTCAGGAAAGGCAACCTGGAGAACACCTTGGAGTGGAACACACTATCTCTCTACACCCCATACCCAATTTGTAGGCCTAATGCAGCGTAGTTTCCAACAACTACTAAACGAGAGCATGATGATCGAAGCATTGGCGAGGAAACCTGGGGAACACCTTGGAGTGGAACACACCATCTCTCTACAGTGGAACACACCATCTCTCTACACCCCATACCCAATTTGTAGGCCTAATGCAGCGTAGTTTCCAACAACTATTAAACGAGAGCCGGAAGATCGAAGCAATGGAGAGGAAACCTAGGGAACACCTTGGAGTGTAACACACCATCTCTCTACACCCCATACCCAATTTGTAGGCCTAATGCAGCGTAGTTTCCAACAACTACTAAACGAGAGCCGGAAGATCGAAGCTCAGGAAAGGCAACCTGGAGAACACCTTGGAGTGGAACACACCATCTCTCTACACCCCATACCCAATTTGTAGGCCCAATGCAGCGTAGTTTCCAACAACTACTAAACGAAAGCCGGAAGATCGAAGCAATGGAGAGGAAACCTGGGGAACACCTTGGAGTGTAACACACCATCTCTCTACACCCCATACCCAATTTGTAGGCCTAATGCAGCGTAGTTTCCAACAACTACTAAACGAGAGCCGGAAGATCGAAGCAATGGAGAGGAAACCTGGGGAACACCTTGGAGTGTAACACACCATCTCTCTACACCCCATACCCAATTTGTAGGCCTAATGCAGCGTAGTTTCCAACAACTACTAAACGAGAGCCGGAAGATCGAAGCTCAGGAAAGGCAACCTGGGGAACACCTTGGAGTGGAACACACCATCTCTCTACACCCCATACCCAATTTGAAGGCCCAATGCAGCGTAGTTTCCAACAACTACTAAACGAGAGCCGGAAGATCGAAGCTCAGGAAAGGCAACCTGGGGAACACCTTGGAGTGTAACAAACCCTCTCTCTACACCACGGAAGGGCTGATTCTTAGGAAGGAAGGCTGTCGGAAAGAAGCAGGGCGCGTCCGAGGGTGATTATATTCTTATTAGGTATATACTCACCCTCGGACGCGCCCTGCTTCTTTATTTGTAATGAATGTTTATTTGCAATGTGGTTTTGACTTACTCTATTTTTTTGGTAAATAATGATTTTATTATTTTCATTGTTTTGCATCTTCTTGGCAATAATATAAAGAAGACGCGACAGGACAACACTCGGTGGATGCCATATCTGTGTTTAAAATTGAAAAAACCTTTCAGTTAACTACTTGCAGGAGAAAGTTATTGTAGCTGGTGGCCATTTTTAGTACTGTACCAGATTTTTGTTGTATGTGTTTGTTTTTAATGTTAAAATGTCTGCATTTGATATCTCTCCAGTATTTTCTTTTTTATAAGCAAAATACTTATTTTTATATTTTCTGATGTTGGTTCCAGGGGTACACGGGCAGCAGTGGTGTGGTCAGTGGAGGCCTAGTGGAAGGAGTGACCGCAGACAGGCATCGAAGGCCTAAAATAATAACACATGGCTGTAGGCAATTTTAAATTGGTTACAGGGGTACACGGGCAGCAGTGGTGTGGTCAGTGGAGGCCTAGTGGAAGGAGTGACCGCAGACAGGCATCGAAGGCCTAAAATAATAACACATGGCTGTAGGCAATTTTAAATTGGTTCCAGGGGTACACGGGCAGCAGTGGTGTGGTCAGTGGAGGCCTAGTGGAAGGAGTGACCACAGACAGGCATCGAAGGCCTAAAATAATAACACATGGCTGTAGGCAATTTTAAATTGGTTCCAGGGGTACACGGGCAGCAGTGGTGTGGTCAGTGGAGGCCTAGTGGAAGGAGTGACCGCAGACAGGCATCGAAGGCCTAAAATAATAACACATGGCTGTAGGCAATTTTAAATTGGTTCCAGGGGTACACGGGCAGCAGTGCCCTGGTCAGTGTAGTAGTAGTTGAAAGAATGGACCGCAGACTGGCATCGAAGGCCTAAAATAAAAAAATTGGGCTGGCTGTAGGCAATTTTAAATTGGTTCCAGGGGTACACGGGCAGCAGTGGTGTGGTCAGTGGAGGCCTAGTGGAAGGAGTGACCGCAGACAGGCATCGAAGGCCTAAAATAATAACACATGGCTGTAGGCAATTTTAAATTGGTTCCAGGGGTACACGGGCAGCAGTGGTGTGGTCAGTGGAGGCCTAGTGGAAGGAGTGACCACAGACAGGCATCGAAGGCCTAAAATAATAACACATGGCTGTAGGCAATTTTAAATTGGTTCCAGGGGTACACGGGCAGCAGTGCCCTGGTCAGTGTAGTAGTAGTTGAAAGAATGGACCGCAGACAGGCATCGAAGGCCTAAAATAAAAAAATTGGGCTGGCTGTAGGCAATTTTAAATTGGTTCCAGGGGTACACGGGCAGCAGTGGTGTGGTCAGTGGAGGCCTAGTGGAAGGAGTGACCGCAGACAGGCATCGAAGGCCTAAAATAATAACACATGGCTGTAGGCAATTTTAAATTGGTTCCAGGGGTACACGGGCAGCAGTGCCCAGGTCAGTGTAGTAGTAGTTGAAAGAATGGACCGCAGACAGGCATCGAAGGCCTAAAATAAAAAAATTGGGCTGGCTGTAGGCAATTTTAAATTGGTTCCAGGGGTACACGGGCAGCAGTGGTGTGGTCAGTGTAGGCCTAGTGGAAGGAGTGACCGCAGACAGGCATCGAAGGCCTAAAATAATAACACATGGCTGTAGGCAATTTTAAATTGGTTCCAGGGGTACACGGGCAGCAGTGGTGTGGTCAGTGGAGGCCTAGTGGAAGGAGTGACCGCAGACAGGCATCGAAGGCCTAAAATAATAACACATGGCTGTAGGCAATTTTAAATTGGTTCCAGGGGTACACGGGCAGCAGTGGTGTGGTCAGTGGAGGCCTAGTGGAAGGAGTGACCGCAGACAGGCATCGAAGGCCTAAAATAAAAACACATGGCTGTAGGCAATTTTAAATTGGTTCCAGGGGTACACGGGCAGCAGTGGTGTGGTCAGTGGAGGCCTAGTGGAAGGAGTGACCGCAGACAGGCATCGAAGGCCTAAAATAATAACACATGGCTGTAGGCAATTCTAAATTGGTTACAGGGGTACACGGGCAGCAGTGGTGTGGTCAGTGGAGGCCTAGTGGAAGGAGTGACCGCAGACAGGCATCGAAGGCCTAAAATAATAACACATGGCTGTAGGCAATTTTAAATTGGTTCCAGGGGTACACGGGCAGCAGTGGTGTGGTCAGTGGAGGCCTAGTGGAAGGAGTGACCACAGACAGGCATCGAAGGCCTAACATAACAAAAATGTCAATACAATGGTATTGTCAGTGGCAGGCATTGAAGGATGTCAGCGCATAGACTAAACATTGGTGGAGCTGTGAGATAATTTTGCAAGTGGTAGAGCACTGTTTGAGCTGGGGTGGGGGGAAACTGTCTTGTGGCCGGCGGTACAGGCCTAGGGCCCCTCATATTACAACGGTGTGTCTGACGTTGGGTGCGCACCACCACCGCCAGAGACACTTTATTGTACTAGGAGGGACCCAGTGGCAGTGCCGTCGACCAAAAGCGGGCTCACCCACCTCTTCAGACAAACTGCACTCTCACGGGTGCTGTCGCCAAGTGTCGATACCACGGCCCCGTGTGGGGAGTTTGGCCATTTAGTGAGGTGTAAACATGTCGTATGCTGGACAATCAGGTGCAGAAAATTACGAGATTGGAAAAGGCATTCAGAATAGTCCACAGGCAAGACCTTTTCATAGGAAAGCTAGGTGTCAGCCGGGCAAGGTGGGGCAAAAGATTTCGAAATCCAGTTGTGGTTCATTTTAATGAAGGTTAGATCATCTACATTTTGGGTAGCCAGACGAGTCCTTTTTTCTGTTATTATTGAACCTGCAGCACTGAATACTCTTTCTGATAGGACACTAGCTGCCGGGCAAGCAAGCTCCTGCAATGCATATTCTGCCAATTCTGGCCAGGTGTCTAATTTTGATGCCCAGTAATCAAATGGGAATGACGGTTGAGGGAGAACATCAATAAGGGATGAAAAATAGTTTGTAACCATACTGGACAAATGTTGTCTCCTGTCACTTTGAATTGATGCTGCAGTACCTGTCCTGTCTGCGGTCATAGCAAAATCACTCCACAACCTGGTCAGAAAACCCCTCTGGCCAACGCCACTTCTGATTTCTGCCCCTCTAACTCCTCTGGTCTGCTGGCCCCTGCAGCTCGTGTGAGAACGATCACGGGCGCTGTGTGCAGGGAATGCCAGAAGCAAACGGTCAACAAGAGTTGATTGTTTGGTTGCTAATATTAGTTCCAAGTTCTCATGTGGCATTATATTTTGCAATTTGCCTTTATAGCGAGGATCAAGGAGGCAGGCCAACCAGTAATCGTCATCGTTCATCATTTTAGTTATGCGTGTGTCCCTTTTGAGGATACGTAAGGCATAATCCGCCATGTGGGCCAAAGTTCCAGTTCTCAAATCTGCGGTTGTGCTTGGTTGAGGGGCAGTTTCAGGCAAATCCACGTCACTTGTGTCCCTCAAAAAACCAGAACCCGGCCTTGCCGCGCCACCAATTTCCAGTGGCCCCGGAAAAGCTTCCTCATTAAAAATATAATCATCCCCATCATCCTCCTCGTCCTCCTCCTCCTCTTCGCCCGCTACCTCGTCCTGTACACTGCCCTGGCCAGACAATGGCTGACTGTCATCAAGGCTTTCCTCTTCCTCAGCTGCAGACGCCTGATCCTTTATGTGCGTCAAACTTTGCATCATCAGACGCATTAGGGGGATGCTCATGCTTATTATGGCGTTGTCTGCACTAACCAGCCGTGTGCATTCCTCCAAACACTGAAGGACTTGACACATGTCTTGAATCTTCGACCACTGCACACCTGACAACTCCATGTCTGCCATCCTACTGCCTGCCCGTGTATGTGTATCCTCCCACAAAAACATAACAGCCCGCATCTGTTCACACAGTCTCTGAAGCATGTGCAGTGTTGAGTTCCACCTTGTTGCAATGTCTATGATTAGGCGATGCTGGGGAAGGTTCAAAGAACGCTGATAGGTCTGCATACGGCTGGAGTGTACGGGCGAACGGCGGATATGTGAGCAAAGTCCACGCACTTTGAGGAGCAGGTCGGATAACCCCGGATAACTTTTCAGGAAGCACTGCACCACCAGGTTTAAGGTGTGAGCCAGGCAAGGAATGTGTTTCAGTTGGGAAAGGGAGATGGCAGCCATGAAATTCCTTCCGTTATCACTCACTACCTTGCCTGCCTCAAGATCTACAGTGCCCAGCCACGACTGCGTTTCTTTCTGCAAGAACTCGGACAGAACTTCCGCGGTGTGTCTGTTGTCGCCCAAACACTTCATAGCCAATACAGCCTGCTGACGTTTGCCAGTAGCTGCCCCATAATGGGAGACCTGGTGTGCAACAGTGGCAGCTGCGGATGGAGTGGTTGTGCGACTGCGGTCTGTGGACGAGCTCTCGCTTCTGCAGGAGGACGAAGAGGAGGAGGAGGGGGTGCGAATGGCTACAGCCAATTGTTTCCTAGACCGTGGGCTAGGCAGAACTGTCCCAAACTTGCTGTCCCCTGTGGACCCTGCATCCACCACATTTACCCAGTGTGCCGTGATGGACACGTAACGTCCCTGGCCATGCCTACTGGTCCATGCATCTGTTGTCAGGTGCACCTTTGTGCTCACAGATTGCCTGAGTGCATGGACGATGCGCTCTTTAACATGCTGGTGGAGGGCTGGGATGGCTTTTCTGGAAAAAAAGTGTCGACTGGGTAGCTCGTAGCGTGGTACAGCGTAGTCCATCAGGGCTTTGAAAGCTTCGCTTTCAACTAACCGGTAGGGCATCATCTCTAACGAGATTAGTCTAGCTATGTGTGCGTTCAAACCCTGTGTACGCGGATGCGAGGCTAAGTACTTCCTTTTTCTAACCATAGTCTCATGTAGGGTGAGCTGGACTGGAGAGCTGGAGATCGTGGAACTAGCGGGGGTGCCGGTGGACATGGCAGACTGAGAGACGGTGGGAGATGGTATTGTTGCCGCCAGTGCCCTAGATGCAGTGTTTCCTACTACGAAACTGGTGATTCCCTGACCCTGACGGCTTTGGCCTGGCAAAGAAACCTGCACAGATACTGCAGGTGGTGCGGAAAATGGTGGCCCTACACTGCCTGAAGGGATGTTGCGTTGCTGACTAGCTTCATTGGCCGAGGGTGCTACAACCTTAAGGGACGTTTGGTAGTTAGTCCAGGCTTGCAAATGCATGGTGGTTAAATGTCTATGCATGCAACTTGTATTGAGACTTTTCAGATTCTGTCCTCTGCTTAAGGTAGTTGAACATTTTTGACAGATGACTTTGCGCTGATCAATTGGATGTTGTTTAAAAAAATGCCAGACTGCACTCTTTCTAGCATCGGATACCTTTTCAGGCATTGCAGACTGAGCTTTAACCGGATGGCCACGCTGTCCTCCAACAGGTTTTAGCTTTGCCACGCGTTTTGGGCAAGATACGGGCCCGGCAGATGGAACCTGTTGCGATGTTGATGCCTGCTGCGGCCCCTCCTCCTCCGCTTCAGAACTGCTGCCGCCTGCACCCTGTTCCCCCAATGGCTGCCAATCGGGGTCAAGAACTGGGTCATCTATTACCTCTTCTTGTAGCTCGTGTGCAACTTCGTCTGTGTCACCGTGTCGGTCGGTGGTATAGCGTTCGTGATGGGGCAACATAGTCTCATCAGGGTCTGATTCTTGATCAGCACCCTGCGAGGGCAATGTTGTGGTCTGAGTCAAAGGACCAGCATAGTAGTCTGGCTGTGGCTGTGCATCAGTGCACTCCATGTCAGATTCAACTTGTAATGGGCATGGACTGTTAACTGCTTCACTTTCTAAGCCAGGGACGGTATGTGTAAAGAGCTCCATGGAGTAACCCGTTGTGTCGCCTGCTGCATTCTTCTCTGTTGTTGTTTTTGCTGAAGAGGACAAGGAAGCGACTTGTCCCTGACCGTGAACATCCACTAACGACGCGCTGCTTTGACATTTACCAGTTTCACGAGAGGAGGCAAAAGAGCTAGAGGCTGAGTCAGCAAGATAAGCCAAAACTTGCTCTTGCTGCTCCGGCTTTAAAAGCGGTTTTCCTACTCCCAGAAAAGGGAGCGTTCGAGGCCTTGTGTAGCCAGACGACGAACCTGGCTCCACAGCTCCAGACTTAGGTGCAATATTTTTTTTTTCCACGACCAGCTGATGCTCCACCACTACCCTCATTACCAGCTGACAATGAACGCCCCCGGCCACGACCTCTTCCACCATACTTCCTCATTGTTTTAAAAACGTAAACAAACTAACGGTATTTGTTGCTGTCACACAAATTACACGATGAGCTATAACTTCAGTACAATTTAGCTACCCCTTTACAGGTGAGTGAGACCACAACGAAAATCAGGCACAATGTTACACACTCTGCTGTTGGTGGCAACAAATGAGAGAGATGCCACACACGCAGGACTGTCACTGAAGCACAAATGTAAATATTAATCTCCCACTGTTTTGATTTTTTTTTATTTTTTCAGGGAGACTTTAGGAAAAAAAAAAATAGAATAAAATGATTTTTTCAGGAAGAATTTAGAAACCAAATAAAACAAAAAAAGGCTTTCTATGGCCCACTGAGTGAGAGATGACGCACACAGGAGCCAGGAGTGGCACACAAGCCCAGAGGCCAATATTTATCTCCCACTGATTGATGTAGTGATTTTTTCAGGTAGATTTTGGAACCCAAATCAAGCTAAAAAAATAATAGGCTTTCTATGGCCCACAATTGGAGAGAGAGAGAGAGATGGCACACCCAGGAGTCAAGACTGGCACACAAGCAGAAAGGGCAATATTAATCTCCCACTGATTTGTTTTTGTTTGTTTTTTTTCAGGGAGACTTTAGGAAAAAAAAAATAGAATAAAATGATTTTTTCAGGAAGAATTTAGAAACCAAATAAAATAAAATGATTTTTTCAGGGAGAATTTAGAAAACAAATAAAACAAAAAAAGGCTTTCTATGGCCCACTGAGTGAGAGATGACGCACACAGGAGTCAGGAGTGGCACACAAGCCCAGAGGCCAATATTTATCTCCCACTGATTGATGTAGTGATTTTTTCAGGTAGATTTTGGAACCCAAATCAAGCTAAAAAAATAATAGGCTTTCTATGGCCCACAATTGGAGAGAGAGAGAGAGATGGCACACCCAGGAGTCAAGACTGGCACACAAGCAGAAAGGGCAATATTAATCTCCCACTGATTTGTTTTTTGTTTGTTTTTTTCAGGGAGACTTTAGGAAAAAAAAATAGAATAAAATGATTTTTTCAGGAAGAATTTAGAAACCAAATAAAATAAAATGATTTTTTCAGGGAGAATTTAGAAAACAAATAAAACAAAAAAAGGCTTTCTATGGCCCACTGAGTGAGAGATGACGCACACAGGAGTCAGGAGTGGCACACAAGCCCAGAGGCCAATATTTATCTCCCACTGATTGATGTAGTGATTTTTTCAGGTAGATTTTGGAACCCAAATCAAGCTAAAAAAATAATAGGCTTTCTATGGCCCACAATTGGAGAGAGAGAGAGAGATGGCACACCCAGGAGTCAAGACTGGCACACAAGCAGAAAGGGCAATATTAATCTCCCACTGATTTGTTTTTGTTTGTTTTTTTTCAGGGAGACTTTAGGAAAAAAAAAATAGAATAAAATGATTTTTTCAGGAAGAATTTAGAAACCAAATAAAATAAAATGATTTTTTCAGGGAGAATTTAGAAAACAAATAAAACAAAAAAAGGCTTTCTATGGCCCACTGAGTGAGAGATGACACACACAGGAGTCAGGAGTGGCACACAAGCCCAGAGGCCAATATTTATCTCCCACTGATTGATGTAGTGATTTTTTCAGGTAGATTTTGGAACCCAAATCAAGCTAAAAAAATAATAGGCTTTCTATGGCCCACAATTGGAGAGAGAGAGAGAGATGGCACACCCAGGAGTCAAGACTGGCACACAAGCAGAAAGGGCAATATTAATCTCCCACTGATTTGTTTTTTTTTGTTTTTTTCAGGGAGACTTTAGGAAAAAAAAATAGAATAAAATGATTTTTTCAGGAAGAATTTAGAAACCAAATAAAATAAAATGATTTTTTCAGGGAGAATTTAGAAAACAAATAAAACAAAAAAAGGCTTTCTATGGCCCACTGAGTGAGAGATGACGCACACAGGAGTCAGGAGTGGCACACAAGCCCAGAGGCCAATATTTATCTCCCACTTTTTTTTTTTTGTTCCAGGGAAAATTTATAAACCCAATAAAAAAAATAATAAATAGGCTTTCTATGGCCCACTATCTGAGAGACAGAGAGAGATGGCACGCTTAGGACTGGCACACAAGCCCAAAGGCCAATATTAATCTCCCTTTTTTTTTTAAGGGAGAATTTATAAAACCAAAAAAAAATAAATAGGCTTTCTATGGCCCACTATTTGTGAGAGAGATGGCACGCTCAGGACTGGCACACAAGCCCAGAGGCCAATATTAATCTCCCACTTTGTTAGGGGTCGAGTTCCCGCTTCTGCACAGGGGGAATCTCGAGCCACTTCCGCTGCGGTCTCCCATTCTTGTCCAGCCGCAGTGGAGCCTGCTCAGCAAGGACGTCGGTCCCAGCGTCTTGCTCATTCTCACTCTGTTCTGAGAGTTAGTGCTGCTTCTCCAGTCTCTGCCATTAAAGTCAGTGCTGGTCAGCAGCGAGCGGACTTCTCTGGGACTAAGTCCTTGTCTGCATGTACTGAGCATGCCCAGCGTAAGGTCTCCCGTTGGAGATCGAGGGTCATGTGCTCAGGCTCTGCAGCACATTCCATTGGTCCTCTTGGCAGGTCCTAGAAGGGCAAAAGTGCTGTGGCCACTTCCTGTGCTGCTGCTATATAAACTGCGCATGACCGCACGGCCATGCGCTAGTATTGTCTTACAATTGCTTATGTGTGTATGTTGTGAGTGCAAGTCGTCCTTGGAAACCCCTACCCTATTGAATGTCTGTTCGCGGAAGGTGTATGGCTGCTACCTAGCGCCCGACTTAGCCTACAGCACTAAACACACATCACAGCGTCCTGTAGCTGTGCCTGCCAGTACGGCGCCGTGCGCCTGCCTTGCGCTTTCCATACCCGAGTCTGGGTGGTTAGTGGCGTCCGTTAGTGCGGCATCGCTCGCACTCTTGTGCACATAGATTTCTTAAGGTTCTCTACACACCCAGTTGCGGTGTTACGCCAGCAAGGGTCTAATCGGGCTCCAATCCCTTCTGGGGTTAAGTCCGCTGACCACTTGCTCGCGCACTAGTGCGGTACTGCGGTCCTGTGAATTAACAGGATCGCTTTCTTCACGCTGGGTGAGGTTTAACCCACGCGTGTATACTTTAGTGTACCGCCATATTGTCTGCTAATTGCTAGCAGCAGGTTCACGCCTGCACGGTGGACCCCGGACTGCGAACGCACCTTTATCATCTGTCTTGGTGCGTTCCGCCAGTCCTAACACACTTTTTTTTTTTTTTCCAGGGAAAATTTATAAACCCAATAAAAAAAAAATAAAATAAATAGGCTTTCTATGGCCCACTATCTGAGAGAGAGAGATGGCACGCTTAGGACTGGCACACAAGCCCAAAGGCCAATATTAATCTCCCACTGATTGATTTATTGATTTTTTCAGGTAGAATTTAGAACCCAAATAAAGCAAAAAAAAAAAAAATGGGCTTTCTATGGCCCACTGAGTGAGTGATGATGCACACAGGAGTCAGGAGTGGCACACAAGCCCTGAGGCCAATATTTTTCTCCCACTGATTGATGTAGTGATTTTTTCAGGTAGATTTTAGAACCAACATCAAGCAAAAAAATAAATAGGCTTTCTATGGCCCACTGAGTGAGTGATGATGCACACAGGAGTCAAGAGTGGCACACAAGCCCTGAGGCCAATATTTTTCTCCCACTGATTGATGTAGTGATTTTTTCAGGTAGATTTTATAACCCAAATCAAGCAAAAAAATAAATAGGCTTTCTATGGCCCACTGAGTGAGAGATGACACAGACAGGGATGGCACTCTAGCAGAAATGTCAATCTTAATCTCCCACAAAAAAAAAACAGGGAGTGTCCTTCAATTACTATCTCCCTGCAGTAATCTCAGCCAGGTATGGCAGGCAGCAATAAGGAGTGGACTGATGCACAAATTAAATAAAAAGTGTGTACAAACCAAAAAGATAGCTGTGCAGAAAGGAAGGAACAAGAGGATTTGTGCTTTGAAAAAAGCAGTTGGTTTGCACGGCGGCGTACACACAGCAATGCAGCTATCAGGGAGCCTTCTAGGGCAGCCCAATGAGCTACAGCGCTGAGGGAGAAAAAAAAAAAAATGTAGCTTCCACTGTCCCTGCACACCGAAGGTGGTGTTGGGCAGTGGAAATCGCTACAGCACAAGCGGTTTGGTGGTTAATGGACCCTGCCTAACGCTATCCCTGCTTCTGACGAAGCGGCAGCAACCTCTCCCTAAGCTCAGATCAGCAGCAGTAACATGGCGGTCGGCGGGAACTCCCCTTTATAGCCCCTGTGACGCCGCAGACAGCAAGCCAATCACTGCAATGCCCTTCTCTAAGATGGTGGGGACCAGGACCTATGTCATCACGCTGCCCACACTCTGCGTTTACCTTCATTGGCTGAGAAATGGCGCTTTTCGCGTCATTGAAACGCGACTTTGGCGCGAAAGTCGCGTACCGCATGGCCGACCCCGCACAGGGGTCGGATCGGGTTTCATGAAACCCGACTTTGCCAAAAGTCGGCGACTTTTGAAAATGAATGACCCGTTTCGCTCAACCCTAGTTTTGAGGAATGCACACGGCTGGTTAGTGCAGACAACGCCATAATAAGCATGAGCATCCCCCTAATGCGTCTGCTGATGCAAAGTTTGACGCACATAAAGGATCAGGCGTCTGCAGCTGAGGAAGAGGAAAGCCTTGATGACAGTCAGCCATTGTCTGGCCAGGGCAGTGTACAGGACGAGGTAGCGGGCGAAGAGGAGGAGGAGGACGAGGAGGATGATGGGGATGATTATATTTTTAATGAGGAAGCTTTTCCGGGGCCAGTGGAAATTGTTGGCGCGGCAAGGCCGGGTTCTGGTTTTTGGAGGGACACAAGTGACGTGGATTTGCCTGAAACTGCCCCTCAACCAAGCACAACCACAGATTTGAGAACTGGAACTTTGGCCCACATGGCGGATTATGCCTTACGTATCCTCAAAAGGGACACACGCATAACAAAAATGATGAACGATGACGATTACTGGTTGGCCTGCCTCCTTGATCCTCGCTATAAAGGCAAATTGCAAAATATAATGCCACATGAGAACTTGGAACTAATATTAGCAACCAAACAATCAACTCTTGTTGACCGTTTGCTTCTGGCATTCCCTGCACACAGCGCCCGTGATCGTTCTAACACGAGCTGCAGGGGCCAGCAGACCAGAGGTGTTAGAGGGGCAGAAATCAGAAGTGTCGTTGGCCAGAGGGGTTTTCTGACCAGGTTGTGGAGTGATTTTGCTATGACCGCAGACAGGACAGGTACTGCAGCATCAATTCAAAGTGACAGGAGACAACATTTGTCCAGTATGGTTACTAACTATTTTTCATCCCTTATCGACGTTCTCCCCCAACCGTCATTCCCATTTGATTACTGGGCATCAAAATTAGACACCTGGCCAGAATTAGCAGAATATGCATTGCAGGAGCTTGCTTGCCCGGCAGCTAGTGTCCTATCAGAAAGAGTATTCAGTGCTGCAGGTTCAATACTAACAGAAAAAAGGACTCGTCTGGCTACCCAAAATGTAGATGATCTAACCTTCATTAAAATGAACCACAACTGGATTTCGAAATCTTTTGCCCCACCTTGCCCGGCTGACACCTAGCTTTCCTATGTAAAGGTCTTGCCTGTGGACTATTCTGAACGACTTTTCCAATCTCGTAATTTGCAGCACCTGATTGTCCAGCATCCGACATGTTAACACCTCCCTAAATGGCCAAAGTCCCCACACGGGGCCGTGGTATCGCCACTTGGCGCCAGCACCCGTGAGAGTACTGTTTGTCTGAAGAGGTGGGTGTGCCCGCTTTTGGTCGCCGGCACTGCCACTAGGTCCCTCATAGTACAATAAAGTGTCTGGCGGTGGTGGTGCGCACCCAACGTCAGACACACCGTTGTAATATGAGGGGCCCTGGGCCTGTACCGCCGGCCACAAGACAGTATCCCCCCCAGGTCAAACAGTGCTCTACCACTTGCAAAATTTTCTCTCACAGCTCCACCAATGTTTAGTCTATGCGCTGACATCCTTCAATGCCTGGCACTGTCAATACCATTGTATTGACATTTTTCTTATGTTAGGCCTTCAAAGCCTGTCTGCGGTCACTCCTTCCACTAGGCCTCCACTGACCTGTCTACTGCTGCCCGGGTTCCCCTGGAACCAATTTTAAATTGCCTACAGCCAGCCCAATTTATTATGTTAGGGCTTCGAAGCCTGTCTGCGGTCCCTCCTTCCACTAGGCCTCCACTGACCTGTCTACTGCTGCCCGGGTTCCCCTGGAACCAATTTTAAATTGCCTACAGCCAGGCCAATTTATTATGTTAGGGCTTCGAAGCCTGTCTGCGGTCCCTCCTTCCACTAGGCCTCCACTGACCTGTCTACTGCTGCCCGGGTTCCCCTGGAACCAATTTTAAATTGCCTACAGCCAGCCCAATTTATTATGTTAGGGCTTCGAAGCCTGTCTGCGGTCCCTCCTTCCACTAGGCCTCCACTGACCTGTCTACTGCTGCCCGGGTTCCCCTGGAACCAATTTTAAATTGCCTACAGCCCGCCCAATTTATTATGTTAGGGCTTCGAAGCCTGTCTGCGGTCCCTTCTTCCACTAGGCCTCCTCTGACCTGTCTACTGCCGCCCGTGTTCCCCTGGAACCAATTGTAAATTGCCTACAGCCAGGCCAATTTATTATGTTAGGGCTTCGAAGCCTGTCTGCGGTCCCTCCTTCCACTAGGCCTCCACTGACCTGTCTACTGCTGCCCGGGTTCCCCTGGAACCAATTTTAAATTGCCTACAGCCCGCCCAATTTATTATGTTAGGGCTTCGAAGCCTGTCTGCGGTCCCTCCTTCCACTAGGCCTCCACTGACCTGTCTACTGCCGCCCGTGTTCCCCTGGAACCAATTGTAAATTGCCTACAGCCAGGCCAATTTATTATGTTAGGGCTTCGAAGCCTGTCTGCGGTCCCTCCTTCCACTAGGCCTCCACTGACCTGTCTACTGCTGCCCGTGTTCCCCTGGAACCAATTGTAAATTGCCTACATCCCAATTTTTGTTATGTTAGGCCTTCGAAGCCTGTCTGCGGCCCGTTTTTCCACTACTACTACACTGACCAGGCCACTGCTGCCCGTGTTCCCCTGGAACCAATTTTAAATTGCCTACAGCCAGCCCAATTTATTATGTTAGGGCTTCGAAGCCTGTCTGCGGTCCCTCCTTCCACTAGGCCTCCACTGACCTGTCTACTGCTGCCCGGGTTCCCCTGGAACCAATTTTAAATTGCCTACAGCCAGCCCAATTTATTATGTTAGGGCTTCGAAGCCTGTCTGCGGTCCCTCCTTCCACTAGGCCTCACTGACCTGTCTACTGCCGCCCGTGTTCCCCTGGAACCAATTGTAAATTGCCTACAGCCAGCCCAATTTATTATGTTAGGGCTTCGAAGCCTGTCTGCGGTCCCTCCTTCCACTAGGCCTCCACTGACCTGTCTACTGCTGCCCGGGTTCCCCTGGAACCAATTTTAAATTGCCTACAGCCAGCCCAATTTATTATGTTAGGGCTTCGAAGCTTGTCTGCGGTCCCTCCTTCCACTAGGCCTCCACTGACCTGTCTACTGCTGCCCGGGTTCCCCTGGAACCAATTTTAAATTGCCTACAGCCAGCCCAATTTATTATGTTAGGGCTTCGAAGCCTGTCTGCGGTCCCTCCTTCCACTAGGCCTCCACTGACCTGTCTACTGCTGCCCGTGTTCCCCTGGAACCAATTTTAAATTGCCTACAGCCAGCCCAATTTATTATGTTAGGGCTTCGAAGCCTGTCTGCGGTCCCTCCTTCCACTAGGCCTCCACTGACCTGTCTACTGCCGCCCGTGTGCCCCTGGAACCAATTTTAAATTGCCTACAGCCAGCCCAATTTATTATGTTAGGGCTTCGAAGCCTGTCTGCGGTCCCTCCTTCCACTAGGCCTCCACTGACCTGTCTACTGCTGCCCGTGTACCCCTTGAACCAACATCAGAAAATATAAAAATAAGTATTTTGCTTATAAAAAAGAAAATACTGGAGAGATATCAAATGCAGACATTTTAACATTAAAAACAAACACATAAAACAAATATCTGGTACAGTACTAAAAATGGCCACCAGCTACAATAACTTTCTCCTGCAAGTAGTTAACTGAAAGTTTTTTTCAATTTAAAACACAGATATGGCATCCACCGAGTGTTGTCCTGTCGCGTCTTCTTTATATTATTGCCAAGAAGATGCAAAACAATGAAAATAATAAAATCATTATTTACCAAAAAAATAGAGTAAGTCAAAACAACATTGCAAATAAACATTCATTACAAATAAAGAAGCAGGGCGCGTCCGAGGGTGAGTATATACCTAATAAGAATGTAATCACCCTCGGACGCGCCCTGCTTCTTTCCGACAGCCTTCCTTCCTAAGAATCAGCCCTTCCGTGGTGTAGAGAGAGGGCTTGTTACACTCCAAGGTGTTCCCCAGGTTGCCTTTCCTGAGCTTCGATCTTCATGCTCTCGTTTAGTAGTTGTTGGAAACTACACTGCATTAGGCCTACAAATTGGGTATGGGGTGTAGAGAGATGGTGTGTTCAACTCCAAGGTGTTCTCCAGGTTGCCTTTCCTGAGCTTCGATCTTCCGACTCTCGTTTAGTAGTTCTTGGAAACTACACTGCATTAGGCCTACAAATTGGGTATGGGGTGTAGAGAGATGGTGTGTTCCACTCCAAGATGTTCTCCAGGTTGCCTTTCCTGAGCTTCGATCTTCCGGCTCTCGTTTAGTAGTTGTTGGAAAGTACACTGCATTAGGCCTACAAATTGGGTATGGGGTGTAGAGAGATGGTGTGTTCCACTCCAAGGTGTTCTCCAGGTTGCCTTTCCTGAGCTTCGATTTTCCGGCTCTCGTTTAGTAGTTGTTGGAAACTACACTGCATTAGGCCTACAAATTGGGTATGGGGTGTAGAGAGATGGTGTGTTCCACTCCAAGGTGTTCCCCAGGTTTTCTCGCCAATGCTTCGATCTTCATGCTCTCGTTTAGTAGTTGTTGGAAACTACGCTGCATTAGGCCTACAAATTGGATATGGGGTGTAGAGAGATGGTGTGTTCCACTCCAAGGTGTTCTCCAGGTTGCCTTTCCTGAGCTTCGATCTTCCGGCTCTCGTTTAGTAGTTCTTGGAAACTACGCTGCATTAGGCCTACAAATTAGGTATGGGGTGTAGAGAGATGGTGTGTTCCACTCCAAGGTGTTCTCCAGGTTGCCTTTCCTGAGCTTCGATCTTCCAGCTCTCGTTTAGTAGTTGTTGGAAACTACGCTGCATTAGGCCTACAAATTGGGTATGGGGTGTAGAGAGATGGTGTGTTCCACTCCAAGGTGTTCCCCAGGTTTCCTCGCCAATGCTTCGATCTTCATGCTCTCGTTTAGTAGTTGTTGGAAACTACGCTGCATTAGGCCTACAAATTGGGTATGGGGTGTAGAGAGATGGTGTGTTCCACTCCGAGGTGTTCTCCAGGTTGCCTTTCCTGAGCTTCGATCTTCCGGCTCTCGTTTAGTAGTTGTTGGAAACTACGCTGCATTAGGCCTACAAATTGGGTATGGGGTGTAGAGAGATGGTGTGTTCCACTCCAAGGTGTTCCCCAGGTTTCCTCGCCAATGCTTCGATCTTCATGCTCTCGTTTAGTAGTTGTTGGAAACTACGCTGCATTAGGCCTACAAATTGGGTATGGGGTGTAGAGAGATGGTGTGTTCCACTCCAAGGTGTTCTCCAGGTTGCCTTTCCTGAGCTTCGATCTTCCGGCTCTCGTTTAGTAGTTCTTGGAAACTACACTGCATTAGGCCTACAAATTGGGTATGGGGTGTAGAGAGATGGTGTGTTCCACTCCAAGATGTTCTCCAGGTTGCCTTTCCTGAGCTTCGATCTTCCGGCTCTCGTTTAGTAGTTGTTGGAAAGTACACTGCATTAGGCCTACAAATTGGGTATGGGGTGTAGAGAGATGGTGTGTTCCACTCCAAGGTGTTCTCCAGGTTGCCTTTCCTGAGCTTCGATTTTCCGGCTCTCGTTTAGTAGTTGTTGGAAACTACACTGCATTAGGCCTACAAATTGGGTATGGGGTGTAGAGAGATGGTGTGTTCCACTCCAAGGTGTTCCCCAGGTTTTCTCGCCAATGCTTCGATCTTCATGCTCTCGTTTAGTAGTTGTTGGAAACTACGCTGCATTAGGCCTACAAATTGGATATGAGGTGTAGAGAGATGGTGTGTTCCACTCCAAGGTGTTCTCCAGGTTGCCTTTCCTGAGCTTCGATCTTCCGGCTCTCGTTTAGTAGTTCTTGGAAACTACGCTGCATTAGGCCTACAAATTAGGTATGGGGTGTAGAGAGATGGTGTGTTCCACTCCAAGGTGTTCTCCAGGTTGCCTTTCCTGAGCTTCGATCTTCCAGCTCTCGTTTAGTAGTTGTTGGAAACTACGCTGCATTAGGCCTACAAATTGGGTATGGGGTGTAGAGAGATGGTGTGTTCCACTCCAAGGTGTTCCCCAGGTTTCCTCGCCAATGCTTCGATCTTCATGCTCTCGTTTAGTAGTTGTTGGAAACTACGCTGCATTAGGCCTACAAATTGGGTATGGGGTGTAGAGAGATGGTGTGTTCCACTCCGAGGTGTTCTCCAGGTTGCCTTTCCTGAGCTTCGATCTTCCGGCTCTCGTTTAGTAGTTGTTGGAAACTACGCTGCATTAGGCCTACAAATTGGGTATGGGGTGTAGAGAGATGGTGTGTTCCACTCCAAGGTGTTCCCCAGGTTTCCTCGCCAATGCTTCGATCTTCATGCTCTCGTTTAGTAGTTGTTGGAAACTACGCTGCATTAGGCCTACAAATTGGGTATGGGGTGTAGAGAGATGGTGTGTTCCACTCCAAGGTGTTCTCCAGGTTGCCTTTCCTGAGCTTCGATCTTCCGGCTCTCGTTTAGTAGTTGTTGGAAACTACGCTGCATTAGGCCTACAAATTGGGTATGGGGTGTAGAGAGATGGTGTGTTCCACTCCAAGGTGTTCCCCAGGTTTCCTCGCCAATGCTTCAATCTTCATGCTCTCGTTTAGTAGTTGTTGGAAACTACGCTGCATTAGGCCTACAAATTGGGTATGGGGTGTAGAGAGATGGTGTGTTCCACTCCAAGGTGTTCTCCAGGTTGCCTTTCCTGAGCTTCGATCTTCCGGCTCTCGTTTAGTAGTTGTTGGAAACTACGCTGCATTAGGCCTACAAATTGGGTATGGGGTGTAGAGAGATGGTGTGTTCCACTCCAAGGTGTTCCCCAGGTTTCCTCGCCAATGCTTCGATCTTCATGCTCTCGTTTAGTAGTTGTTGGAAACTACGCTGCATTAGGCCTACAAATTGGGTATGGGGTGTAGAGAGATGGTGTGTTCCACTCCAAGGTGTTCTCCAGGTTGCCTTTCCTGAGCTTCGATCTTCCGGCTCTCGTTTAGTAGTTCTTGGAAACTACACTGCATTAGGCCTACAAATTGGGTATGGGGTGTAGAGAGATGGTGTGTTCCACTCCAAGGTGTTCTCCAGGTTGCCTTTCCTGAGCTTCGATCTTCCGGCTCTCGTTTAGTAGTTCTTGGAAACTACACTGCATTAGGCCTACAAATTGGGAATGGGGTGTAGAGAGATGGTGTGTTCCACTCCAAGGTGTTCTCCAGGTTGCCTTTCCTGAGCTTCGATCTTCCGGCTCTCGTTTAGTAGTTCTTGGAAACTACACTGCATTAGGCCTACAAATTGGGTATGGGGTGTAGAGAGATGGTGTGTTCCACTCCAAGGTGTTCTCCAGGTTGCCTTTCCTGAACTTCTATCTTCAGGCTCTCATTAAATTGTGGTTAAACGGAACAACTGCATTTGGCGTACTAGTTGGTTTGGGGCCTACTATCGGTGTCTGCCACTCCTTGCTGTTCTCCTGGTTTCCTGTCCTGAAATTCCGTTTTCAGGAGCTCGTTAAGTAGTTGTTAATGTTAGACTGCATTTGGCCTACTAGTTGGGTTGGGGCCTACTATCGGTGTCTGCCACTCCTTGCTGTTCTCCTCCACTGAACAAAGCTGTGCCGCCTGTTTACTACGGTTGCCAATTTTGAACTGCATTTCGACTACTTACTGATTTGGGCCTACTCTCTGTGTCAGCCTCTCATTCCAGTTGTCCTCCACTGCAATGCCCCCTGGTTATTCCTGTGTTACCAATTTTGAACTGCATTTAGCCACCTTTATTCTTTGGGCCTATATCTGTGTTTCCTCCTCATCCTGCCCATTGCCCAGCCAGTGATAGATGAGTCTGCTGGTACATTGACCCATAACGCAACATTCCCCGTGCACGCTACACAACAACATTGTGACCCTGCTGAAAGTCAGGTTGCTCTTCCCGCATACCATACCACCTTACACGGGGACAAAGAGGAAGGTGCAGATGAAAGTGCAGGTTCCTTCATCAGGTGGGGGGAGGAATACTAGTTGGCGACGTCACTGGCACAGGGCCTCTCATAGTACGCAAAAGTGTTGCTGCCGGTGGGAGGCGCCCCCGCCGTGCAAACACACCGCTGTACTTTGAGGGGCCCTGTGCCAGTGCCAATGCCAACGAGTGTGCCCCCCCTGCTTGCTCAGGTTCACAGCACTTGCAAAGTTGAAATACTTACCTCTCCCTGCTCCACTGCCGTGACGTGGTCCAGATTTCCTGGGCCCACTAATTACTTGAACCAGCCCTACCCACCACAACTTTAGCCAAATGACCCCCAATTTCAAATGCCTTCCAATTATTATAAGGTAAATTACGCTTGACAAGCTTCATTAAGAAGAATGGATGGTTTTGACATTAAAATGGGCACTCTAGGTGTTTTCCTGGCCCCCACTCACTGCCGACTATGCTGTCCCATTGACTTGCATTGGGTTTCGTGTTTCGGTCGATCCCGACGTTACGTCATAATCGGCCGATTTCACTCGACCCGACTTTTGAGATAGTCGGGTTTCGCGAAACCCGGCTCGACTCTAAAAAGGTCAAGGTCGCTCAACTCTATCCACCACCACTACCATCATTACCAGCTGGCAATGAACGCCCACGGCCACGACCTCTTCCACCAGACTTCCTCATTGTTTTAAAAATGTAACCAACGTAACGGTATTTGTTATAAATAAAAAAAACAGACACTAGGCTTACTGTGGCCCACAATTTGAGAGAGATGGCACAGACAGGACGGGCACAGAAGCACAAAGGCCAATATTAATCTCCCACTATTTATTTTTTTTTTCAGGGAGAATTTAAATACCAAAATAAAGAAACAGACACTAGGCTTTCTGTGGCCCACAATTTGAGAGAGATGGCACAGACAGGACGGGCACAGAAGCACAAAGGCCAATATTAATCTCCCACTATTTTTTATTTTTCAGGGAGAATTTAAAAACCAAAATAAAAAAAAACAGACACTAGGCTTACTGTGGCCCACAATTTGAGAGAGATGGCACAGACAGGACGGGCACAGAAGCACAAAGGCCAATATTAATCTCCCACTATTTATTTTGTTTTTCAGGGAGAATTTAAAAACCAAAATGAAAAAAACAGACACAAGGCTTTCTGTGGCCCACAATTTGAGAGAGATGGCACAGACAGGACGGGCACAGAAGCACAAAGGCCAATATTAATCTCCCACTATTTATTTTTTTTTTTTCAGGGAGAATTTAAATACCAATATAAAGAAACAGACACTAGGCTTTCTGTGGCTCACAATTTGAGAGAGATGGCACAGACAGGACGGGCACAGAAGCACAAAGGTCAATATTAATCTCCCACTATTATTTTTTTTTCAGGGAGAATTTAAAAACCAAAATAAAAAAAAACAGACACTAGGCTTTCTGTGGCCCACAATTTGAGAGAGATGGCACAGACAGGACGGGCACAGAAGCACAAAGGCCAATATTAATCTCCCACTATTTTTTTTTTTCAGGGAGAATTTAAAAACCAAAATAAAAAAAAACAGACAATAGGCTTTCTGTGGCCCACAATTTGAGAGAGATGGCACAGACAGGACGGGCACAGAAGCGCAAAGGCCAATATTAATCTCCCACTATTTTTTTTTTTTTTCAGGGAGAATTTAAATACCAAAATAAAGAAACAGACACTAGGCTTTCTGTGGCCCACAATTTGAGAGAGATGGCACAGACAGGACGGGCACAGAAGCACAAAGGCCAATATTAATCTCCCACTATTTTTTTTTTTCTGGGAGAATTTAAAAACCAAAATAAAAAAAACAGACACTAGGCTTACTGTGGCCCACAATTTGAGAGAGATGGCACAGACAGGACGGGCACAGAAGCACAAAGGCCAATATTAATCTCCCACTATTTATTTTGTTTTTCAGGGAGAATTTAAAAACCAAAATAAAAAAAACAGACACAAGGCTTTCTGTGGCCCACAATTTGAGAGAGATGGCACAGACAGGACGGGCACAGAAGCACAAAGGCCAATATTAATCTCCCACTATTTATTTATTTTTTTCAGGGAGAATTTAAATGCCAAAATAAAGAAACAGACACTAGGCTTTCTGTGGCCCACAATTTGAGAGAGATGGCACAGACAGGACGGGCACAGAAGCACAAAGGCCAATATTAATCTCCCACTATTTTTTTTTTTTTTCAGGGAGAATTTAAATGCCAAAATAAAGAAACAGACACTAGGCTTTCTATGGCCCACAATTTGAGAGAGATGCCACAGACAGGACGGGCACAGAAGCACAAAGGCCAATATTAATCTCCCACTATTTTTTTTTTCAGGGAGAATTTAAAAACCAAAATAACAACAAAAAAAAAATAGGCTTTCTGTGGCCCACAATTTGAGAGAGATGGCACAGACAGGACGGGCACAGAAGCACAAAGGCCAATATTAATCTCCCACTATTTATTTTTTTTCAGGGAGAATTTAAAAACAAAAATAAAAAAAACAGACATTAGGCTTTCTGTGCCCCAAAATTGGAGAGAGATGGCACACACAGGACTGGCACTCTGGCAGAAATGCCAATCTTAATTTCCCACTATTTTTTTTTGTTAGGGAGAATTGCCAAGAAATCAGGGCCAGTATTACACACTAGGCTTTCTGTGCCCCAAAATTGGAGAGAGATGGCACACACAGGACTGGCACTCTAGCAGAAATGCCAATCTTAATCTCCCACTATTTTTTTTTATTAGGGAGAATTAAAAAAAAAAAATAAAAAAAAATAAAGGATTATAGACACTAGGTTTTCTGTGCCCCACAATTGTAGAGAGATGGCACACACGACTAGCACTCAAGCACAAATGCCAAGATTAATCTCCCACTATTTATTTTTTTTCAGGGAGAATTAAAAAAAAAAAAACAGGGACTGACCTACAATTACTATCTCCCTGCAGTAATCTCAGCCAGGTATGGCAGGCAGCAATAACAAGGAGTGGACTGCTGCACAAATTACATCAAAAGTGTGGACAAACAAACAAGAAAGCTGTGCAGAAAAGAAGGAACAGCAGGATTTGTGCTTTGAAAAAAGCAGTTGGTTTGCACAGCGGCGTACACACAGCAATGCAGCTATCAGGGAGCCTTCTGGGCAGCCCAATGAGCTACAGCGCTGAGGAAAAAAAAATGTAGCTTCCACTGTCCCTGCAAACAAAAGTTGGTGTTGGACAGTGGAAATCGCTACAGCACAAGCGGTTTGGGGGTTAATGGACCCTGCCTAACGCTATCCCTGCTTCTCACGAAGCGGCAGCAACCTCTCTCTATGCTCAGATCAGCAGCAGTAACATGGCGGTCGGCGGGAATGCCCCTTTATAGCCCCTGTGACGCCGCAGACAGCAAGCCAATCACTGCAATGCCCTTCTCTAAGATGGTGGGGACCAGGACCTATGTCATCACGCTGCCCACACTCTGCGTCCACCTTCATTGGCTGAGAAATGGCGCTTTTCGCATCATTGAAACGCGATTTTGGCGCGAAAGTCGCGTGCCGCATGGCCGACCCCACACAGGGATGGGGTCGGGTTTCATGAAACCCGACTGTGCCAAAAGTCGGCGACTTTTGAAAGTGAACGATCCGTTTTGCTCAACCCTATCCATGGATATTGGCCCCTTACCAGCTTAATAAGACTAGCACACAGATGCCTGCTTTCCCTTGGATTGTTATTAAAAATATGATGGCCATCATGTTGTTTTTCATTCATTTATTTATTTACAAGTGCAGTAAAATACACACAAGGCACTGCTCCACTCCTTCACTCCTGCTTCAAGATTATTATTTTTTTAAATTCTATATTATTTTAAGTAATTTTTCTATTCACATTTGAGTGCAGGTCAGTTGTCCTGCTCCTGCCCCCATTTTGCTTCCTTTTGCAGCCCCCTAGCCCTTATTCCGAACATTTTACAGCACCAAAGTTCGGATCCCCATTGACTTATATGAGATTCGCTTCCGGAGTCAAGTTTGGGTCATGTTTAGGTACCCAAACTCAAGTTCTACGAAACCCAAACTTCCACAGGTACGCTAATCCCTACACAGAACTTCTTTAGAGAATCTATTGACTATGATTATATAATAATTTAAATAGTCACTGCACTGTATGCACAATTATTAGACAACTAGATGGTGGCCCGATTCTAACGCATTGGGTATTCTAGAATATGTATGTATGTATGTCGCGCTGTGAGTGGGGGTTAAATTCCGTGCTAATATCAGCCGAGCACGACCAATCAGCGAAGCGTGGTTGAAATCCCACACCAATTTGTGGCCAGACTGGGTTTCGCTGATTGGTCACGGTTGGCCGGACTCGACTAATCACCAAAGCGGTGTTTAAATCCCGCGGCAATATTGCTGATTGGTCGCAGCCGGCCACGTAGTATATAGCACAGACACGTAGTATATAGCAGCCACATAGCACAGCGATGTAGTATATAACACAGCCCACGCAGTATATAGCACAGCCACGTAGTATATTGCACAGCCACGTAGTGAATAGCACAGACATGTAGTATATAGCACAGCGGTGTAGTATATAACACAGCCCACATAGTGTATAGCACAGCAACGTAATACATAGCAGCCACGTAGTATATAACACAGACAGCCACGTAGTATATAGCACAGCCACATAGTATATAGCAGTCACGTAGTATATAGCAGCCACGTAAGATATAGCAGCCACGTAGTATATAGCACAGCCACGTAGTATATAGCAGCCACGTAGTATATAACACAGCCCATGTAGTATATAGCACAGCCACGTAATATATAGCAGCCACGTATTATATAACACAGCCGCATAGTATTTAGCACAGCCATGTAGTATATAGCACTCACGTAGTATATAGCAGCCACGTAATATATAGCAGCCACGTAGTATATAACACAGCCCACATAGTATATAACACAGCCCACGTAGTATACAGCAGTGTGTCCACCATATCCCTGTGAAAAAAAAAATTAAAATAAAAAATCGTTGTATACTCACCTTCCGTTGTCCACCGAATATGTCCCGCTCCTCACTATGCGGCTGGCAGCTTCCGTTCCCAGTGATGCATTGCGAAATTACCCAGATGACGTAGCAGTCTCGCGAGACCACTACGTCATCTGGGTAATTTCTCAATGCATCTCTGGGAACAGAAGCTGCCGAGAGCATCGGGAAGACCTGGAAAGCTGCGGAGGCGACAGAAGGTGAGAATAGCATGATTTTTTATATTTTTATTATTTTTAACATTATATCTTTTTACTATTGATGCTGCATAGGCAGCATCAACAGTAAAAAGTTGGTCCAGGATGGGGCGACACACTGGCGCTGACTGGAGGGGAGTAGGCACTGACTGGAGGAGAGTAGGGAGGGGCCAATTCGCGGCCGGACTAAGCCTGTCACTGCGACGTGGGATTTTCGTTACATACAGACAAACAGACAGACAGATGGAAGTACCCCTTAGACGATTATATAGATAGATTGAATATTTTTAACTAGAATTTTTATGCAGATTTCCCAACTTTAAGCAGTAAAAATGTAAAAAAAAAGCAGATCAAGTGATGTGTAATTGTGCAATGAGGTATGTATGGTTTAAGGATACAACACCCTTTGTTAAGGTGTGCAGAATTATTAGGCAGCTTGTTTTCCTCTGTCAAAATGGGCCAAAAAATGTTTTAACTGACTCTGAAAAGTCAAAAATTGTTACGAGTCTTACAGGGGGATTCAGCACTCTTGAAATTGCTAATTGGGGCGTGATCATAGAACGATCAAAAGTTTTGTTGCAGATGGTAAACTGGGTCACAAAAATGTGAAGGCTGGCTATATTGGTCACTGATATGTTTTCTTCTTAAATGTTAGAAATATATTTTTGTAGATTTTTGGTTGCTTGGTTATTATACTCATCTTAACAGATGAATATAAACAATTGAGATGGGAAAATGTATGTTTTTCCTTTAGTTGCCTAATAATTCAACACACTAACAATTGCCCAATAATTATTCATACATAAATATTCTCTTAAAAAAGACAAAACCTCACTTTTTACTTTCTTAATTATACATGTTTATTAACCTTTTGGACTGACCAACAGCACTGTAGTTGTTCAGTAATAAAAGTAATCATCAAAATACTATTTGTCTGATATTGCACACAATGTAAAAATATTTTGAATTCTGCAAGACATGTACACAATGAGAGTCACCGTGGAAGAACTGAATCTTACGGAGTGCAAACTAAAAAGTCACAAAGCAGTACTTTGAGAATTTTCTTGAATGGACAAGAAGAACACATCTGCAGGGGTCAGAAATGAGATGGGTTGTCAGCCAGGCCAGGGGTCAGATCCAGAATGGCATGCCCACATCAACATAACAAATATGCCATGTGTTCATCAAAGTGCAAACAGTGTTAAAATAGAACAGTAACATACTTAGTAGCACACACTAGTTGACCAGAGACAGAAAGTATTTCTTAATAATTAGATTTGTCTTCTTTGCTGGCCAAAATGACAAACATTATTCATTATAAAACTTTGGATTAAGCAATTTTTTCAATAGTAACATTGATAATCCATCGAAACCTTCAAAAAGAACCTGAAGACCCACCTCTTCCGACAAGCCTACAACCTGCAGTAACCACCGATTGACCAAACCGCTGCACGGCCAGCTCTACCCTCGCCTACTGTATCCTCACCCATCCCTTGTAGATTGTGAGCCCTCGCTGGCAGGGTCCTCTCTCCTCCTGTACCAGTTGTGACTTGTATTGTTCAAGATTATTGTACTTGTTTTATTATGTATACCCCTCCTCACATGTAAAGCGCCATGGAATAAATGGCGCTATAATAATAAAAAATAATAATAATAATAATATTATTAGTTAAAATGAAATGAATAACCTAAATAAAATGTAAGTACTTTGAGCCTTTTCATAATTTGGACTATTATCTGAGGTAAAAAAAATTAATAAATCTGCTCTTCTGTCCTTTTGCTTGTGGATTGCTTTGTTGTGTCTATATCATAGCACTAATCTGTCAAGAATGAATCAGTTGCCTATGTCAGATGTACGAGTCAGACATGTTAACTCTGAACATTGTAATGACCTTAATTTGCTACATAATCATTACCAAAGTGACCCTGAAACCAATTGTAAACATTTTTAGAGAAAATACTAAAAAACTTTTATTAAGAATGGAATATGTGCTAGGTGTCAAGTTCCCACCACTGCACAGGGGGAATCTCGAACCATGTCTATTGCAGTCTCCCATTCTCCTCCAGCCGCAGTGGAACCTGCTCAGCAGAGACGTAGATCCCAGCGTCTGGCTCAAGCTGATACTGAGCGCTTGGTTACTGCTGCATTTCCAGGTTCTGCCTTTGTAGCCAGCACTGATCAGCAGTGAGCAAGCATTTCTGGGACTAAGTCCAGCTTTTCCCATACTGAGTATGCCCACGGGGTCACATGCTCAGGTCCTGTTGCGGCTCCTATTGGACCACCTGGAAGGTCCTGGAGTGCTACTACTATAAAAGGTTCGCATGGCAGCTCGGCCAGGCGCTAGTATAAACCTGGTATTGTGTGTGTGTGTGGTTGTATGCCTGTTCTGGTGATTGCTCCTTAACCATTCCCATTCCTAGTGATGTTGAATGCTCGCGAATGTTGGAGTTAACTAGCGCCTGACAGGGCTAATCTTCACACAAGAGAACTATCTGTACTGCGTCTAACCAGCAGTGACTGCCAGTGCTGCGCTGTACGCACTCTGTACGGCTAACTTTCAACTACTCCTGACAATCGGTCAGTGTAGGGTGGGAACTCCCACTTGATCCCAGCAACTGACTCAGGGTGTCCTCAGGCACGGGCTCAAAAGCCACTGAGGGTCAGAGCGAGATCAATCACCAACATAGTGGGGGTGAATTGCGAGCTCATTCTTAGGAACGGAAGCATGGCGGTTGCAGCGGTGACAACCAGGGCGCGTCTGAGGGTAAGTATATCAATATTTTTTATTTGTATTCTTTATTTTACACATGAATCTTAATCTCGATACCGATTCCCGATATCACAAAAATATCGGAACTCGGTATCGGAATTCCGATACCGCAAATATCGGCCGATACCCGATACTTGCGGTATCGGAATGCTCAACACTACTCTTGTACTCAGGGTGCAAAATGAACATCCATTTTGGAATATAACATTCATTGCTGTATAGCTAATTATTTTTATTTTGAATCAATTATTTTTTTATCGTTTTTTTTAAATAAATTGGTTTGATGCAAGGTATTATAGTGTCCTATACAGATTAGGATGAATGCCACTACTCCTACCATGCAGAATAAGTTAAAAATGATTATACTTGCTAATAAAATAGATTTAAACACATTCTATAAAAAAATCACCAAATTACTTAGTAAATTACAAACAACAAATATTAAATATTAAAAAGAAGGAACAAAAAGTGGAATACAGAAACACCTAATCACTTGCTATTTCAGATGATGATAAATATAATTGACTGCTATACAAGCCCCATTATATAATAATGCTATCATAGTACACAGATGGTCTACAGAATATGTAGGAGACTTTCTCTTTGATTGGAATTGATTATTCTATTTCTTTTCCATTTAACCCTGATCTCCATGATGACTTCTCTTGATGACTTTTCATGTCCAAATATTTTTGCTCCCTTTCATATGCAACCTATTCTCATCTTACTTCCTGCAACCAACATTGTGACTATTAGGCTGCCGTCACACTAGCAGTATTTGGTCAGTATTTTACATCAGTATTTGTAAGCCAAAACCAGGAGTGGAACAAATAGAGGAAAAGTATAATAGAAACATATGCACCACTTCTGTATTTATCACCCACTCCTGGTTTTGACTTACAAATACTGATGTAAAATACTGACCAAGTACTGCTAGTGTGATGGCAGCCTTAAAGTTCATGGTGCCTCCTTTACTATGCCTATATTGTTGCCCAGTGCCTTAGAATAAGAAATAAGTGGATCTTTTGAAATAAAATTTTGCAAGACTTGCCAAATTGTACCCCAAAATTAAACTTGTGGCTAATAAATTCACTTGATTGCATAATTAAAAAGCCTCTGTGTCGCAGAAGCACTGTTTATAGTCTGCTGGCAGCTACAAAAAATGGCTAACATGAACAGGTTTGGCACAAGCTACTCTGCTTCCTAGAACCAATGGGTTGCCCTGCCCTTCACCCTTTAACCCATATACAGGGATTTGGAATTACATAGGAGTCCCTGGGCTAGGGCCACAGAGTCAGCTGCTATTCGCTAGCGCATGCCCACAAGAATGATAGTCAGGTAGCTGGGTCATATCCAGGAGGTATGGGATGTACAAAACTATCAGGCAGGAGAAATATCAATAAATTAGTCAAAGTCATGGAACAGGATAATTCAAGATGAAACACCAGAAGCACAACACACAGGTAAAATCAAGTAGCACAAACATTGACTGGAAGTGGCAACTGACTCTCAGGCTTTTATATAGTAAAAGCCCCATCCAGTGCTGACAGCAGATAGAAACGTAAATGAGCAGAATTAATCCCATTGCTTCTGAACTGGCCCCAGCCACAAGTCAATGGAATAACATGAGATTGACGCTGTCAAGCATTACCCGCAACAAAGGCGCTATGCAAGCAATTTTCAAATTTTTAATTTTTATGTCCTTAAATCAGAGAGGTATAGCACACTAAATAGTTAGTAAATAACATTTCTCGCATGTCATCTTTACATCAGCACAATTTTTTTTTTGTTAGGAAGTGTGGTAGAGAGACTCGGCTGGACACAGAGGTATAACTGGAACACTATCTATTTAAGAAAATGCTTGGTTTATTGTAGCAGCATAAACCAAGCTGGGAAAGTAAACACGGCTCCAAGGACACTGCAGGAGGAGATACGTTGAACCGCCTCCCACCCTCTCTATGGAGGTCCAATAAAAGCTGCCCATAACATAACTCTCATTTAATCCTCTCAACACATAGTGTGCTGGAGGTAACTACTCTGGTTTCACATCACTGACGCCATTATGCGCAGTGACACATATCTCCCCTCCATCACTTCACGGGTAACTCTGTCACATATTCCCCCTCTGCCCAAAGCTGGGGTTTTTTGCACTTTTACTGGCTAAGCAGGGGACTCTGGACAGGGCATTTGAGTTCCCATGCAACCTCCCTGGCCTGTGCTCCACATGGAAAGTGAAGTCCTGGAACACCTGGACTTTCTGCAGGTGACTTCCCCAATCCGGGCTGAAGATCACAATGTCATCCAAGTAAGCAGCGGCGTACTTCTTGTATAGGACTAGTAACTGGTCCATATCCCTCTGGAAGGTATCTGTGGCTCCTTGTAGTCCGAATAGCATCCGGGTATACTGAAAGCACCCATCAGGTGTAGAAAAGGCTGTCTTCTCCTTGGCACTTGGAGACAGGAGAATTTGCAGGGGTGGTGATGTACCTGGCTGACCCTAACCTCTCAATAAGCTCATTGACCCAGGGCATCAGATACGCGTCAAACTTGGACACCTCATTGAGCTTCCTGCTATTGTTACAGAAGCGCCACTCTCTATTTGGCTTCTGCACCAGGACAATAGGGCTGGACCAGCCGCTCTTTGACTCCTTGATGACACCCAGGCTCAACATTTTCTTCACCTCCTGGGAGATCACCTCGAGGCGAGCTTCAGGAATCTGACACTGTCTTTGGTTCACCCTCACATGTGGTTCAGTCAGGATCTCGTGCTCCACCACCTGCATACATCCTGGTAACTTCGAAAACATGTCTTGGCTCTGCTGAAACAGCTCACGGCACTTTTGTTTCTGGGCTGGCAACAGTGTCTCTGCCAGTGTGACATCCTCCACCTTGGCTTCAGGATGGGCCCCTAGGCACATTGCTTCTGCAGAATCCCTGTCCCGCCACGGTTTGAGCAGGCTGATATGGAAAATCTCAGTAGGGCTTCCTTCTCCCTGGTTGCTGGACCTTATAGTTGAATCACTGAACTTCTCGACCACCTGGTATGGGCCTTGCCACTTGGCCAGCAATTTGCTTTCCATGGTGGGGATCAACATGAGCACCCAGTCTCCAGAGCTAAACTCTCTCAGCCCCATGGCCTCAGTTGTGGACCCTCGCCTGGGCTTCTTGTGCTTGAAGGAGATTCTCCTTTACAATCGGCATTACCCTTGCGATTTGGTCCTGCATTTGGGCCACATACTCGATGATGCTCCGCTGAGGTGTAACTTCTTCCCAAGTCTCCTTGGCAACATCTAGAAGTCCCTGGGGGGTGCCATCCATATAACAGCTCGAACGGTAAAAACTCCGTAGAGGCCTTTGGGGCTTCCCTGATGGAGAACAATAGGTATGGTAGGAGACAACCCCAATCTCGGCCATCCTTCTCCATGACCTACTTCAGCATGGACTTCAAGGTCATTTTGAACCTCTCCACCAGGACATCTGTCAGCGGATGTTACACTGACGTCCTAAATTGGGTAATCTGGAGAGCCTTGCACAACTCCCTCATTACCTTGAACATAAACGGTGTCCCCTGGTACATCAGGATGTTCTTCAGCAGACCCATTGGGAGAAAATATGGACTAGCTCTCGTGCTATACTCCAGGCAGAGGAGTTTCTCAGTGGTACGGCTTCCGGGTACCGCGTAGCATTGTCCATTACCACCAGGTTGTATTGATGACCCCTGGTGGACTTCACTAAGGACCCGACCATGTCCATGGCAATCTAGTCAAATGGAACTTCAATTATGGGTAACGGAACTAAGGGACTGCGGAAATGGGAGACGGGGGCGGTTAGCTGATAGCAATGTCCCTGTGACACCTAGGCCAGTAAAACCTCCGAAGGACTCGTTCTTGGGTCTTATCTACACCTAGGTGCCCCTCAAGATATGAGCATGGGCCAGATCTAGTACTCTACGTCTATAGGGCCCTGGGACTAAGAGCTGCTCTAATACATCCCCTCTCTGTTTAGTGACTCGATATAGCAACTCACCATTGATCACAAACTACGGGAACCTGGTGTCAACCCTCGGCTTTTGGGCAACCCCATTTATCACAGCCACATTTTCCCGTACATTTTTCAAGGTCAAGTCCTGCATTTGGGCAGTCCCAAAATTCCCACCAGAAACCCCCAGTTCAGGAATTTCAGTCTCACTGGTCACCATCTCATCCTTCCTCATCATCAACCAGGACACACAAGGGTAACACATTTATCTCCGACTGTGATGGGGTTTCAACAGTGTGGAGCTGGCTCCTGTTGGCATCCTTTGATATCTCCGCCTTCCCCCACAAGTCACAAGTCATGCTATACTCCAGGCAGAGGAGTTTCTCAGTGGTACGGCTTCAGGGTACCACGTAGCATTGTCCATTACCACCAGATTGTATTGATGACCCCTGGTGGACTTCACTAAGGGCCCGACCATGTCCATGGCAATCTGGTCAAATGGGACTTCAATTATGGGTAACGGAACTAAGGGACTGTGGAAATGGGAGACGGGGGCGGTTAGCTGATAGTAATGTCCCTGTGACACGTAGGCCAGTAAAACTTCCGAAGGACTCATAGTAACATAGTAACATAGTAACATAGTTAGTAAGGCCGAAAAAAGACATTTGTCCATCCAGTTCAGCCTATATTCCATCATAATAAATCCCCAGATCTACGTCCTTCTACAGAACCTAATTGTATGATACAATATTGTTCTGCTCCAGGAAGACATCCAGGCCTCTCTTGAACCCCTCGACTGAGTTCGCCATCACCACCTCCTCAGGCAAGCAATTCCAGATTCTCACTGCCCTAACAGTAAAGAATCCTCTTCTATGTTGGTGGAAAAACCTTCTCTCCTCCAGATGCAAAGAATGCCCCCTTGTACCCGTCACCTTCCTTGGTATAAACAGATCCTCAGCGAGATATTTGTATTGTCCCCTTATATACTTATACATGGTTATTAGATCGCCCCTCAGTCGTCTTTTTTCTAGACTAAATAATCCTAATTTCGCTAATCTATCTGGGTATTGTAGTTCTCCCATCCCCTTTATTAATTTTGTTGCCCTCCTTTGTACTCTCTCTAGTTCCATTATATCCTTCCTGAGCACCGGTGCCCAAAACTGGACACAGTACTCCATGTGCGGTCTAACTAGGGATTTGTACAGAGGCAGTATAATGCTCTCATCATGTGTATCCAGACCTCTTTTAATGCACCCCATGATCCTGTTTGCCTTGGCAGCTGCTGCCTGGCACTGGCTGCTCCAGGTAAGTTTATCATTAACTAGGATCCCCAAGTCCTTCTCCCTGTCAGATTTACCCAGTGGTTTCCCATTCAGTGTGTAATGGTGATATTGATTCCTCCTTCCCATGTGTATAACCTTACATTTATCATTGTTAAACCTCATCTGCCACCTTTCAGCCCAAGTTTCCAACTTATCCAGATCCATCTGTAGCAGAATACTATCTTCTCTTGTATTAACTGCTTTACATAGTTTTGTATCATCTGCAAATATCGATATTTTACTGTGTAAACCTTCTACCAGATCATTAATGAATATGTTGAAGAGAACAGGTCCCAATACTGACCCCTGCGGTACCCCACTGGTCACAGCGACCCAGTTAGAGACTATACCATTTATAACCACCCTCTGCTTTCTATCACTAAGCCAGTTACTAACCCATTTACACACATTTTCCCCCAGACCAAGCATTATCATTTTGTGTACCAACCTCTTGTGCGGCACGGTATCAAACGCTTTGGAAAAATCGAGATATACCACGTCCAATGACTCACCGTGGTCCAGCCTATAGCTTACCTCTTCATAAAAACTGATTAGATTGGTTTGACAGGAGCGATTTCTCATAAACCCATGCTGATATGGAGTTAAACAGTTATTCTCATTGAGATAATCCAGAATAACATCCCTCAGAAACCCTTCAAATATTTTACCAACAATAGAGGTTAGACTTACTGGCCTATAATTTCCAGGTTTACTTTTAGAGCCCTTTTTGAATATTGGCACCACATTTGCTATGCGCCAATCCTGCGGAACAGACCCTGTCGCTATAGAGTCCCTAAAAATAAGAAATAATGGTTTATCTATTACATTACTTAGTTCTCTTAGTACTCGTGGGTGTATGCCATCCGGACCCGGAGATTTATCTATTTTAATCTTATTTAGCCGGTTTCGCACCTCTTCTTGGGTTAGATTGGTGACCCTTAATATAGGGTTTTCATTGTTTCTTGGGATTTCACCTAGCATTTCATTTTCCACCGTGAATACCGTGGAGAAGAAGGTGTTTAATATGTTAGCTTTTTCCTCGTCATCTACAACCATTCTTTCCTCACTATTTTATAAGGGGCCTACATTTTCAGTTTTTATTCTTTTACTATTGATATAGTTGAAGAACAGTTTGGGATTAGTTTTACTCTCCTTAGCAATGTGCTTCTCTGTTTCCTTTTTGGCAGCTTTAATTACTTTTTTAGATAAAGTGCTTTTCTCCCTATAGTTTTTTAGAGCTTCAATGGTGCCATCCTGCTTTAGTAGTGCAAATGCTTTCTTTTTACTGTTAATTGCCTGTCTTACTTCTTTGTTTAGCCACATTGGGTTTTTCCTATTTCTAGTCCTTTTATTCCCACAAGGTATAAACCGCTTACACTGCCTATTTAGGATGTTCTTAAACATTTCCCATTTATTATCTGTATTCTTATTTCTGAGGATATTGTCCCAGTCTACCAGATTAAGGGCATTTCTAAGCTGGTCAAACTTTGCCTTCCTAAAGTTCAGTGTTTTTGTGACTCCCTGACAAGTCCCCCTAGTGAAAGACAGGTGAAACTGTACAATATTGTGGTCGCTATTTCCTAGATGCCCGACCACCTGCAGATTTGTTATTCTGTCAGGTCTATTAGATAGTATTAGGTCTAAAAGTGCTGCTCCTCTGGTTGGATTCTGCACCAATTGTGAAAGATAAATTTTCTTGGTTATTAGCAGAAACCTGTTGCCTTTATGGGTTTCACAGGTTTCTGTTTCCCAGTTAATATCCGGGTAGTTAAAGTCCCCCATAACCAGGACCTCATTATGGGTTGCAGCTTCATCTATCTGCTTTAGAAGTAGAATTTCCATGGTTTCTGTTATATTTGGGGGTTTGTAACTTGGGTCTTATCTACACCTAGGTGCCCCTCAAGGTATGAGCATGGGCCAGATCTAGTACTCTACATCTATAGGGCCCTGGGATTAAGAGCTGCTCTAATACATCCCCTCTCTGTTTAGTGACTCGATATAGCAACTCACCATTGATCACAAACTACGGGAACCTGGTGTCAACCCTCGGCTTTTGGGCAACGCCATTTATCACAGCCACATTTTCCCGTACATTTTTCAAGGTCAAGTCCTGCATTTGGGCAGTCCCAAAATTCCCACCAGAAACCCCCAGTTCAGGAATTTCAGTCTCACTGGTCACCATCTCATCCTCCCTCATCATCAGCCAGGACACACAAGGGTAACACATTTATCTCCGACTGTGATGGGGTTTCAACAGGGTTGAGCTGGCTCTTGTTGGCATCCTTTGATATCTCTGCCTTCCCCCACAAGTCACAGAAAAGGCTGAAGTCCCTTCTGATTATCACGGGGTGCAGCAAACCTTCGAGCACTCTGACCCATGGGGCTTTGTACGACAACTTGTTTTAACTGACAGTTTGGCGAAGGGATAGTCTTTGGCATCCCTGTGAATACAATTTACACCCACGTGTTTCCCCGAGATCAACTGATGGGGAAGTGTGGCCCTTATCAGGGTCACCAAACTCCCTGAATCTAAGAGTCCTGTCACCAGCACCCCATTTATTGACACGGGACAAGCCTGGTAGTAGCTTCTCACACTCCGCCACCCACTCAGACACCTTCAAAAAGGCCTCCCCATCATCCCCCTTGGTCATGTTTTGCATGGCTCGTCTTAATGACTTCTGGACGTATGTGTCGTCACCTGGACTTGGGTGAGGGGCTGTCGGCCTTCCATGAACCGCCTATGCCAGTAAGTCAATCTGCTGCTGGTGTTACTGCTGTTGCTGCATTTGTTGCATAAGCAACTTACTGGTCTCTTGTTGCACCATCTGTTGCTGCTGTAATTGCTGCTGATGTTTTTAGCTGCTGTTGCTAATGTGCTTGTAGCAGATGTTTGAGCAGGTCCTCCATCTTGCCTGACATCTACGCTGGCTTGTGGCTGCCACACGTGTTTGCTGGGAAACTGCCCACACTTCTAACACCACTTGTAGCAGATCGGCTCATTCGCCTGGACACAGACATATAACTGGAACACTGTTTCTTTAATAAAAGGCTTGGTTTATTGTATCAGCATAAACCAAGCAAGGAAAGTAAACACAGCCCTCTAATTAAAACAGCAAAGCAAAGAAACAAAAAAAACACAGTTCTTTTCCTAGCGGGGATCAGCCCGCTCACTCGCCGCAATGTCCACGGTTCAGATTGAGCACACAACTTCCTAGAGTGTTCTCTCTCCAGGCAACCCTGAACACTGGAATCTCTGACAGTCAGCCATCTAAGGCCAGACCATGTGACTCCTCCATCATGTGATTGATCACATGATCTCGACATCACCCAGGTCCTGTCTGGACACTGCAGGTGGAGATACAGTGGACCATCGCCCACCTGCTCTATGGAGGTCCACTAAAACTAGCCGATAACATAACTTTCATTTAATCTTCTCAACACGTAGTGTGCTGGAGGAAACTACTCTGGTTTCACATCACTGACACCATCATGCGCAGTGATACGTATCTCACCTCCATCACTTCCCCAATGACACTGTCACAGAAGTTTTTGTGGTTTAAAGTTGACGAGCGATTTCTCATTTTTCCAGCACATTTGCAAAACCATATTTTTTAGGGACCACATAATATTTGAAATGACTTTGAGGGGCCTGCGTGATGGAAAATACCCAAAAGTGACACCATTCTAAAAACTGCACCCCTCAAGATGCTCAAAACCACATTTAAGAAGTTTATTTTTGGAATGTGGAATGAAAAAATTAAGATTTAACTTTTTGTCACAAAAGTTTTACTTTAGTCCCAAATTTATTTATTTTTTGCAAGGATAACAGGGAAAAATGGACCCCAAAAATTTTTAAGCAATTTCTCCTGGGCATGCTGATACCCCATGTGTGGGGGAAAACCATTGTTTGGGCACACGGCAGTCCTCTGAAGGTAAGGAGCACCATTTGTCTTTTTGAATGTAAACTTTGCTGTTATAATTAGCAGATGCCATGTTGCGTTTGGAGAGCCCCTAATGTGCCTAAACAGTGTAAACTGCCCACAAATTAAACCATTTTGGAAATTAGACCCTTCAGGGAACTTATCTAGATGTGTGTAGAGCACCTTGATCCCCCATATGTTTCACAGAAATGTATAACATTGAGTCGTGAATATAAAAAAATCACAATTTCCCCCACAAAAATGACAAATTTGCTTGAATAGCGGATGCCATGTCACGATTGGAGAGCCCCTGATGTGACCAAACAGTGAGAACCACCCACTGACACCATTTTTGAAACTAGACCCCTCAGGGACCTTTACTAGATGTGTGTTGAGCACCTTGACCCCCAGATGCTTCACAAAAGTTTATAAACATTGAGCCGAGAAAATAAAAAAATCACATTTTCCCCATAAAAAGTTATTTAGCTCCAATTTTTTTATTTTCACAAGGATAGCGTAAAAAACAGACCCCAAAGTTTGTTGTGCAATTTCTCCTTGGTATGCATATACCCATATGTAATGGGTAAACTACTGTTACCCCAGGGCTCAGAAAAAGAGTGACATTTTGGAACGCAAACTTTGATGGAAAAGTCTGCTGGTGTCATGTCTTGTTTTGAGAGCCCCTAATGTGCCTAAACAGTGGAAAACCCCCACAAGTAACACCATTTTGGAAGCTAGACCCCTCAGGGAATGTATCTACATGTGTGGTGAGCACCTTGAACCTCCAGCTGATTAACAAACGTTTATAACATAGAGCTGTGAAAATAAAAAATCTAATTTTTCCCACAAAAATGCTATTTTAGCCACATTTGTTTATTTTCACAAGGATAGCAGGAGAAAATGGGCCCCCAACATTTGTTGTTCAATTTCTTCTGAGTATGCCAATACTCCGTATGTTGTCAAATACTACTTTTGACCAGCAAAAGTGGTAGCGGGTGCACCACTATATTAATAGTATGAATTGTATTATAAGACAGGGTGCTAGACTAAGCATGGGAAAAGCAAATATAACCAAGAAAAAGAAAGCCAATGCATATAAATGTGCACACCTGCTACATGATACCCCAAAATAGTATAAATTTTATTACAATAGCAATGACAAGTACAGAATATAAAATCAATTAAAAACATGTGACAAAACACAACACCCTTACCAAAAAGCCTATATCAAGCAATATATGATACACACGCTGCTGATGATATAGCCATAACACAAGGCAATATGGGAATTTAACGTATGGTACAATAATCACATATGAAACCAACACCATATATATAACAACCAATAATGCTAAACCGTGACCTGAAAATGACAAAATATGGGCGTCCAGAATTATGTCATTAATAATGCCTAGTAAGCATGTAGCGTGCAGATGTATGAAATGAAGCAATAGCCCTATCAAAATCAAAGGGGGACTGCAAAAAAAATGGACCCAGCCATGTGCAAATATGCAAATGTAAGCTGAGAAGTCTTCCAAATCAAAGAGCAAGGTCTAGTATGAAAAATGATGATAGTAATAATACATGAAAACCAGCCCAAAGCATGGTATAAATGATCAGACCTTGGGGGAAGCAGGGTCTTCTCAGTGCATGAAGGCAAATGCAGGTGGAATGCAAGTCCAAAGAGTGAAACCAAAAACACATGGGCCACCTGCATAGCGAACAAGTCTGTAGGAACCTGTTCACACCACCACAGAACTTGAAAACACAAAAGCGCACAGAGAGGTAAAAAAATACTCTGTTGTAAAAAAGTCACAGTAAATAAGCAAGTGCTAGTCAAAAAATGAAAAAATACAGGGTATTTAGTTAATAAGCTTTTTTGCAAAAAAAAAGTATGTTAAGCTGCTCCACCAATCGCCAAGGTATACCCATAATAGAGCAGTCCTGTCTAATGTATATAATCCCTATCTGATGTATTTAAAATCCTGATCATCTGTATAGTACCTGTATGAACAGGGCTCAGAGAGAAAATATCCACATTGAACATGCGAGATGGAACAGCTACAATGCAAATGACCCACAAAGGAGTGGTGAACTCCCCAGTCCCCAGTCCAAAGAGTGGTAGGGCAAAGCATGGCAAAAGGCGGGGTGTGGGAAGATCCCACGAGTATCGTTGCCAGCAAGCAGCTTCGTCAGGGAGAGTGGCTTCCCATGAGTAAATGTCCGCTATATATAGCAATGATATAAACATAAAATCATTACCGGTGTGCAGCGTTCACTGAAGAAAGCCGGAAGCCAGTGGAGGAGGGCGGCGAAGGCGCAGGAACTGAAAAAAATTCTGCAAGGTACAGCACCTGCGTGAACTCTGAAACAGCCGAAAGTGAAAGAAGAAAGGAAGGAGGGGCTAGCGCAGTGTGCGGCCGCACAACAAAAAATAGGACGCATGCATGAAGATGCTTGATAGAGAAGAGAACTAATGGAGTGAATAAAGCCGTGAGGCCATGAATGGGCGAGATATAGCACGGGCCATGCTTTAGGAGACCGAGATATGCAAGACCACCTGAGGAAAAATTTGTATTAATGTGAAGAAACTATGCATATAAATATAAAAAATCAAAACATCAAAAAAGAAAAACATATGAATAATATGCATACATGAACAATTATAAAGAAAAATATCTATACTGGACTATGAATTCCCAAAGGAGTCTAATTTCATATAAACTGATCAATATGTAGAACTATATGACATACATCCTGCACATATTTAGAGGTGTAGATACCAAGATTTTTTTTTTATATAATTATATATTTAGTAAGATGACAATGTCCATTCTTGACGAAGCATATGTACTATAGGAGCACTCCAGAATAAGGGACCTTGAAAAAGGACCATAATATGTAGGTACAAGTCCTAAAATCCGGACAATGCATCCACCCCACAGAAGTAAATGGTCCAGCATGAGAAATAGATCAACAACAGATAAAGCTAGTGAGATATGTCCACGATCTTGCATGGGAGAAAACCAAAGGCCTGGAGGTATCTCCAATGAAAATGTATTGAGACGATAGACTCAAATTATGGTCCTGAAAGCCCAAATGAGCAATCCATACGTTCACACAGGTGAAGGTGTATCCACTTAGACTGCCAACTTGGACATCCTGGGAAAGGGCTGCTCCATCAGGACCATGGCACGAGAAAGAAGGCAAAAAAAGCGGGCACAAATGAATAGGGTACTTGGAAAGCAGGTGCCTTCATTCACTGAGCAGACCCTGCTTCCCCCATACCATGCTTTGGGAACTCCTTCAAGATTGTTGGGAGACCATTTCCGGTGACTACCTCTTGAAACTCATCAAGAGAGTGCCAAGAGTGTGCAAAGCAGTCATCAAAACAAAAGGTGGCTACTTTGAAGAACCTAGAATATAAGACATAATTTCAGTTGTTTCACACTTTTTTGTTAAGTAAACAATTCCACATGTGTTATTTCATAGTTTTGATGCATTCAGTGTGAATTTACAATTTTCGTAGTCATGAAAATACAGAATAATCTTTAAATGAGAAGGTGTGTCGAAACTTTTGGTCTGTACTGTATATATATATATATATATACATATATATATATATATATATATATATGTATATATATATATATATATATATATGTGTGTGTGTGTGTGTGTGTGTGTGTGTTTTATTAACCCCTTCACCCCGAAGCCTGTTTTCAACTTCCTGACCTGGCCATTTTTTTCAATTTTGACCACTGTCACTTTATGAGGTCATAACTCTGAAACGCTTCAATGGATCCTAGTGATTCTCAGAATGTTTTCTCGTGACATATTGTACTTTATGATAGTGGTAATATTTCTTTCGATATGACTTATGGTTATTTGTGAAAAAATTGAAATTTGGTGAAAATTTTGAAAATTTAGCAATTTGTGAACTCTGAATTTTTATGCCCTTAACCCCTTAGTGACAGAGCCAATTTGGTACTTAATGACCGAGCCAATTTTTGCAATTCTGACCACTGTCACTTTATGAGGTTATAACTCTAGAACGCTTCAACGGATCCCGCTGATTCTGAGAATGTTTTTTCGTGACATATTGTACTTCATGTTAGTGGTAACATTTCTTCGATATTACTTGCGATTATTTATGAAAAAAACGGAAATATGGCGAAAATTTTACAAATTTTGCAATTTTCAAAATTTGTATTTTTATGCCCTTAAATCAGAGAGAAATGTCACAAAAAATACTTAATAAATAACATTTCCCACATGTCTACTTTACATCAGCACAATTTTGGAAACAAATTTTTTTTTTGTTAGGGAGTTATAAGTGTTAAAAGTTGACCAGCAATTTCTCATTTTTACAACACAATTTTTTTTAGGGACCACATCACATTTGAAGTCATTTTGAGGGGTCTATATGATAGAAAATAATGAAGTGTGACACCATTCTAAAAACTACACCCCTCAAGGTTCTCAAAACCACATTCAAGAAGTTTATTAACCCTTTACGTGCTTCACAGAAACTGAAACAATGTGGAAGGAAAAAATGAACATTTAACTTTTTTTTGCAAACATCTTAATTCAGAACCATTTTTTTTATTTTCACAAGTGTAAAAACAGAAATGTAACCATAAATTTTGTTATGCAATTTCTTCTGAATACGCCAATACCCCATATGTGGGGGTAAACCACTTTTTGGGCGCACCGCAGAACTTAGAAGTGAAGGAGCGCCGTTTGACTATTTCAATGCAGAATTGGCTGGAATTGAGATCAGACGCCATGTCACGTTTAGAGAGCCCCTGATGTGCCTAAACAGTGGAAACTTCCCACAAGTGACACCATTTTGGAAACTAGACCCCTTAAGGAACTTATCTAGATGTGTGGAGAGCACTTTGAACCCCCAAGTGCTTCACAGAAGTTTATAACGTAGAGCCGTGAAAATAAAAAATCGCTTTTGTTTACACAAAAATGATTTTTCGCCCACAAATTCTTATTTTCACAAGGGTAACCGGAGAAATTAGACCACAAAAGTTGTTGTGCGATTTCTCCTGAATACTTCGATACCCCATATGTGAGGGTAAACCACTGTTTGGGTGCACCGCAGAGCTTGGAAGTGAAGGAGCGCCGTTTTACTTTTTCAATGTAGAATTGGCTGGAATTGAGATTGGACGCCATGTCGCGTTTGGAGAGCCCCTGATGTGCCTAAACAGTGGAAACCCCCCACAAGTGACCCCATTTTGGAAACTAGACCCCTTAAGGAACTTATCTAGATGTGTGGTGAGCACTTTGAACCCCCATGTGCTTCACAGAAGTTTATAATGTAGAGCCGTGAAAAAAAAATTGCATTTTTTCTACAAAAATGATCTTTTTGCCCACAAATTTTTATTTTCACAAGGGTAACAGGAGAAATTAGACCACAAAAGTTGTTCTGCAATTTCTCCTGAGTACGCTGATACCCAATATGTGGGGGTAAACCACTGTTAGCGCGCACCGCAGAGCTTGGAAGAGAAGGAGTGCCGTTTTACTTTTTCAATGTAGAATTGGCTGGAATTGAGATTGGATGCCATGTCGAGTTTGGAGAGCCCCTGATGTGCCTAAACAGTGGAAACCCCCCACAAGTGACACCATTTTGGAAACTAGACCCCTTAAGGAACTTATATAGATGTGTGATGAGCACTTTGAACCCCCATGTGCTTCACAGAAGTTTATAACGTAGAGCCGTGAAAAAAAAAATCGCATTTTTTCTACAAAAATGATCTTTTTGCCCACACATTTTTATTTTCACAAGGGTAACAGGAGAAATTAGACCACAAAAGTTGTTGTGCAATTTCTCCTGAGTACGTCGATACCCAATATGTGGGGGTAAACCACTGTTTGGGCGCACCGCAGAGCTTGGAAGAGAAAGAGTGCCGTTTTACTTTCTCAATGTAGAATTGGCTGGAATTGAGATCGGACGCCATGTCGCGTTTGGAGAGCCCCTGATGTGCCTAAACAGTAGAAATCCCCCACAAGTGACCCCATTTTGGAAACTAGACCCCCTATGGAACTTATCTAGATGTGTGGTGAGAACTTTGAATGCCGTGAAAATAAAAAATATTTTTTTTTCCCACAAAAAAGATATTGTAGCCCCCAAGTTTTTATTTTCACAAGGGTAACAGGAGAAATTGGACTGCAATAGTTGTTGTCCAATTTATCCCGAGTACGCTGATGTGCCATATGTGGGGGTAAACCACTGTTTGGGCGCACGGCAGAGCTCGGAAGGGAAGGAGCGCCTTTTTGGAATGCAGACTTTGATAGAATGGTCTGTGGGCATTATGTTGCGATTGTAGAGCCCCTGATGTACCTAAACTGTAGTAACCCCCCACAACTGACCCCATTTTGGAAACTAGACCCCCCAAGGAACTTATCTAGATGTGTGGTGAGAACTTTGAATGCCCAAGTGCTTCACAGAAGTTTAGAATGCAGAGTCGTGAAAATAAAAAATATTTTATTTTTCACAAAAATGATATTGTAGCCCCCAAGTTTTTATTTTCACAAGGGTAACAGGAGAAATTGGACCACTAACGTTGTTGTCCAATTTATCCTGAGTATGCTGATGCCCCATATGTGGGGGTAAACCACTGTTTGGGCGCACGGCAGAGCTCGGAAGGGAAGGAGCGCCGATTTGGAATGCAGACTTAGAATTGTCTGTGGGCGTTATGTTGCGTTTGCAGAGCCCCTAATGTACCTAAACAGTAGTAACCCCCCACAAGTGACCCCGTTTTGGAAACTAGACCCCCCAAGGAACTTATATAGATGTGTGGTGAGAACTTTGAATGCCAAAGTGCTTCACAGAAGTTTATAATGCAGAGTCATAAAAAAAATATATATATATTTTTCCACAAAAAAGATTTTGTAGCCCCCAAGTTTTTATTTTCACAAGGGTAACAAGAGAAATTGGACCCCAGAAGTTGTCCAATTTATCCCGAGTACGCTGATGCCCCATATGTGGGGGTAACCCACTGTTTGGGCGCATGGCAGAGCTCAGAAGGGAGGGAGCATCATTTGACTTTTTGAGCGCAAAATTGGCTGTCGTGTTTGGAGACCCCCTGATGTACCTAAACAGTGGAAACCCCCCAATTCTAGCTCCAACCCTAACCCCAACACACCCCTAACCCTAATCCCAACCTGATCCATAATCCTAATCACTAACCCTAACCATAATCACAACCCTTACCCCAAAACAACCCTAATGTCAACCCTAACCATAACCTAATCAAAACCCTAAATCCAACACACCCCTAATCCTAATCTCAACCCTAACCGCAAACCTAACCCTAATCCCAATACACCCCTAATCACAACCCTAACCTTAACCCTAATCCCAAACCTAACCCTAATCCCAAGCGTAACCCTAATGCCAACCCTAACCCTAATACCAACCGTAATCCAAACCCTAACCCTAATCCCAACTCTAACCCTAACTTTAGCCCTAACCCTAGCCCTAACTTTAGCCCCAACCCTAACCCTAGCCCTAAGGCTACTTTCACACTCGCGTCGTTTGGCATCCGTCGCAATCCGTCGTTTTGGACAAGAAACGGATCCTGCAAATGTGCCCGCAGGATGCGTTTTTTGCCCATAGACTTGTATTGCTGACGGATCGTGACGGATGGCCACACGTCGCGTCCGTCGTGCACTGGATCAGTTGTGTTTTGGCGGACCGTCGGCACAAAAAAACGTTCAATGAAACTTTTTTTGTATGTCGCATCCGCCATTTCTGACCGCGCATGCGTGGCCGTAACTCCGCCCCTCCTCCTCAGGACATAGATTGGGCAGCGGATGCATTGAAAAACTACAGCCGCTGCCCACGTTGTGCACAATTTTCACAACGTGCGTCGGTATGTCGGGCCGACGCATTGCAATGGCCCCGTACCGACATAAGTGTGAAAGAAGCCTAACCCTAAATTTAGCCCCAACCCTAACCCTATATTTAGCCCCAACCCTAGCCCTAACCCTAACCCTAGCCCTAACCCTAACCCTAGCCCTAACCCTAGCCCTAACCCTAACCCTAGGTCTAACCCTAACCCTAGCCCTAACCCTAGCCCTAACCCTAGCCCTAACCCTAACCCTAGCCCTAACCCTAGCCCTAACCCTAACCTTAAACCTAGCCCTAACCCTAGCCCTAACCCTAGCCCTAACCCTAGCCCTAACCCTAACCCTAGCCCTAACCCTAGCCCTAACCCTAGCCCTAACCCTAACCCTAACCCTAACCCTAACCCTAGCCCTAACCCTAGCCCTAATTTTAGCCCCAACTGCTGTTCTCCTGCCGGCCAGCAGATGGAGACAGATGGCGGGCGCACTGCGCATGCGCCCGCCATTTTCTTTTGCCGGCGGCCAGGAGGAGCAGCAGGAGGATCCAGGGACACAGGTGAGTATGATAGGGTCCCCGAATCCCCCTATTTCTCTGTCCTCTGATGTGCGATCACATCAGAGGACAGAGAATTACACTTTTTTTTTTTGCGGTCGCCGGTAAACAGTTAATTACCGGCGATCGCAAAACAGGGGTCGGTAAAACCGACCCCGATCATGCTCTTTGGGGTCTCGGTACCCCCGGCAGCCGAGACCCCAAAGATTCTCACGGGGCCGGCCGGCGGGCGCACTGCGCATGCGCCCGCCATTTTGAAGATGGCGGCGCACACCAGGAGCCATGAGGAGCACCGGGGGAGACAGGTAAGTATTGGGGGGCTACCTGGGACCCCTTTTCTCTGTCCTCTGATGTGCGATCACATCGGAGGACAGAGAAATTAAAGAGATCGCGTTTTTTTTTGCGATCGCCGGTAAATGGTTAATTACCGGCGATCGCAAATGCGGGGTGGGTAAAAAAAAACCAGAATCATGTTCTCTGGGGTCTCGGCTACCCCCGGCAGCCGAGACCCCGGAGAAAATCCGATTCTGGGGGGCGCTATTTACTTTTTCCACAGCGCCGTTAATTAACGGCGCTGTGGTTTAAGTACCCTTAGCGACCGCCGTTAAAAGGCATATCGGCGGTCGCTAAGGGGTTAAATCACAGAGATATGTCACAAAAATGAGTTCATAATTAACATTTCCCACATGTGTACTATACATCAACACAATTTTGGAACCAAAATATTTTTTTGTCAGGAACTTATAAGGGTTAAATTTGACCTGAGATTTTTCATTTTATCAATAAAATTTACGAAACCATTTTTTTAGGGACCACCTCACACTTGAAGTCACTTTGAGGGGTCTATATGACAGAAAATACCCCAAAGTGACACCATTCCAGAAACTGCACCCCTCAAGGTACTCAAAACCACATTCAAGAAATTTATTAACCCTTCAGGTGCTTCACAAGAGCTGAAGAAATGTGGAAGGAAAAAATGAACATTTAACTCTTTAGTCATAAAAATTATCTTTCGGCAACAATTTGTTTATTTTCACAAGGGTAAAAGAAGAAAATGATCCACTAAAGTTGTTGAGTAATTTCTCCTGAGTACACAGATAGCCCATATGTGGGCAAAAACCACTGTTTGTATGCACAGCAGGGCCCAGAAGGGTAGGAGCGCCTTTTAACTTTTTGAATGCAAAATTGACTGAAATTGAGAGAACTTATGCAGCTGTGTGGTGGGCACTTTGAAACCCCAGGTGCTTCACAGAAGTTTATAACGTAGAGCCGTGAAAAAAAAAATCACATTTTTTTCACAAAAATGATCTTTTAGCAATGATTATTTTTATTTTCACAAGTGTAAAAGGAGAAAATGGTCCAATAAAATTGTTGAGCAAATTCTCCTGAATACCCCGATACCCCATATGTGGGAGAAAACCACTGTTTGGGCGCACAGCAGGGCTCGTAATGAAAGGAGCATCTCTTGACTTTTTGAACGCAAAATTGGCTGGAATTGAGAGCGGACTCCATGTCGCGTTTGAAGAGCCCCTGATGTGCCAAAACATTGGAAAACCCTCACAAGTGACCCCATTTTGGAAACTAGACCCTTTAACGAACTCATGTAGCTGTGTTGAGCACTTTGAACCCCCAGGTGCTTCAGAGAAGTTTATAACGTAGAGCCGGGAAAAAATATCTAATTTTTTCCACAAAAATGATCTTTTAGCCAAAAATTTTTTATTTTCACAAAGGTAACAGGAGAAAATAGACCTCTAAAGTTGTTGCACATTTCCTCCTGAGTACGCCGATGCCCCATATGTGGGGGAAAACCACTGTTTGTGCGCACGACAGGGCTCAGAATGGAAGGCATGACATTTTGGATTGCAGACTTTGATGGAACCAGGCAACCCCCACATGTACTTATGCTGGCTAACAGATGTAAATCATTCAGCTGCGGCAAGAAAAACTAAATCTCTGAGCACTAAAAAAAACTCGGAGGACCCCCAAGCATGCTCGAGAAATCTCGAGTAACGAGTATATTCGCTCATCACTAACTATAATGCTTTTGGTTTTAGTGTATGAATTTATAATGTGGTGGTATGTGTAAGATGTGCTCGGTACAACAGATTATAGATGTGTTGTGTCAAAAGGGTATAAACTAATTTTATTAATTTGTGGATGTGTGGTACGCTTTGAAACAATCCTTAATGCAAAGGCCAGGTTTCTCAGGGCAGGATTCACAATGGTAAATTGTGTCCTTTCGGATTCCCCTCTTGGAGCATACTCTACACCTTTTTTGTGATCGGCCTGTCCTTGCTGCTTGGGGAACCTGTCATGGGAAATGTTGACCTGGGACAATACCGGCACTATCAGATTCAGAAGTACTGGGGCCCTCACCTCCCCGAGTGCCAAACATTAGGGCCTTGAAACTGAAGGAAGGTCCCCGTATTGGCTGCAGATCGAAACAGCACAAAAGCATTGTGCATTGCCATCTGTACAATGTGAACGGACAATTTTTTGTACCATACTTTGGCTTTTCGCATGGCACTATATGTTTGGAGGACCTGATCTGAAAGATCCACACCCCCATGTACCGATTGTAATCCAAGATACAATCTGGCTTTCGGACTTGTGTTGTGGTTCCACGAACAGTGACAAGGGTGCTGTTGTCACGGTGTATGGTGGTCAAGACAAGGACATCCCTTTTGTCTTTATACTTGACCACCAGCATGTTGTCGCTGCATTGGGCTCTGCTTTCCCCTTTTCTCAGCATTTGCCCAGTTAGCGGCTTAGGGAGGCCTCGCTAATTTTTTTGCACGGTGCCACATGCAGCTGTACCTCTGGCAGAGAGGGCCTTGAAGAGTGGGACGCTGGTGTAAAAGTTATCAATGTAGAGGTGATAACCCTTATCCAGCAGTGGGTGCAGCAATTCCCACACAATTTTACCACTCACCCCCAGGACAGGGGGGCATTCAGGGGGGTTAATTTGGGTGTCCTTCCCCTCGTAGAACCTAAATCTGTAGGTGTACCCTGAGGTACGCTCGCACAGCTTGTACATCTTTATTCCATACCTGGACCTCTTACTGGGCAGGTATTTTCGGAATTTTAGCTTCCCTTTGAAGTGAACGAGAGATTCATCAATAGTGATGTCCCTCTGCGGTATGTACACCTCAGCAAATTTTCTGCTGAAGTGGTCGACAACTGGCCGAATATTATATAGACGATCAAAGTTAGGATCGTCTCGGGGAGGACACTGCGCTATAATGCAAAAATCTTTGGATCCCTTCAAATCGTGTCCTTGTCATGGCCATGTGGAATACCGGTGTACTGTAGAGAATATCAGTACTCCAGTATTGACGAATCTCAATTTTTGTATTATGCCCATATGCAGCACAATTCCACAAAATGTCAGTCATCATCTCTGCTGCATTTACGGGGGTCCATCTGGCATTTGATGATGTGGGATTTTGGGTGAAAAATTGTTGGGCATACAGGTTCGTCTGGGCCACCATAAGATTTATTATTTCATCACTGAAAAAGAATTTGAAGAAGTCAATTTCAATGAGGCCAGTGGTGTCAAACTGGATTCCTGAGCTGCTGCTGATAATTTTCGGGGGGTGCAATCCATACGGGATCGATTGCTCCAGGAGTTGCCTAGGTCCTAGGGTGCCTTGTTGGGGGTCCTTCCTCACCAGATGAGGAGGAGAAGGAGGAATAGAGGAATGTGGGATCTTCCTCACTGGCTGAATCTGTCAGACACAAGGATGGCGTAAGTCTCCTCTGGTGAATAGCGCCTTGTTGACGAATGGGTCATTTTAATTTCTGTTCCCAAACCCCGGGGATGTGTATGTAAGTGGTGCTTTTACACGTGTAATGTGTGGGGCTTGTGTATAGGGTACTCTTTATTATAGCAAAACAGAGAGAAAAAAAGTAGAGAGGTAAAATGTATAAGAAAAAATGGAAAGAAAAATCAGATGTAAAAAAAGTTTGTATAAAAAAACAGACGTTCACTACGCTAATGCCTTCCCTATAAATTTATCCGATGCAAATTCTTTTTTACAAAAGAAAAACGGACGTCACCAACAATGTGACGTACGCTCCCCTAATGCACTCGCTAAAAAGTTAATCGACACAACTAATTCTTTTTTTTACAAAAGAAAAATGGACGTCACCAACAATGCACTTTTTATGCAAGAAAAAAAAAGCTACCTCCCTACCTATAAAACTACTCTGTACTTTTTTTTTCTAAAACAAGATCGGTGGTACTGTAACTAATGCTGTGACACCGGCTATACTAACACGCTACCACTAAAACTACGCTGTACAATTTATTTTCTCTAAAAGAAGATTGGTCGTCACTAACGATGTGACGCCGGCTACGCTACCTTGCTATGTCTAAAACAATGCTGTACTAACTACTATTATTTCTTTCTAAAAAAACTTGGACGTCGCTTAGACTGCGAAGTCCGCTACACTAACTAGCTAAAAAAAAGAAAAATTCAGTGGCACATTCTCTGATCAGCAGTGATACTGATCAAAGTGCTGCGTACACAGGAAGAGCACAGATGATCTGCGCAGGATGCCACGCACACAAAAAAGCGCAAAAGAAGTTTGCTAAAAATTCAATTGGAGGGGGGGTGGGGGGGGGGGGGAGGGGATGTCACCAAACATTTGACGCCGTCTACACTACTTTGCTATGTCTAAAATAACTACGATTATTATTTTTTTCTTTAAAAAAATCGGACGTCGCTTAGATTGCGAAGTCTGCTACACTAACTAGCTAAAAAAAGAAAAATTCCTGTGGCGCAGTCTCTGATCAGCAGCGATACTGATCAAAGCACTGCGGACATAGGAAGAGCACAAATGCTCTGCGCAGGACTATGAGCACACACAAAAACCACAAAAAAAGGGAGCTGAAAATTCATATTTTCAATATGGTAGATCAGCAATGAAGTAGTAAATCACAATCACTTCAGGTCTTTATCCACCCTATGCTGTGCACTCTGAGCGCTCCTATCCCTACCCAGTACAAGAATAAAATGGCATTCCTTGGCTGACTCCTATGTTTTATAGTGCTTGTGATAGCCCTCATGATTAGGCTGTGCGACACCATGTGATCAGATTGCTGTAGGCCATCATGACGAAACCTGCGTTACTGTACCTGTAGCTCACTTATTGAGCATGCAACATACGTGAGATGGCACCGAGAATTTTTTTTGATGATTCTTGCAAATGGAATTGCAGAATTTTCAAATTTGTGTGGAACCGCAGATTTTAAGAAATATGACTTGAATTTGCTCCTCATCTCTACTTAGAATACAGAATATAGAAGGAGAGACACAACTATGAAATATTAGGAAGCTTTTAGACCTCTAAAATAATCAAACCCAATACCAGACCCCTACTTAAATTCAGAGCTTTGACTAGACTCCATAATAAATCAGACCCAAAATAAGACCCCTAAATTATTTAGACCCTAAAAAAGATGTCTAAAGTAATTTCTATACTAGACTAAACCCCTAATATAATAATACACTAAACTAGACCCATAAGTTAGTCATAACCCACACGAGGCCACTAAAATTAAAATCTCCCACCAATCTTTTCTCTTTCCTGAACTGCTTTTGCTTAAAGGAGTTATCCGGTTTTAAAATGTAAGTCTGCTGTCACTCTATGTGACTACAAACTTGTGAATTCTCACATTGCCCACGTTGCGTGCTGTGAGTATTCTCCTGTGCCAGCGGTGGAAGAGAGCAGTCATGTCACTGCTGTGATGTTAGTCACCACTCACAGACAAGCTGGAGGCTGGGGAGTCAAGAGTTCCGGGGTCAGCTATCAAGATGGCTCATCATAAACAAGGGGATTAAACAAAGGTGTAGTCAGGTCACAGTCTGAGGTAAAAATTCTGGGAATGATATGAGGAATCATAACAACAGCAGGTATGTGTTTTGCATATTTCTAGCCACACTCCAACTAGACTGTGTCTGGCCTCATTCAGTTCATGGCATGTGACTGCATGTATGCAAATCACAAACTTGCAGTCATGCACATTCCAATCTCGGCGCCAGTGCACGTGATGTGATGATTCACAAGTCTGCAGTCACATAAAATGACTGCAGACTTGTAGCTTAAGACCGGACAACCTTTTTAAGGTACTGCTGCAATGTGTTTTGGCGTAAGCCAGCCACAGGATATTGTGAGTGCCATCGCAAACTATGTACTGAGCAGTGGTGAGATCTGCTATCAGCCATACTCATTGCTCCCTGGGCATCCTCTCACAATAAGCACTTAACTCCTCACTGAGACTGATAAATACTCTCAATGGTTCAGAGCACTTGTCAGTCTGAGGAATGAAAAAGTTCTCCTGCTGAGAAAGGGGTGGCCATAGTCAACTATTTTCTGGTGTTTCATCCCCATACATTATCAAATACCTCAAGAGAATATTTATTTTATGTTCATAAAATATGTGACCTCTCTATGTGTGGCACGGTGGCTCCTGAGGATATATATATTATATTGACAAACTTCTGATAGTGACGAGAAATGAGAGATCAGTGTTCGGAGCATCAACTTAGAGTTGAATTTTTTCTAACTTATTGGTCCCTTCAAATTCCCAGAATCTGATCTTCGATTACAGAGGTTTTTTTAAAAAAAAAATTCCCTCACATTTTCACACACTGATAAAAACTCAGACAGCAGACTTTTAACCTCATGTGCAGCTAAGTGGACTTCCCCGTAATGCCCTTGCAGCTATCACATCACATGGTCTAACACAGCCAATCAGATGAGCTATCACAGGGACTGTAAAACATGAGAGCCGGCAAAGCAATGCCTCATTAGCCTTTTACAGAATAGGGATAGGAAGTCAGTAGTGATGAGTGAGTATACTCGTTGTTCGGGTTTTCCCGAGCACGCTCGGGTGGTCTCCGAGGATTTGTAAGTGCTCGGAGATTTAGTTTTTGTTGACGCAACTGCATGATTTACAGCTGCTAGCCAGCTTGAGTACATGTGGGGGTTGCCTGGTTGCTAGGGAATCCCCACATGTATTCAAGCTGTCTAGCAGCTGTAAATCTTTCAGCTGTGGCGAAGAAAAACTAAATCTCCGAGCACAAATACTCGGAGATCACCCGAGCTCACCGCTAGAAGTCGGAGCTCACAGGTCATTCCACCTAGGGAAAGAAAAAGACATATTCAGATTGTGCTGTATTAGGGCAGCTCTGAAGCACACTGTGATATAATAGGGAAGTGCTTTAGCTGTTTAGTTATTCAGTGTGACTGTGAATTGATTGATCTGTGATATATTGAAGTAACAGCATCTTAATAACAGCATTTTTTAAATATTTAATATTCTGCAAACGAGGACAGTATTTTAATATCGCTTTTGCTATATTTTTCTGCTAAATTATAATCCTGAAACCAAGGCTTTTATTTCACAGTAAGTGTGTTTCCTGGATTGTGACATAGTTTTGCCATAATTTTTTTTTTTAAGTTTTAAAGTAAAAAGAAAAATCTCCTTAAAAAATATTTTTTGCGCATTGTTCAATACAGATACGTACTCGCCACCCAAATACCATTTTTGGCTTTCAGCAGTTTCAGTCTGATTTCCCCATAGCCAGATAGGCTAAGGTCACTTTGACTTTAATAAAAACTGTATTTGCAGTTCAATTCAGTCCTAGGAGACTTCGAAATGTTATGCAGGTATTTTTCAGGCATTTAGAGGCCTTTCAGCATTTTCAGCAGTGATTCAGCAAATTTATTTGCTGTGAATCTAACTTTTGGGGAAATTTTGTTGACATGAGCCAACACAAATTTCAAACGATTCGCACAACTCTAGCAATCAGTATTGGTCTTTGGTGGTCTGTGTTGGATTTACTCCAATCTCAAAAATGAAATGGCAGAAAAGCTTAGTTAAGTCTTTGCTCCCTTTGTCTTGGTTTGGCTCACCTCACCTTTTTGGAAAGAAGAGTAAATGTTGACTAGGTCCCTAGAATATCCATAAATTCAGCTAAGGGCTTCTTCCGCTGCGTTGCAGCAATGAGTTAGGGTCTAGACACCCTGACCCCCACTAACTATGTCATTATGATGTGCCAGAAGATTTTTTAAACTGAAGTATTCTATTACGTGTCACCTTAAAGTTCTGTGCCCTTTATAACGCTCTACTTGGCACTCTACTTGAAGCCTTATATGCTTTGATATGATTGTAGATCTCCTGCGTGGCTGCTAGTTTCCTATAGTTTACAGAGGAGTGTTTATATTCATATATTAATTATAAAACCATATAATTTAATGAAAAACTGACATTTTCATGCATTTATTCTGTTGCAAAAAATTCACAATATTTCTTTTGTATAATTCAGTGCTAAAAAGTTAAATTCCATGGTGAGTCTATAGCTTGCAAGTAGTATCAAGCTTCACATAGCCTAAGTCACAAGTGCATACATTCTATACTTTATTTTACAAAGTCAGCTATCCAAATAAGTTAGGAACTTTGAAGTGGAAATCATCATTACCCGATGGACACATTTCTGGTTTTCAATGGTATTAAACTGCCAGATCTTTTTGTTCTCTGCAGGCTAGACAAGCACAATGTTGAGGGTGCAGGTGATACGAATATAAGTTCTTTCATTAAAATATTGGACATTAATAATAAAAAAGCATTTTTTGATTTAAATTCAATTCTTGCTCTCCGCCTGAGCTCTCTTCTTAGAATACATTTCTTAATAGGTGTTCGGGCTCCATCTAGTTCTATTACAATTTTTCTAGTTATATTGTTTTTGCATGGTTCCCCAGTACAGGTCAATGACACCTTTACTGTACTTCCATATGTCTAACATTTCATAGGTGGCATCTTAATCCATTTTTTTCGGTTTCTGTTGTTTAGTGTTAAAGGGACTCTGTCACCTGAATTTGGCGGGCTATGTAAATGCCCTCTGTCCGGTCCGATGGGCAGTTTTCTCTCCTTTCATTCACCCCTTTCTTTCCCGCTGGCCACAATATTTTCTTGAATTTGAGTCTGTTTCCTCCGTAGTTCACGCGTGCGCAAAGCAATCTTGCCTTGCGCACGCGCAGTATGCTTTGCTCAACTGCAGGCAACGCCAAAAAGCATTAGTGCGCATGCGCAGCCGCACTATGTCCCGGAACACAGCTAAATACTTCCGGGAAATAGTGCGGGGGCGCCTGCGCACTAATGCTTTTCGGCTTTGCCCGCAGTTGGGCAAAGCATACTGACCGTGCGCAAGGCAAGATTGCATTGCACACACGTGAACTACGGAGGTAACAGACTCAAATTCAAGAAAATATTGTGGCCAGGGGGAAAGGAAGGGGTGAATGAAAGGAGAGAAAACACCGCCCATCGGACCGGACAGAGGGCATTTACATAGCCCGCCAAATTCAGGTGACAGAGTCCCTTTAATCTGAAAGAATAGGAATAGGCCCAATCTTCATATGTATTTGGGTATTTTTGTCTTTGAAATTTTTCTTCTAAGTTGAATATTTTAATCTATAAGGACCTTTAAAGCTCCATACCAAGAAGCCATGTAGTCTCCATGCACTGCTGCACAGTCTCTTTGCACAGGGCTTGCTCATGTGCTTCAGCACCTAGCAGATTGCTTTCTTCCTACATAAAATTACTTCCATATTTTAGGACACACGAGCCCTTCAAAAAACAGGTGAAATTTTATCAATGGAAATATACTGTTGGATGTTAAAAATGTCCAGAAGTTTGCAATTAACCTGCCATAATATATTACTTATAAAGTACATGGTTAAAACTGTTGTACAATATAGGGAACTTTTGCTGTGAATGTCATTTATAACACGTGTTAACTTGGTGACTATAGGAATTGACTAAGGTCATAGAATGAAGGAATACATCACTCCGGTGTTTAATGTTTGTCATGACATTTTTTTTTAAACTTTTTTTTTTCTCGATTTTTGTTCTGTTCTTTATGAAACAGTCCTCGTTCTGTACTAAACCATACAACTAACACATTACTTAATCTTACTGGCACATTGTAAAATTTTACACATGCGCTCATCCAGATAATTACACAATTAATTTTCACTTAGTACAGCTGAAACGGGGATAATGAAATTTCCACTGGTGTACTGTTACGTCCTAGGGGTCATGGGTCAGTTTCCTGTTTGGATAAGGGCGAGTTTAAAGAGGATTTCTGACAGTCTCCTTACTTTAACTGAGCCTAAAAACATTGCAAAGGAATTTCAATTTACAGCTCAGATCAATGAAAAGAGCAGATGTTGGAAGTGTGCCGTTGACATTCTGGAAGTGCACTGAGCGCAGGTGTAGCTAGCAGACTCGGCACCCCCACTCCAGTTATTGTAAGTAATAATCTGGCCTAATTAAAACTTTCCCTGTTTACAGAAGTGAAGAGGGTGCTATGTCAAACTTGTCAGAAATCCCCTTCACTACAAAGAGGATTTTGTAAGCACTAATCTGCTAAAAAAGCATGACAGATGCTGCACAATGTTCTGTTCAAGAATGAAGGATGTAATATTGTTCTCTTTACGCATATATATCAAAGTAGGAAAACACTAGCATAATTCACGAACACTGCATTTCTAGGAGCTCTGTAAAGCTAAAATTGCTTTGAAAAAATTTGGAACTAGAGTTTGGGCGTAGAGTTATTAGCCTACTTTTTCCTAAGTTGCATTGAGCGTCCCAATAAAAGGAGGGCACTCTAAAGACTGGCAATAATCAAGAAAAATATTTTTCTCCGTGCTGATGGAATCCAGCTCAGCTGCAAACTTTCTACTTCACATAGTATATCGAGGACTAACCTGAGTGGAGCCTTGTATCCACTCTGTCTGTGCGACATATTTGTTTTATGTGCAAAGTCTCTGAATCTGCAACATAAATCTGAACATGTCCTATGACACTTCATAAATTTGTTGGAACTTGAACCAGAGGAAATCCTGTCTGCCTGTTCTACATGTATGCCATTATTTTGGTGTAAATAAATTGCATACTGCGGTGATACATTTATCATATACTTGTGACTGCTTAACCATGTGCTTGTTTTCGTGTCCTTAGGTGAAAAAAGTAATATATCGAAAATATGTAATACGTATTCTTAGAACCACATCTTCTAATATAATTGTAACATTCTTTTGCCCTTTATCATTGACAGTACAAAAATGTAGATTCTTCTAAGCAAGAATGATAGCAATAGTAATTACAGTAAAAAATAGCAAGAAAATAATTTTTATTTTGCATGTAAGATTTGTGCCTAATATTATCTTTCTAGCTATACTGCAGTATAACATTATTTCACTTAAACCATGGAGATTTTTTTTCTGTAAATGTATATTTTGTTTAAGGATCAGTATGATTATTGCATTGATGGAAATGTGTTTCAAATAACATTTTTTTTATTCATAAGTATTTATATATATAGTAGAAGGTATAGAGTAATCACTTCAATATGGGTATGATTGTGAACTAAATGTCATTTGATTCGTATCAATCCTAATATTTATATTTAATTATATTGAAAAAGATAATAGTGAGGAAAATTTGTTTTTTAGGCATTCAGAATTGCTTGAATTTTTTTTTTTTTTTAAAGTGAGAAAATCGAAACTGGACTTCCATTTTTATAGCAATCAGTTTAAAAGAAAAAACTAAAACCTGGAAAACGTTTTTTAGCAAAAGGTGGAAATACTGTTACACATTAGAATTGAATTTTTTGTCAACATTTTTCATTTATGCCTCATTTTCATAGGTAAATGGCATAACAAGAACATACTTTCATCAGTGAATCATATATTCTTATATATGCATCACTGTGAAAATTATTGTGGAACTAAATAAACATCAACACAAAAATATATCACTGACTGTGAAAAATGATTCTTTTATCAGGTATGAAGTGTTGCTACATTGGGTTACAATATCACCAAACATAATGTGGGAACGGCAGATAATTTAGATTGATTTTTGACAAAAGTTTTGCAGACTCTTAGGAATTTTTACAAACTAGAATATGTCTTGAATCAGAAATACTGAGGCTAGTTAGACAGCGTAACAGTAGATGAGGCAGTCAGCAGATAATAATAATCTATATTTATATACTGTTAACATATTCGCCAACATTTTATAATTCAGAGGATAAATGTATAGTCAATATCAGGCATTGCAGTACTCTTGGAGATACTGTTAACCCCTTAGTGACGGAGCCAAATTTTTGAAATCTGACCAGTGTCACTTTATGTGGTAATAACTCTGTAACGCTTCAACAAATCCAGGTGATTTTGAGAATGTTTTTTCGTGACACATTATACTTTATGATAATGGTAAATTTAGGTCAATATGTTTTGTGTTTATTTATAAAAAATATCAAAAATATGAGAAAAATGTTAAAAAATTAGCAATTTTCAAACTTTGAATGATTATCCCTTTAATCCAGATAGCCATAACACACAAAATCATTAATAAATAACATTTCCCACATGTCGGCTTTACATCAGCACCATTTGTAAAATGTTATTATATTTTGTTAGCATTTTAGGAGGATTAAAAATGTAGCAGCAATTTTTCATTTTTTCAAGGAAATTTACAAAATGTATTTTTTTAGGGACTTATCCATGTTTGAAGTGACTTTAGGAGTCTCGTATATTGGGAAACCCCCAAACGTGATACCATTTTAAAAACCGCACCCCCTGACATATTGAAAACTGCTGTCAGGTAGTTTATTAACTCTTTAGGTGCTTTACAGGAATTAATGCAAAGTGGCATGATAGGAATGAAAATGTGTATTTTTACCACCTAAATGTCTCTAACTTCTGAATAGATTACTACAGCCGTCAGACTCTAAGGCCGCTATTTGGTCATGAATTGCCATGGCAAACATCAGGACCACAATATCAAGATCTGAGGGCACCAATTTGGTTAAATAGGAAGCCCCACACTCTGTTAACCATTTATAATGATGCAGTCACTATTGGCAGCAGCATCTAAGGGGTTAAACAGAGTTGGACTGTGCCAACACTGATCATGGCTGATGCAGCAAGTTGTCAGCTATAGTGCACAACCGACAGCTGCTAGATTGTCACCTGTAGGGGGAGGCTATTCTCTTATATCTCAGGTCAGTTAAAAGATGTATTGGCTGTCATTAAGGGGTTAAAATAAAAATTAGGATGTTAGAAAAAGTTAATGAAAGGGATAAACAGGCCTTAATAAAAAATACTGTATGTTTTTAGGGAATGCATAATGCCTTAACATCCTTTGACATGTCTATATGTCAAACGTCATGTCCTCACACTCCATACGGGCTCTGGCACTGAGTCCATATGTTTTTCGGCACATGTGAGCTGATTTCATCAGCTGACATGTGCCCCTAAGGCCGGCGTCACACTAGCGAGTTTTACGGACGTATGAGTGCATAAAATACGTCCGTAAAACACGCATTACACACGGCCCAATGCTTCTCTATGCCCCTGCTCCTATCTGCCGTATTTTACTGATCTGTATTATACGGCTTGCTACGGCCGTAGAAAATCGCAGCATGCTGCATTTGTCACCGTATTGCGCAAAAAAAGCCAATGAAAGTCTATGGAAGCCCCAAAAATACGGATTACACACAGACCAGCAGTGTGACTTGCGAGAAATATGCAGCGAGAAAAGCCGACAATTCATTGCGGTGTACAGTAAAATCACACTGACAGCTTACAGTAGAATAGGTAGAATAAATGTGTACACATAGAATAGAATAGGTATATATATATATATATACATATATATATATATATATATGTCAGTGAGAGGAAGGAGATAGCAAAAGCCAGCAATTGAATTACCGGCTTTAAAGCTATCTAGCGCTGTATGAAGTAATAATATATATACATATATGTGTCTACTGACATAAATATATATATATACATAGACAGTATATATGTTTTTTTTTTTTACACATGGAACCCTTGTATGTCGGTTTTGCAAGCCTGCGAGAAAAACACGCAGTACGGATGCCATACAGATTACATACGGAGGATGCCATGCGCAAAAAACGCTGAAACACCCTGCCTACGGAGGAGCTACGGATCACTATTTTGGGGACTTTTCAGCATATTACGGCCGTAACATACGGACTGTATTGTCTTACGCTGAGCGTGACGCCGGCCTAATAGTCACAGGTGGAATTGCAATCCACTCGCTGCTGTTAAATGCCTCTGTCAGTCTCATTCCCCTTTTTCCCCATTCAAAATAATTTTTTGACCACGTAAATAGAAAATAACCTATACATGTTTGGTATCTGAAAACTTGTAATGACCTGGAGAATCATAATAATGTGGAATTGCACTTTTTTGCAATTTCATCGCACTTGGAATTTTGTCCTGCTTTCCAGTACACTACATGGTAAAACCAGTGATGCCGTTGAAAAGATCAACTCATCCCACAAAAAACAAGCCCTTACTTGGCCATATTGACAGAAAAATAAAAAAGTTATGGCTCTGGTAAGAAGGGGAGCAAAAAACGTAAAAGCAAAAATGGAAAATCATAAAGTGGTGAAATGGTTAAAGTACAATTACCATACTATCTAAATTATTGTGAAATGTTGGGAAAATAAAATTTTAAAGGTCCTATGATTTATAATATTACCTGGAAATTCAATAAGGAAGCATAAACTTAATAAAGATTCATTCCTTGGGGACACAGCTAATGACATATAGAGCAATATCTCTCTGAGAACTGGAGATTAGATAATCATCCAATCTAACCACACAAATGGTATTAATTTCTGTAATTAATCTTTCCAAATGAACACTAAGCTCTTCTGAACATAACAAGGGGATGTAGTTTCACATACATAGTGTAAACCACTGCTTTCCCATTCTGAACTAGTCTAATCAAGAATCAAGAAAGGTCAAAGGCTATATCAACCAATAAGGAAGTCAACTTCATTTTTAATGTTGGTGATATTGGCTGGATGCTGTGTGAAAATCCCAATTGTATCCATTTTTATTCTCCCTTTTTTTTGCTAAATGATTTCTTTAGCATTCAAAGCAGGGAAAATTTTTCTATGAAACAATTATATACTTACACATCTGTAACAATGGACCAACATGAGCAGGGATCGAAGCCATAGGAGGTGCAAATATAGTAGTTGCAACAGGCCACAGGTGAACGATGGAGTCTAACGCCCCTAAGCCAAATGTGTGACTAAAGTATTATACATGGCACCCTGTTCGAGGTGCTGTCTCTTCTTACAGATACTACAGCTGGTCTTCAGAGAATTCTAGGCCATGCAATGATTCTGTGAATATGTCTTCATGTGTCTCTCACACAGCCGATAAGTAACTGTCTGTGCACTGAGGAGGAGGAGAAAACCGGGAACTGCTCTTTGTGGCCGGGAGTCTTTTAATTCTGGAGAAGAGTCTGACTTGGCTTAATATCCTTAGCCATGTTGAAAGCCTTGTTAAAAGGATTGAAATTGATTTATAAAATGTTTACCTTCAATAGGCAACACTAAAAAGCCAACGCTCTTCTTCTCAAAGAGAACTAACATGCCTTCATGGGAGTTGTGACCTTTGGTTCACAACTGAAATAGGTGAGCACATTTCCCGCAAAGGATTGTATTCTTTCAAATATAGTGAGACACATTGGGGGCGCCTTGTGTTTTTTTTCTTTTTTTTTTTTCTTTATCAAAGAGAACTAATTAGCATACCCCTTTCCTAGAGAGCATTGCCTGTTCTATAAACCTCCATGTACTAGATAGCGACCTCTGTAAGGAGAAACACTACTGCCCTAGACTTTTATTAAAAGCATTGAAAAATTAAAAACAGAATAATTGAGAAATACAGGACGTAATTTGGGTAGAGTTGCATTTTGGCAAACACTATCTACAAATATATAGTATAGTTGACATCTTCACGTGGTATTCAGAGAATTGTTAGTCTAGTCCCAAGAATTCTGAAAAAATTAGAAAAACATTGTGAAAATTATTTGGAATATGAATAATTTTACTCTTGATGAAATTAATGTTATTATTACTAATTGATTCCCATTGCCTGTAGAATACTATCTCAAGTTTAGCTTTATTTTCTATGCAGTCAAAACATTTTTTAAACATATGTACAATGACTTCATTTTCCCCACGGAATATATTTTTTATTCAGAATCATAACCAATAGCTTAGAATCAAGAGCTGAGAATGCCAGATTTGACTTCACTTACTTTAATGAAGAAAAAAATAGCAAAAAGTAACCATAATGCTTACAGATAATAATAATAGTAATAAAAATAATATTTACCGATATATAACATATTTCACCATTCTTAATTCAAAGAAAAGACTGACAACATGTTTTCATTTCCTTACAGGAAAGATATATATCTTTGTACCATGTTAGCCAATAGATAGAAAAATATTCAGAATTACAAAACATTCACACTCCTTATCTATGAACTGTTCCAATATTTACGACCACAACTGTTTATCTTTCTCCCATACTGCTTCACGTCACTTGTATTATCTATTGCATTATTTCTGTGCTGTGTTTTGTACATGTATTTGATTCTTCAGATTTTGTATTAGTCTACGCCTGATGATGAGACCTGCATAGTCTCGAAAGCATGCAATTTGTTACCATCTTTTCAGTTAGCCATTAAAAGGTATCAACCACTGAGGACTCTAAATATTTTACATTTCCTTGCAGACTCAGATATTTATTATATTTTTTCTCTATTATAATTATACTGTATTATATTGTTCTAAGTTTTTTGCGTAATTAAGAAAAAATAACATATTCCACTGACTACATAATTGTGCGGCATAACATAATTTTTTTTCACTTGTGTTACTTACAATTTATGCCACGTTAATGTAGTTTAACAAGGCTATAACGTTCTTGTTGTGGTATCTCATAATACTTTTATAAAGTTGGTTTACAGGCTGCTCTTTGTTCTGAGGTTCAAAGTGACAAGCACATTGCAGACAAGTCACCTAAAGTTTTGCTGCTTACGTCCAGCAAGCACCGATTGCATTAGATTTACTCCAGGCTGGTGACTGTAAGGTATGTTCCTGGACTACAGTTGGTATTATATTATACAATTTAAAAAAAAAGCAAAATAACTTATTTGTATGTTATTACTTTTTTTTTTTTAAAACAAATTGAAAACTGTTTGCAACACTCTTTTAAGTTCCGTGAGCGTCCAATAATATCTTTCAGGGCTGTTACAATGCTGGCATTATACTGTCCCCTGTCAGCTTTCAATTACTTCATGCACCTAGCTGATCACCAGCTTATTTCCTGGCTTAGGTAAATAGGGTTTTTTGGTACACTTCCCAAAAGTCATTTCAGGGAAGATAAATTAAATAATGATTGCAATTTAATACAGTGATAGTGCTAAAATATTTCCTTCAAGTTTCAAGTTTGACCACAAGTTTCCAATAATACACTTATTTAACTTTCTATTTCAAACCTGAGGTTTTATTAAATTCTACAGCTGCAGTCAATATTTATGTATTCATCCACCGCATTGGACATTTTAAATATTATGGAGGCTCGAGTGTGTTAGAAGCACATAGAGCGAACACTTGCGTTTCATTTTAGGTGGGAAATTTCATTTTAAGGTATAACTATACTGAAAACACACATGGCCCAAACGCTTCAAAAAATATATATAATTTCATACCTTTTTTTTTTACCCGCTACGAAAAAATACAAGTACGATATTACGATATCATAAAATAAGAATTCTCTTTATATTTTCAATTACTAAAACTAATACAATATCCGTGCTCCGCAAAGGCAATTATAGAGCTTTAATGTGTAACAGACACTAATTTTACCTAGGCTTATGAAAAGAACTGAAAGATGCCAACATTTTGGGGGAAATTATAGTTAATAAAAGAACATTGGTGGTTACCCAACGCTACAAAAACAGAATTGATTATACTATATATTTAGGGCGATTGTAAAGTATTTACCGTTTTGCCAACCCCTAATTTCATGTAACATAGTAAATTTGAGACTTAAAGAGTAACCCACATTTTAATTTTTATTTAATAAATCAATAGTACAAGTAAAAATAGGAAACTTTGTGATATATCTTATCAGAGAAAATTGCTTATTTTTCTACCAGAATTGATAATTCATTATCATAATTCTCAATTCTCAGGTAAAATCTGTATTCAGTGAAAACAGACTTTTCCATTATTGATAGGACCTGGCAGTTACTACAGAGGGAGGAGCTAGAGAAGAGCTCCTCCTTTCTCCTCCCCTTCCTATCTACACAGAATTGTATCCGCAACAGCTCTCATCTCACACAGTAATGGGAAAGTCTGTCTTCACTGAATACAGATTTTACCTCAGAATAATAAGTGATCAATTCTGGCAGAGAAAGATGCAGATTTCTCTGATAAAATGTATTATAAAGTTGCTTATTTTCACACATATTATTGATTAATGAAATAAAAAATAAAATGATGGTTACTCCTTAAGCTTCTAGTTGCCTATTCTACTGGTTTGGCTGACAGCATCCCCAAAAAGGGAAGTGGTGTATATCTGACTTCAGCATAGCAGGTAATTCTTTTGTAAAAGGCGATTTGTAGTCACCGTCAGGGGGAGCTTACTATATAACTATTTATTGGTGTGTCAATGGGAGCTGTATAAATATGCCCGAAATGAGTTCCTGCTTGTGGACCCATCAGAAAGTCAAAATATTGTTTATGTACCTATCTGTCATAAAAATAACAGAAAAACTGACTGAACATCAAGAACTAGTCTGAAGAGGTGCATGCCAAAAAAAGCAACCTATATATCAAAATATGAAAATGGTTGCACTCAATAGTGATAAAGCATGTCAATGTGAAATACAAGAAGTGCGAATAGCAAAATGACTTTTAGGAAAAATACACGAGTTTAGCACAAAATTTGGCCAAATAGTGTGAGCCCATCAACCTATCGGGCCATATTTTGTGCTAAACGTCTCATGTGTATTTTTCCTATCTGTCATAAGTCGGGGTTATGAGTTCTACAGATCAAAGGCTGGGGGCATTTGAACACTGCCTGCACCCCCCACTGTGAACAAGTAATTGAATCTGGTAATTTGATAAAAGCACACATTTAGTCTGTATATTAGTAGTTAACAGGTAACTGTCAATGTTGGATAACCACTAGGGCCAGCAGATGTATTCCTGTATGCATTCACTGGCATAACACATAGGTGTTAAAGGAAGAAGCATCAGTGCTTTCACCTTGTACAGCCTCTCGGTCTATACTGCATAGTCAGGACAAGGTAAAACAATATGTTAAATTTTGTCCTGCAATAATTCTAGTTTTACAGAATCCATAGTTATATTCAGACTTTAGAATAGGCCCTGGCAGACCATTAATGCATCTCAGTAGCAAGGAAAAATTCAGTAGTAGGATGAAGGAAAAGTGCCCGCCCCAAAGCAAGAAGGAAGTGAAAGGCTGTTGATCTGTGTGCTGCTCAAAGCACAACTTGAGAATAACCTTGTCACCAGGTTTTCCCTATATAAAGTACCTCAGGACCTGTAAGCCCTCTGTTACAGCATAATAGAATGCTGTGTATACAGCTCTGGCAAAAATTAAGAGACCACTCTTAATTAAGAGACCATTCGCAAAGATTAGCCCACCCAATTCCAGCCTTGCTGAAGCATCCCCAGATCATCACTGATCCTCCACCAAATTTTACAGTGGGTGCAAGACACTGTGGCTTATATGCCGCTCCAGGCCTTCATCTAACCAATAGACGACCAGGTGTTGATCTGGGGATGCTTCAGCAAGGCTGGAGTTGGGCAGGTTAACCTTTGTGAAGGACGTATGAATCAAGACACATAGAAGGTTATCCTGGAAAAACAGTTGATTCATTCTGCTCAGGCAATGTTCCCCAACTATGAGGACTGGTTTTTGCCCTGATGAAGACGCTCTGAGAGCGTCGATACTCATGGAGCTTTGGTTCCTTTTCCCCCCCATGGTCAGCACTCTATTTTCGGTCATTGTATCTTTATCTGACAGTCTAGGTGTATTAGGTTTCTGGACTATCAGGTTTGATAAGTGACCTTTTTGTGATTATAAATGTTTTTAACAAGTATGTTTTGCCCTGCTGTGTTTTTGTATTGAAAATATTAAACTTTGTATATTTTTTGAGGTTGATCCCAATTGTGTGCATATCTTTTCTTGTTTGGTTTATATTGTATATATATATATATGTATATATATATATATACATATATATATATATATATATGCACTTGGTTGATCCCTAAATACACTGTGTGGTGCCCGCTACCCTTTCTTTTGGACATATGCCACAGAGGTAGGTCAATCAAGGTGTGGATGAAGGACCACCACATCAAATTCCTGTCATGGCCAGCCCAATCTCCAGACCTGAACCCCATTGAAAACCTCTGGAATGTAATCAAGAGGAAGATGGATAGTCACAAGCCATCAAACAAAGAAGAACTGCTTAAAGTTTTGTACCAGGAATGGCACATGGTCACCCAAAAGCAGTGTGAAAGACTAGTGGCAAGCATGCCAAGACGCATGAAAGCTGTAATTAAAAATCATGGTTATTACACAAAATATTGATTTCTGAACTCTTCCTGAGTTAAAGCATCAGAAAATAAATACAAAATGTATTGCTTGGAACTTCGGAGGCATGTTGTCAGTAGTTTATAGAATAAAAGAACAATTTACATTTTACTCAAAAATATGCATATAAAGAGAAAAATCCAACAAACTGAAAAGTATGCAGTGGTCTCTTAATTTTTGCCAGAGCTGTATTTCCCCAATCTGCTCTGCATGGCACAAAGATAACTTTCGTTATACTTACAGGTGATGCAGTCAAATCTAATGGGCATCTTTGGTCTTGATCTGGCACCTCCTCTTTTCTTACGATCACCATCCTCCTTCTCGGCTTCATGTGGATGATACATCCTATGTCATCCACACAGGGGCCTCCACTGCAGTCTTGTGCAGGTGTACTTCTCTCTGCCCTGCTGATGGCAGAGCAAAGTAATCTAGTGTGCGTGCAACTTTTTTAACCTACGGATTAGTGTTCTTTGGACTTTCCCCTGTGCATGCATACTATTGGACTTTGCATTGCCTTCAACAGGGCAGAGAGAAGTACACCTGCACAGGAGCGTAATGGAGGACACTGTGTGGATGACATAGGATGCGGACAGATTGGGGACATATGTACAGCATTCTAGTATTCTGTAAAAGTAGGCTTATAGGTACTGGCCGTACTTTATATGGGGAAAACCTGGTAAAAGGTTGCCTTTAAGCCTTTTTTTAAATCATTATAAAAGTATATAAGTTATTTACAATTTACAACTTGGGAAACTAATTTTCCAAGATTATGTTATTGTTGAATCTGATGTCTTCCATAAACATTACAAAAAAGTATTTTAAGTCTCAAAGTAAGTGGGAGTATGTGAGATGCTACATCTGGCAAAGAGTTTTTTTTACCATAGGAAACAGAATTGCTTGAAAATGTTGTGCACAACCACAGTAATGCCTTACGCTTCAAAACCTACAATGAGCTGTTACTGATATGATGTACTATATTATACAGTTATATGAAAAAGTTTGGGCACCCCTATTAATCTTAAGCTTAATCTACTATATAATTGTCTAAGGGTCACTTCCGTCTGTCTTTCTTTCTTTCTTTCTGTCACGGTTATTCATTCGCTGATTGGTTTCGGCAGCTACCTGTCATGGCTGTCGCGACCAATCAGCGACGGCCACAGTCCGGAAGAAAATGGCCGCTCCTTCCTCCCCGCAGTCAGTGCTTGGCGTCTGCATACTCCCCTCCAGTCAGCGCTCACACAGGGTTAATGGCAGCGTTGACCGCGGTGTAACGCACTCGGTTAACGCTGCTATTAACCCTAGTCAACATGATATTTAGTCAACATGAGACAGCAAGTATGTAAATCGCATAGTGTATACATATGTACAGTGGGGCAAAAAAGTATTTAGTCAGTCAGCAATAGAGCAAGTTCCACCACTTAAAAAGATGAGAGGCGCCTGTAATTTACATCATAGGTAGACCTCAACTATGGGAGACAAACTGAGAAAAAAAAAATCCAGAAAATCACATTGCCTGTTTTTTTATCATTTTATTTGCATATTATGGTGGAAAATAAGTATTTGGTCAGAAACAAAATTTCATCTCAATACTTTGTAATATATCCTTTGTTGGCAATGACAGAGGTCAAACGTTTTCTGTAAGTCTTCACAAGGTTGCCACACACTTTTGTTGGTATGTTGGCCCATTCCTCCATGCAGATCTCCTCTAGAGCAGTGATGTTTTTGGCTTTTCGCTTGGCAACACGGACTTTCAACTCCCTCCAAAGGTTTTCTATAGGGTTGAGATCTGGAGACTGGCTAGGCCACTCCAGGACCTTGAAATGCTTCTTATGAAGCCACTCCTTCGTTGCCCTGGCGGTGTGCTTTGGATCATTGTCATGTTGAAAGACCCAGCCACGTTTCATCTTCAATGCCCTTGCTGATGGAAGGAGGTTTGCACTCAAAATCTCACGATACATGGCCCCATTCATTCTTTCATGTACCCGGATTAGTCGTCCTAGCCCCTTTGCAGAGAAACAGCCCCAAAGCATGATGTTTCCACCACCATGCTTTACAGTAGGTATGGTGTTTGATGGATGCAACTCAGTATTCTTTTTCCTCCAAACACGACAAGTTGTGTTTCTACCAAACAGTTCCAGTTTAGTTTCATCAGACCATAGGACATTCTCCCAAAACTCCTCTGGATCATCCAAATGCTCTCTAGCAAACTTCAGACGGGCCCGGACATGTACTGGCTTAAGCAGTGGGACACGTCTGGCACTGCAGGATCTGAGTCCATGGTGGCGTAGTGTGTTACTTATGGTAGGCCTTGTTACATTGGTCCCAGCTCTCTGCAGTTCATTCACTAGGTCCCCCCGCGTGGTTCTGGGATTTTTGCTCATCGTTCTTGTGATCATTCTGACCCCACGGGGTGGGATTTTGCGTGGAGCCCCAGATCGAGGGAGATTATCATTGGTCTTGTATGTCTTCCATTTTCTAATTATTGCTCCCACTGTTGATTTCTTCACTCCAAGCTGGTTGGCTATTGCAGATTCAGTCTTACCAGCCTGGTGCAGGGCTACAATTTTGTTTCTGGTGTCCTTTAACAGCTCTTTGGTCTTCACCATAGTGGAGTTTGGAGTCAGACTGTTTGAGGGTGTGCACAGGTGTCTTTTTATACTGATAACAAGTTTAAACAGGTGCCATTACTACAGGTAATGAGTGGAGGAAAGAGGAGACTCTTAAAGAAGAAGTTACAGGTCTGTGAGAGCCTGAAATCTTGATTGTTTGTTTCTGACCAAATACTTATTTTCCACCATAATATGCAAATAAAATGTTAAAAAAAACACACAATGTGATTTTCTGGATTTTTTTTTCTCAGTTTGTCTCCCATAGTTGAGGTCTACCTATGATGTAAATTACAGACGCCTCTCATCTTTTTAAGTGGTGGAACTTGCACTATTGCTGACTGACTAAATACTTTTTTGCCCCACTGTATATATATGTAAGGCCTACATTCTTGTTTAAACATGTACTTGAAATAACGGCACTGGTGCCATCAGTGTTTTCTATCCGTGTGTCCATTTTTATCATCAGCATGGTCATCAGTGTTTTTCCAGTATGAAAAAGGAAATGAAAAGAATGAAGAAAGATTAATGAAAGAAAGGGATTACAAAGCTTCTCCTATACTTTACAAAACACAGATGGTACATGTATATCATGCATATGCTGTACACGTATTTCACAGACCCATAGACTTGTATTCGCCCTTGTCACCAGTGCTGCCAGAAAAAAAAAAGTCCTGTCTCTGAGTGTATTGCATGAACACTCACTTAGGTTATAATCGACATGTGTGGGGTCCATAAAAAAATGGATGTCACATGGAGCGCCCGCTAGGGCCGTGGGGTACTCGGGCCAGGTCCCAAAGTTCTTGGAGTTGGATGTGTCACGGCAGCAGTGACCCGTTCCGTGGCCCTGGGCATCCAATAGAAGTGCAATTGTAATTAAAGGGAAAAATAACGTTTATGGGGAATTGAGGAAAATGTTTGTGACGCCACCCGTGGTATTCAGCAATGAGATAGTGGCCAACACTGCAGTTCAGATCCTCTGGGGCAGATGGTGATGCAGCAGAGTTGGTGCAGCTCTCCACAGGTAGAGCTAACCCCAGGGCAGATGTAGTGTTGTATGATAAGATGATGGTGGTGGTCATGCTGGGCAGATGTTGTAGGAATAACGCAAGGACACAGTAAGGTGCAGTTTCCACGTTTACTCACAGTTCTCCAGTCGAAAAACGCCAGCCAGATGCTGTGTTCTCCGGGTCAATGGTCCAGCAAACTCCCAGGTAAATTGGGATGGACTCCTTTCATATGCCTTTCTCTGGCCATCTCACTACGCTGGCTTCCACTTCTCCTGCCCAGTGCCTTGGAAACTTGGGCTGAAAGGTGGCAGATGAGGTTTAACAATGATAAATGTAAGGTTATACACATGGGAAGAAGGAATCAATATCACCATTACACACTGAATGGGAAACCACTGGGTAAATCTGACAGGGAGAAGGACTTGGGGATCCTAGTTAATGATAAACTTACCTGGAGCAGCCAGTGCCAGGCAGCAGCTGCCAAGGCAAACAGGATCATGGGGTGCATTAAAAGAGGTCTGGATACACATGATGAGAGCATTATACTGCCTCTGTACAAATCCCTAGTTAGACCGCACATGGAGTACTGTGTCCAGTTTTGGGCACCAGTGCTCAGGAAGGATATAATGGAACTAGAGAGAGTACAAAGGAGGGCAACAAAATTAATAAAGGGGATGGGAGAACTACAATACCCAGATAGATTAGCGAAATTAGGATTATTTAGTCTAGAAAAAAGACGACTGAGGGGCGATCTAATAACCATGTATAAGTATATAAGGGGACAATACAAATATCTCGCTGAGGATCTGTTTATACCAAGGAAGGTGACGGGCACAAGGGGGCATTCTTTGCATCTGGAGGAGAGAAGGTTTTTCCACCAACATAGAAGAGGATTCTTTACTGTTAGGGCAGTGAGAATCTGGATTTGCTTGCCTGAGGAGGTGGTGATGGTGAACTCAGTCGAGGGGTTCAAGAGAGGCCTGGATGTCTTCCTGGAGCAGAACAATATTGTATCATACAATTAGGTTCTGTAGAAGGACGTAGATCTGGGGATTTATTATGATGGAATATAGGCTGAACTGGATGGACAAATGTCTTTTTTCGGCCTTACTAACTATGTTACTATGTTACTATGTTACTATGTTACCCACAGTGTCCCAAGCCAGCAGCCATGAACCTGGTCGGGCGACATCCTTTCAGTCCCTTGGATTCTATACCACTGCCTTTTTGGCAAAGTATGCGTGGATGCGACTCTTGCAAAAGCCCCAGCCTCTGGTTTCTTAACTGAACTTGAAGTATTCCACTAAGTTGGGGCCGGTCCCCTGACTGCAACCTGGTCCCTCCATATCTAGATACGGGCCCCATGGGTGGCTTCTGCACTTCCCGTGCCCCTAGGACCCATCCTTCCTCTCTCACTCTCTGCAATCTTTCTCTTTAGTCTTTTCTCCTTCTAGCTCCCTCTGACCGGGAGCTTCTTCTCTGCATATCTGCTCCACTCCTCCCTCCTTTTGCCTGACTCCCTTCTCATTAGCTCCTCCCCTACTCTACCTACCCCACCCACTCCCACCACCCATTCCTATCCAGCCTAGAATGAGGCGTTCCTCCCTAAGGGTATGCCCAGTTGCCCCGACAGAAAGATGTGTGTTGGATGTGAGTGTTAGAGTCCTGGATAGTACCCACTCTTTACGTGAGAGTGGGATACCACACCTCTGGATGAGGTGCAGTACCTCTGTGGTGACTGGACCCCAGGGGCGCCAGACACACGTACTGGAAACACAGATATGTAAAGGAGGCCTTATAAACAAAGTGGGGACAATAATTACAAGTTTTCCCACTTTCAAAAAATGTAGAGATCTGTAATTTTAACATAGGTTAATTTCAACTGTGAGAGACTGAATCTAAAAGTAAAAACAGAAAATCAAATGGTTTGATTTTTACATAATTAAATTTCATTTTATTGCATGAAATACATATTTGATTACCTATAAACCAGCGAGAATTCTGGCTCTCAAATTTTTCTTTAAAAAGACCTCCTACGCTACACTCATTGCCTGTATTAATTGCACCTGTTTAAACTTGTTACCTGTATAAAAGACCCCTGTCCACACACTTAATCAAGCACACTCCAACCTCTCCACTACAGCCACCATAGCCAAGACCACAGAGATGTGAAAGGCATCAGGGTCAAAATTGTAAACCTGCATATGACTGGGATGGGCTGCTGGACAATAGGCAAGCAGCTTGGCAAGAAGTCAACAACTGTTGGCGCAATTATTAGAAAATGGAAGAAACACAAGATGACTGTCGATCTTCCTTGATCTTGGGCTCCATGAAAGATCTCACTCTGTGGTGTAAGGATGATTCTGAGAAAGGTCAGGAATCAACCCAGAAATACACAGGAGAACCTGGTCAATGACCTGAAGAGAGCTGGGATCACTGTCTCAAACATTACCGCTAGTAACAAACCACGCCATCATGGATTAAAATCTTGCAGGGCACGCAAGGTTTCCCTGCTCACGACAGCACATCACCAGGCCCGTTTGAAGTTCACCCATGACCATCTGGATGATCCATGGAAGAAGGTGATGTGGCCAGATGAGACCAAATTAGAACTTCTTGGTATCAATTCCATGTTTGGAGCAAGAAGAAGGATGAGTACAACCCCAATAACACCGTCTCAACCGTGAAGCATAGTGGAGGAAATATCATACTTTGAGGGTTCTGTTCTGCAAAGGGGACAGTACGACTGTACTTTATTGAAGGGAGGATGGATGGGGTCAACCGACTCCTTCCCTCAGTAAGATCAATGAATATGGGTCAAGGCTTGGTCTTCCAACATGGCAATGACCCGAAACACACAACCAGGGAAACTAGGGAGTGGCTCTGTAAGAAATATTTCAAGGTTCTGGAGTGACCTAGCCAGTTTCCAGACCTGAACCCAATATAAAATCTTTGGAGGGAGCTGAAACTCAATGTTGCCCAGTGACAGCCCTGAAACCTGAAAGATCTAGAGAAGATCTGTATGGAGAAGAGGGCCAAAATCCCTGATGCAGTGTGTGCAGACTTGTTCAAGAACTACAGGAATTTGTCTGACCTCTGTAATTGCAAACAAAGGTTTCTGTACCAAATATTAAGTTCTGTTTTTCTATTGTATCAAATACTTACTTCATGCAATGAAATGCAAATTAATAATGTTAGAATCATACAATGCAATTTTCTCAATATTTTTTAAGATTCTGTCTCTCACAGTTGAGGTGTACCTACGATAAAAATTACAGACCTCTCCATTCTTTTTGGGTGGGAAAACTTGGAAAAATCGGCAGTGTATCAAATATCTATATGTTCCACTGTAGGCGTCATTTACATGTTTGTAATTCTGCAAGTTAACTTTGATATGCTGAGTCCTAAAGGTATATAATATGCGCTCTGTTAGGATTTTGCTCTACGTGCTGATTTGAGCGATTGTCACTTGATCGATCACAGGCGATTTTAGACTTGTAGTCATGTCCCGACTAACGTCTCCTCCTCCTTCTCTCTTTGTTATAATTTTCAATTGAGAGAAGCAGGCGGAATGTCAATCGTCAAATGACCTCAAGTCTGCAAATCGCATGTGATCACATGACGACCGCTCGAATCAGCAAGTAGAGCGAAATTCTAACACCGTGCATATTACACACCTTTAGGATTCAGCATGTTAGTGTCAACTTGCAGAATTACATACACAGGGGGACACCAGGGAAAAGCCGCAGGGGACCGGACTCTTGAGCTAGTCATCATAATTTCCGGACGGATATTAAATGTTTCTTTTATTTGACACACTGCAGCATCAGAGTATAACATACACAACTGCATCAATAGACTTGATGTCTGATTCATGCTGCCTGGGGGTCGGGCAGTAGGAATCAGCTGTCAGGTTCCTTATCATGTGGCAAAATAACACTGGACGCCTCAGTGTCATACATTACATATTGCTATCTCCAGATCACTATGTAATGACTCAATGTGGAAATAAATGCCATTCTATTAATATAATGCAATTATAACAGCTTATGATGTATTATGAGGTTCTGCAGCAGCTGAAGTGTGTATTACAATGGTTTGCAGTAGCTGAGGTGTGTATTATAATGTTCTGTATCAGCTGAAGTGTATATTACGGGGTTTTGTAGCAGGTGAGTTGTGTATTGTGATGTTCTGCATCAGCTAAGGTATATTATGAGGTTCTGCAGTAGCCAAGGTGTGTATTATGATTAGTGTTGAGCGATACCTTCCGATATCGGAAAGTATCGGTATCGGATTGGATCGGCCGATATTCAAAAAATATCGGATATCGCCGATACCGATCCCCGATCCCAATACAAGTCAATGGGACCAAAATATCGGAATTAAAATAAACCCTTTCTTTCCTTGTAGGTTCATTCTACATGAAGGAAAACAACTAAGAATAATGCAGGATGTATTTGGGGAGGTGGCGGAGACATTAAAGGCATAGAGGTTTAGCCCAATGAAATAGAATAGCAGGAATTTTATTTTTTTTTAAAGACGTTCGGAGTTACAAAGATATTGACTATGTAACATTTTTTTTTATTTTGTCAGATATTGATGTTTCACTATTCCACACCCTTCCCCTTCTTTTTTTATACTTTTCCCACACTTTCATCTTCATCATCATCAGCATCTTTGACATCAACTTCTTCACCTTATTCATCTTCTTCTTCATCTTCTACATTTTTTTTTAATTACATTCTTCATATTCATTTTCTTCAACTATTATTATTCTTCCTATTCTACTTCTTCATCATATTCTCATTTGTGACAGGCATTCCCATAGTTGTTATCTATAAAAGTTTGAAGATTACACCTTCCGTTCTGCCTGTCACAAAAGTTACATTTGTCCGCGTTCAGTTTGGCCTGCAGCATCAGGCTTTATCCAGGGTCACCATGAGGAGGAACGGACTCACCCCCATACACTGCTTAGTCTTCTTCTGCATATAATTTAGATAATATCTTTTGCTCTGATATTAAGTGTTATGCTTAATGTTCTTCTGCTCTTTGTTCTGCAGCCTCTTGTTCTTCTGCTTCTCGGTCTTCCATGTCGTCGTCTCCAGGGTCGTCGTCTCCAGGGTCGTCGTCTCCGCCGTCGTCGTCTCCTCCATCGTCGTCTCCGCCGTCGTTGGGGTGGTCTTCAGGGTTGTCATCTCCAGGGTCGTCGTCATCTCAGTGGTTGTCGTCTCTGGTGTCGTCGTCATCTTAGGGGTGGTCTTCCGGTCGTCGTCTTTAGGGTCTTGAACTTGGAAATGTAGCAGAAGGTACAAGAAGGCTGAGAAAATGCTGAGAACCAGCTGATGGAACTGGAACTCGGATGGCTACCCGAAGGTCAAAGAGCCAATGGAACTACCGAGGACCAGCTGACGTTACTGGAACCCGGTTACTAAGCAGGAGGTACCCGTGCTAAAAAGCACTACCAAGGACCGCCTGACGTTGGCGGAACTCGGATACCCAGAAGGAGGCACCTAAGCCAAAGGCTCTGCTCGGAACCAGCTGACATTACTGGAACCAGGATGGGGAGCAGAAGGTACAAGAGCAAAAGACACTGCCGAGAACCAGCTGACGGTACTGGAACCCGGATGGGTAGCCGAAGGTCCAAGAGCCAATGAAACTACTGAGGACCAGCTGACGTTACTGGAACCCGGTTACTAAGCAGGAGGTACCAGTGCCTGAAAGCACTACCAAGGACCACCTGACGTTGGTGGAACTCGATACCCAGAACGAGGCACCTAAGCCCGGAACCAGCTGACGTTACTGGAACCAGGATGGGGAGCAGAAGGTACAAGAGCAAAATACACTGCCGAGAACCAGCTGACGGTACTGGAACCAGGATGGGGAGCAGAAGGTACAAGAGCAAAAGACACTGCCGAGAACCAGCTGACGGTACTGGAACTCGGATGCGTTGGCCAACTGTGCAAGAGCCAATGGCATGACCGAGGACCAGCTGACGGTGCTGGAACCCGGTTACAAAGCTGTAGGTACCCGCGCTTAAAAGCACTACCAAGGAACGCCTGGCGTTGGCGGAACTCGGATACCCAGAAGGAGGCACCTAAGCCAAAGGCTCTGCCCGGAACCAGCTGACGGTGCTGGGACCAGGATGTGGACCAGAAGGTCCACAGGAGAGGAGAGAACAGCTAGGCCGCGAGGCTGCCGCAGTTACCGAACACCAACAGTCCTACAGGGGGAGCTTGGCCTACTGGCACTACAGAACCAGCCTTGATTGCCAATTCCCGCAGCCCACATAGGAAGCTCCTAAACTGGAGGCACCATGGAGTTGGCTAACCCGACCGCAACACGACGGGGCAACGTATAGGTGTCTAAGTGACCTTGACACTACCCGGAACCAGCTGACGGTGCTGGACCCAGGCTTGGCACGAGGGAGTACCCGTGACAAAGACACTGCCGAGAGCCAGCTGACGGTACTGGAACCCGGATGCGTTGCCCAAGTGTGCAATAGCCAATGGCACGACCGAGGACCAGCTGACGGTGCTGGAACCCGGTTACAAAGCTGTAGGTACCCGCGCTTAAAAGCACTACCAAGGACCTCCTGGCGTTGGCGGAATTCAGATACCCAGAAGGAGGCACCTAAGCCAAAGGCTCTGCCCGGAACCAGCTGACGGTGCTGGAACCAGGATGTGGACCAGAAGGTCCACAGGAGAGGAGAGAACAGCTAGGCCGCGAGGCTGCCGCAGTTACCGAACACCAACAGTCCTACAGGGGGATCTTGGCCTACTGGCACTACAGAACCAGCCTTGATTGCCAATTCCCGCAGCCCACATAGGACGCTCCTAAACTGGAGGCACCATGGAGTTGGCTAACCCGACCACAACACGACGGGGCAACGTATAGGCATCTAAGTGACCTTGACACTACCCGGAACCAGCTGACGGTGCTGGACCCAGGCTGGGCACGAGGGAGTACCCGTGACAAAGACACTGCCGAGAACCAGCTGATGGTACTGGAACCCGGATGCGTTGCCTATTCAAGATTGTCTTCCTACAGCCCCAACTAGCGGTGTTGGAGCAAAGGGTAAGCTGGGGGAGCAGAGTGTAGGCCGAAGCCTGCACTGGAGGCAGATTTGTGTCTGCGTTGCGTTTGCAGGAAACGTTGCCGGCTACACAGTGGGGGAACAGCTGGCGTTGCTGAACCCCACTGACACAATGGCGGTTTTTTTTCTCTGTGCAGCCTGCACTTCCAGGCACCAACTGCCCAGGGTCTGCAGGAGGAGCAGAGTGTAGGCTGAAGCCTAGTAGAACCAATTTCAAAGGTAACCTTTAACCCTCCCTCAGGTGTTAAAATGTAGAAGAGCCACACCTTGTGCAGCAGTAATGCTCCACAAGTGAAAGGTTGCTCTTTAAATTTTGCTCATTGCACACGCTGAATGAAAGACGTACACAATTTTGTCCATTATACAGTAAAACTGTATTGGAGGCGTGACTTGTCTTTTTAAGGAGACGCAGCACAGGTGTCCAAAATAACGCCTTAGTGCAGGGCGCAGCCTCCTGAGCGTTGTTATTTGCTGTACAGGAGTCTGCGCTCTTGTTATCCCTTGGCCATGCTCTGTGAGCGCTGCCTGTCTTCTCACCTCATTTCATGTCGGCCGGTGCGGTTAACGATGGCCAGGAATCCCAGACCCGCAGTGTGTTTTCATAAAGTCACACTGCAGGGCTGGGATTCATGGCCTTGTGCAGTAAATATGTTTGCTGCTCACTCATGTCCTTACACCTGCTTCAGACTGGGCGGCCTCAGCTGATCCCTTATCGCATGCCACGACCATGAGGCCGCACAGTCTGAAGAAGGCGGAAGAAGGGGAGTGAAGACAGGCGAAGATATGCACTGCTCGTGCCCATCAATCACACCCTCGCAGTCAAAATAAGTAAGACAACGAGGGGCGTTGTGTCGGGCAGGGCAGACGCACAGGCACAGGCAGCCAACCAACGATGTCAGAAGACGGCCAGCGTTACCAATGGGGGTGCTGCGTGTCATTAAAAAGGAAAGTCACACCTCAGGGACACTGTAATGGTCTCTAATGAGACACATTTTGTACGTGTTTGTTGAGTTCGACGTGGGCAAGGAGAAAAAGTCAACCACCTTGTACAAATGTAGCATTACTGCTGTACAAGGTGGCTGTTATACATAGAAACACCTGGGGGGGGCAGGGTCCCTTTAATTTCAGTTCAGGTGCCTGCGTGGCGTTTGCAGGACACGTTGCCGGCTACACAGCAGGGGAACAGCTGGCGGTGCTGAACCCCACTAACACATTGGCTGGTGTTTTTCTCTGTGCAGCTGGCACGTCCGGGCAAAAACTGGCGGTGTTAGAGCCCAGGGTCAGCAGGAGGAGGAGAGGAGCAGAGTGTAGGCCGAAGCCTGCACTGGTGGCAGCTTTTGTTCTGTTGTGCCAGCGTGGCTTGTGCTGGACACATTGCCGACTACACAGCAGGGGAACAGCTGGCGGTGCTGAACCCCACTGACACATTGGCTGGTGTTTTCTCTGTGCAGCTAGCATGTCTGGGCAGAAACTGGCGGTGTTAGAGCCCAGAGTCAGCAGGAGGAGGAGAGGAGCAGAGTGTAGGCCGAAGCCTGCACTGGTGGCAGCTTTTGTTCTGTTGTGCCAGCGTGGCTTGTGCTGGACACATTGCCGACTACACAGTAGGGGAACAGCTGGTGTTGCTGAACCCCACTGACACATTGGCTGGTGTTTTTCTCTGTGCAGCTAGCACTTCCGGGCAAAAACTGGCGGTGTTAGAGCCCAGGGTCAGCAGGAGGAGGAGAGGAGCAGAGTGTAGGCCGAAGCCTAATTGAACCAATTTCAAAGGTAACCTTTAACCCACCCTCAGGTGTTGCAATGTAGAAGAGCCACACCTTGTGCAGCAGTAATGCTCCACAAGAAAAAGGTTGCTCTTTAAATTTTGCTCATTGCACACGCTGAATGAAAGACGTACACAATTTTGCCCATTATACAGTAAAACTGTATTGGAGGCGTGACTTGTCTTTTTAAGGAGACGCAGCACAGGTGTCCAAAATAACGCCTTGGTGCTGGGCGCAGCCTCCTGAGCGTTGTTATTTGCTGTACAGGAGTCTGCGCTCTTGTTATCCCTTGGCCATGCGCTGTGAGCGCTGCCTGTCTTCTCACCTCATTTCATGTTGGCCGGTGCGGTTAGCGATGGCCATGAATCCCAGACCCGCAGTGTCTTTTCATAAAGTCACACTGCAGAGCTGGGATTCATGGCCTTGTGCAGTAAATATGTTTGCCGCTCACTCATGTCCTTACACCTGCTTCAGACTGGGCGGCCTCCGCTGATCCCTTATCGCATGCCGCGGCCATGAGGCCGCACAGTCTGAAGAAGGCGGAAGGAGATGAGTGAAGACAGGTGAACATATGCACTGCACATGCCCATCAATCACACCCTCGTAGTCAAAATATATCAGACAACGAGGGACGTTGTGTCGGGCAGGGCGGACGCACAGGCACAGCCAGCCAACCAATGATGTCAGAAGACGAGCAGCGCTACCAAAGGGGGTGCTGCGTGTCATTAAAAAGGAAAGTCACACCTCAGGGACAATGTAATGGTCTGTAATGAGACACATTTTGTAAGTGTTGCGTTCCACGTGGGCAAGGAGAAAAAGTTAGCCACCTTGTACAAATGCAGCATTACTGCTGTACAAGGTGGCTGTTATACATAGAAACACCTGGGAGGGGCAGGTTCCCTTTAATTTCAGTTCAGGTGCCTGCATGGCGTTTGCAGGACACGTTGCCGGCTACACAGCAGGGGAACAGCTGGCATTGCTGAACCCCACTGACAAATTGGCGGGTGTTTTTCTCTGTGCAGCTAGCACTTCCGGGCAAAAACTGGCGGTGTTAAAGCCCAGGGTCAGCAGGAGGAGGAGAGGAGCAGAGTGTAGGCCGAAGCCTGCACTGGAGGCAGGAAAATATCTGTTATTGTGCTAGCGTGGCTTGTGCTGGACACTTTGCCGGCTACACAGCAGATCAACAGCTGGCGTTGCTGATCCCCACTGACACATTGGCAGGTGTTTTTCTCTGTGCAGCTAGCACTTCCGGGCAACAACTGGCGGTGTTAGAGCCCAGGGTCTGCAGTAGGAGCAGAGTGTAAGCCGAAGCCTGCAGTGGAGCAAGTTGAAAGGGAACCTTTAACCCCCCCCAGGCATTTGTTGCTGAAAGAGCCATCTTGTACAGCAGTAATACTGCAAATGGAAAATGGTGGCTCTTTAAATTATGCTCCTTGCAAACGCTGAAGTACACACTCATATAATGTGTCCCCTCACACCGTTAAACCATCCCGGAGGTGGGACTTTCCTTTGTAATGTGACACAGCACAGCCGTCATTCCAACCCCCTTGGTGCCGTGCGCCACCTCCTCAACGTTGTTTGATTCTGTCATGTAGCCCGCACTGTAATGCTATCCCTTGGCCATGCACACTTAGCGATGCCCGTCTTCTGACATCATTTAGGTGTCAGGCTGGCACTGCCTGTGCGTCCAAGCTGCCCGAGATCCAACCTCGCAGTGTCATCTAATGTAATCCCACTGCGGGCCTGGGATCCATGGGCATGCGCAGTGCATATCATCGCCTCTCACTCCCCTCCTTCCTGCTTCTTCAGACTGTGCGGCGTCACGGCCGTGGCATGCTATTAGGGATCAGCTGATGCTGCCTAGTCTGAAGAAGCGTGAAGAAGGGGAGTGAGAGGCTAGTATATGCACTGCGCATGGCCATGGATACCAGGCCCACTGTGGGATCACATTAGACGACACTGCGAGGTGGGATTTCGGGCAGTGTGGACGCACAGGCGCAGCCAGGACGACAACAAATGATGTCAGAGGATGGGCAGCGCAAACAGTGCATGGCCAAGGGATAACATAACAGCGCAGGGTCCGTGACAGAATCAAACAACGCTAAGGAGGCGGCGCACGGAGCCAAGGGGGTAGGAATGACGGCTGTGCTGCGTCACATTACAAAGGAAAGTCCCACCTCCGGGACGGTTTGACGGTGTGAGGGGACACATTACATGAGTGTGTAGTTCAGCGTTTCCAAGGAGCATAATTTAAAGAGCGACCTTTTCCTTGTGCAGTATTAGTGCTGCACAAGGTGGCTCTTTCAGTAACAAACGCCTATGGTGGGGGGGACAGGTTCCCTTACATTTTAGTTGTGCCAGCGTGGCGGTCGCATGACACGTTGCTGGATACACAGCTGGGGATCAGCTGACGTTACTGAACCCCAATAACAGAGGAGCGACTGTTGACTGTGCAGACAGCACTTCCAGGCACCAACTGGCAGTGTTAGAGCCCAGGGACAGCAGGAGGAGCAGATTGGAGGTATTGACACACACACAGCTGGGGATCAGCTGACGTTACTGAACCCCAATAACAGAGGAGTGACTGTTGACTGTGCAGACAGCACTTCCAGGCACCAACTGGCGGTGTTAGAGCCCAGGGACAGCAGGAGGAGCAGATTGGAGGTATTGCCACACACACAGCTGGGGATCAGCTGACGTTACTGAACCCCAATAACAGAGGAGCGACTGTTGACTGTGCAGACAGCACTTCCAGGCACCAACTGGCGGTGTTAGAGCCCAGGGACAGCAGGAGGAGCAGATTGGAGGTATTGCCGCACACACAGCTGGGGATCAGCTGACGTTAATGAACCCCAATAACAGAGGAGCGACTGTTGACTGTGCGGACAGCACTTCCAGGCACCAACTGGCGGTGTTAGAGCCCAGGGACAGCATGAGTAGCAGATGAACAGAGTGTAGGCCAAAGCCTGATTGGAGCAAGTTGAAAGGGAACCTTTAACCCGCCCCCCAAGATCTTTATAGCTGAAAGAGCCATCTTGTGCAGCACTAAGGATGCAAAAGGAAAAGGTTGCTCTTTTAATTATGCTCCTTGCAAACACAGAAGTAAACACTTAAAATGTGTCCCCTGATACCGTAAAACCGTCCCGGAGGTGGGAATTTCCTTCGTAATGGGACGCAGCACAGCTGTCATTCCTATCCCCTTGGTGCCGTGCGCTGCCTCATCAGCATTTTTAAGCTGTCACGGAGCCTGCGCTGTTTTGTTATCCCTTGGCCATGCACACTTAGCGGTGCCCGTCTTCTGACATCATTTAGGTGTCAGGCTGTCAGTGCCTGTGCGTCCACGCTGCCCGAGATCCCACCTCGCAGTGTCGTCTAATGTAATCCCACTGCGGGCCTTGGATCCATGGGCATGCACAGTGCATATACTCGACTCCCCTCTTTCCCTCTTCTTCAGACTGTGTGGCGTCACGGCCGTGGCATGCTATTAGGGATCAGCTGACGGCACACAGTCTGAAGAAGGCAGAGGGAGATGAGCGAGAGCCTGAGGGGAAGATATGCACTGCGCATGCCCATGGATCCCAGGCCCGCAGTGTGATTCAATCAGAAGACACTGCGAGGTGGGATCTCGGGCAGCGCGGCCGCACAGGCGCAGCCAGCCTGACACCAAATTATGTCAGAAGACAGACAGCGCAAATTGGGCATGGCCAAGGGATAACAGAACAGCGCAGGGTCTGTGACAGCTTTAAACAACGCTGAGGAGGCAGCGCATGGCACCAAGGGGGTAGGAATGACGGCTGTGCTGCGTCACATTACGAAGGAAAGTCCCAGCTCCGGGACGGTATAACGGTATCAGTGAACACATTTTATAAGTGTTAAGTTCTGCGTGTGCTAGGAGCTAAACTAAAAGAGCTACCTTTTCCTTGTGCAGCATTACTGCTGCACAAGGTGGCTCTTTCAGTAACAAACGCCAGCGGGGGGGACAGGTTCCCTTACATTTAGGTTGTTGTGCCAGCGTGGCGGTCGCAGGACACATTGCCGGCTACACAGCTGGGGATCAGCTGACGTTACTGAAACCCAATAACACTGGGTCGTATGTTTTGACTGTGCAGCCTGCACTTCTGAGCCGCAACTGGCAGTGTTGGAGCCCAGGAATAGCAGTTCAGGAGGTAAAAGGTGAACACATCAGGAGCCCTGAATGACACCCAATTACTTAATCAGGCAGAGGAGTGGCAAATTCCTGCGAGATCCAGGCCTGGTTCATTTTCAGAAAAGTAAGCCGGTCAATGTTATCGGAGGATAGTCGCATGCGACGGTCTGTTAGTACACCACCTGCGGCACTAAAGACACGTTCCGATAAGACACTAGCCGCAGGGCAAGCCAGCACCTCCAATGCATACTGGCTTAGCTCTGGCCATGTATCCAGCTTAGAGACCCAAAACTTGAAAGGGGAAGAGCCGTCTGGGAGTACAGTAAGATGGCAAGACATGTAGTCTGTCACCATCTGACGGAACCGTTGCCTCCTGCTGACTGGAGCCGCCGGTGATGGTGTAGACATTTGGGGTGGGCACACAAAAGTTTGCCACAGTTGTGCCATACTGGTCTTGCCTTGGGCAGAGGCACTGCTTCTGCTCCCTCTTTGTGCAGAGCCTCCTCCACTGCCTCGACGCACTGAGCTGCTTTGTAAAGCACTAGCAGCACTCCTCTCAGTTGGACTGGAGAAGATGATGGAATTCACCAGTGTGTCGTGGTACTCCCGCATTTTACGCTCCCGGGTCAACGCTGGGATGAGGTTTTGGACGTTGTCCCGGTAGCGAGAATCGAGGAGGGTGAACACCCAATAATCAGGCATGTTGAGAATGTGGTCGATGCGGCGGTCGTTTCTCAGGCACTGCGGCATGAAATCAACCATGTGCTGCAGACTGCCAGCTGGCCCAGAAACGCTGTCCCCTGCTTGAGACATGATCTCTGCCCGCTCGTCATCACCCCACCCTCGCTGTACACACTGACCACTGGACAATTGTGTAACTCCCTCCTCTGGACGGAGCTCTTCCTCCTCCATTGACTCCTCCTCATCCTCCTCACAAAGTGGCCCCTGCCTACCCCTTTGTGAGGAACCACATGGCGCTGACTCTCCAGAAGCTGATGGAAAAAGTGACTCCTCATCCTCCACCTCTTCCACAACATCATCCCTTAACGCTTGCAGTGTTTGTTGAAGTAGGCAGATAAGGGGGACAGTCATGCTGACTAGTGCATCATCTGCACTTGCCATCCGCGTGGAATAATCGAAAGGACGCAAAACCTGGCAGACGTCCTTCATAGTGGCCCACTCTGTGGTTGTGAAGTCTGATCGGCGCTGACTGCGACTTCTTTGCGCCTGATGCAGCTGGTACTCCATTACTGCTTGCTGCTGCTCACACAACCGCTCCAACATATGTAACGTGGAATTCCACCTGGTAGGTAGGTCACATATGATGCGGTGTTCCGGAAGACGGAATCGGCGCTGCAGTGCAGCAATGCGGGATCTTGCCAAGCTGGAACGCCGCAAGTGAGCACACTCTAGGTGGACCTTGTGCAGCAGTGCATCAAGATCCGGATAGTCCCTCAGAAAACTCTGCACAACCAAATTGAGCACATGTGCCAGACATGGGATGTGAGTGAGGTTGCCAATGGCCAAAGCTGCCACCAGATTTCGGCCATTGTCACACACTACCATGCCTGGCTGGAGATTCGCTGGCACAAACCACACATCGCTCTCCTACTTGATGGCATTCCAGAGCTCCTGCGCTGTGTGGCTTCAATTCCCCAAAGAAACTAGTTTCAAGATGGCCTGTTGACGTTTGGCCACGGCTGTGCTCATGTCGGTCGTAACAGGTAAACGTTCACGGGTCCATGTGGAGGTGGACTGTGACGGCTCCTGCAACTATGATTCTGAGGAACTTGTGTATGAGGAGGAGTCAATGCGTACAGACTGGATTCCTGCAATCCTTGGAGTGGGCAGGACACGTCCTGCACCACTTGCACGATCTGTACCTGGCTCAACAACATTAACCCAATGGGCAGTGAGGGAAAGCGTTCAGTAGCGCGTGTTTTATGTGTCCCTCCACATGCTTGTGAAGAGCAGGGACAGCTTGCCTGCTGAAGTAAAAGCGGCTGGGCACCTTGTACTGTGGGACTGCCAATGCCATCAAGTCACGGAAGCTGTCAGTCTCCACCAGCCTGAATGAGAGCATTTCCAGTGACAGAAGTTTTGCAATGCCTGCATTCAGAGCCTGTGCTTGGGGGTGGTTGGCCGAGAATGCCCGCCTTTTCTCCCATGCCTGTACTACCGATGGCTGTAGACTAGGCAGGGAGTGTGAAGATGACTGGGAACGTGGTGCTGTGGGTGGAATTACACTAGGTCTCTGGACAACAGTGCCAGAGGTTCTTCCATGGCGATCCTGGGAGGAAGCCGAACCAGCTGTGTGTGAGCTGGAGGAAGAGGCAACACGAGCTGAAGAGGTGGTAGCTGCCGCTGTTGGTTGGCCTAGGTCTTCAGTGTGTTTTTGTAACTCCTGGTCCGCACATGTTTCCACATATTTGTGGTATTGAGGTTGCTGACACTTTTCCCTCTTTTGACTTTCTGATGACACAGCTTGCATTTGACAAAACAAATGTCATCTGCAACTGTGTCAAAAAAGGACCAGGCACTGCAAGTCTTGGGAGCGCCCTTTTTGGCTTTTGGAAGAGACAGGCTCCTAACGGGTGCCAAAGTGGAGGCTACAGGCTCCGCAGTCTTCCCCCTCCCTCTCCCTCTTTGGCCCGTTAGAGGAATCTCTTCCTCAGAGCTGCTCCCACCACCTTCCTGTTCCTCACGCCACGATGGGTCAAGGACCTCATCATCTCCACTACCCTCTGCCACCAACTGCTCCTCCTGGGTAGTCTCGGCAGCACAGTACGCACCAGAAAGCGGCACCTGAGTTTCATCATCAGATGCGTACTGTGCTGTGGTCACCGGAGGCACTGGCCCACCCGCATCTTCAGAGTCAGAGAGACAAAGCTGTTGGGCATCACTGCACACTGCCTCTTCTTCCATTTCTCCAATGCTGCTTGGCTGGCCCCCTGTTTCTAAGCCAAGAGATTCAGAGAACAGAAGTAGAGACGACTCCTGTCCTGGGCTCTCTGACTGCCTGGCCAATTTGGCAGGTGGTGAAGAGACAGATGGCTGCTCTCCAGTGGTCTGTGCCTGAGAGGATGTGGCACTAATTGAAGTCGATGCCGATGCGTTAGCTGCCATCCATCCGACAACGGCTTCAATTTGATCTTAACGCAGCAGCGGTGCACGGCGCTCTCCGACAAAGCTGCGCATGAAGGACTGTTCCCTGCTGAAACTGAGTGATGATGGGTCACCGGTGCCCGCAGCAGGCACAGAATCACCACGTCCTCTCCCTGCTCCTCTCCCTGCTCCGCGCCCACATGCCTTACTCCCTGCCCTCTTCATCTTGGTTGACAGATAAAGATAAGCAGAAAAGTACTAAGGCCTTAGTGTGCTTATTCCTGAAATGCTCCTCCTAACAGGTGTAAGAAACACTAATTTTGTAAAGTGTGGACTAGACTTTATTATTGATAAAATGTGGCCTACACAAGTGTTAAGTGGTGTTTGGTGAACTTTACTTTTTTTTTTCTGCAGATCGGGCTACAGAGCGAGTTTAACTCATACGGGGACCGTGCAGACAGCCGTAAACGGCGCTGCAAGGCCCAAAAACACTCCTTTAGGTTATCCTATGTAGTGTTTTTCCACAATTTAGCTGGAGACGGGTGGAAAGACACTAATAGGAAATTTTAGAAAAAATTTGCAGCAGGCTTCACTATTTGCAAAAAAAGACAAGTTATTTTACGGTATGAGGCAGTGACGCACCCTGAGCTGAATACAACCGGCTGTGGCTGCACACAGACTACAGGGCGAGCTGCGCTCACACGGAGACCGTGCAGACAGCCGTAAACGGCGCTGCAAGGCCCAAAAACCCTCCTCTAGGTTATCCTATGTAGTGTTTTTCCACAATTTAGCTGGAGACGGGTGGAAAGACACTAATAAGAAATTTTAGAAAAAATTTGCAGCAGGCTGCACTATTTGCAAAAAAGGAAAAGTTATTTAACGGTATGAGGCAGTGACGCACCCTGAGCTGAATACAACCGGCTGTGGCTGCACACAGACTACAGGGCGAGCTGCGCTCACACGGAGACCGTGCAGACAGCCGTAAACGGCGCTGCAAGGCCCAAAAACCCTCCTATAGGTTATCCTATGTAGTGTTTTTCCACAATTTAGCTAGAGACGGGTGGAAAGACACTAATAGAAATTTTAGAAAAAATGTGCAGAAGGCTGCACTATGAGCAAAAAAGGACAATGGATAGAACAGTATGAGGCAGTGTGAACCCCCCCTGAGCTGAATACAACCGGGTATATGGCTGTACACAGACTACAGAGTGAGCTGCACACACACACACTGAGAGAGACCTTGCAGAACGCTGTTAAAACAGCGCTGCAAGGCAAGAGCAAGGTGAACACACAGCGTTTGCTAAATTAGCCTGGGAAAAGCGCAATGAAGCAATTCGCTATCTCAACTGGCCCTCAGTTAGAACACAGCGTCCTGTCCCTAACTGAAATCACAGCAGAGTGAGCGCAAAATGGCGGCAGCGTTTTTTATAGTGCATCGTGACATCATTTCAGCAGCCAATCACAGCCTTGCCAGTAGTTACATGCCCACCATGCTAAACAGGATGTGCCCACACTTCCATTCATTCCTCATTGGCTGCTGCGTGCAGTTTTGAATTCTGGGAACTTCCGATTCCGGTATCCGATATGCGGGAAATATCGGAATTCGGTATCAGAATTCCGATACCGCAAATATCGGCCGATACCCGATACTTGCGGTATCGGAATGCTCAACACTAATTATGATGTTTCTGCATCAGCTGAGGTGTATTATGAAGTTCTGCAGCAGGTGAGTTGTGTATTATGATGTTCTGCAGCAGGTAAAGTGTATTGTGAGGTTCTGCAGTAGCCGACGTGTGTATTGTGATGTTCTGCATCAGCTGAGGTGTATTATGATGTTCTGCATCAGCTGAGGTGTTTTGCGAGGTACTGTAGCAGCTGAGGTGTGTATTATGAGGTTCTTCAGTAGCTGAGGTGTGTGTGTGGGCTAACATTGCTCTGTCACCACTGTGGATGTGGTGTGAGCAGATTATTGCACTACAGATAAGAGCACAAGATCACTCCTCTATCACTTCCAATGCTGGAATGAATTATTGCTGTGTACGATGGGAACCAGCACCCCAGTGAGAAACAGTAAATTCTCTGAATGGCTCTAGGCTTAAAATTGGGGCGTTGAACATACGTAATTCCGCCCAGCAGAGTTTTGGCTGCTTCAAAGTCATCTTAAATATGTGTTCACCTATTGTGCACACATATTTAATAGGCATCCATTTCGTATCCAAAAGAGCCAGCTCTCCTTGGTAAGTGGAGTCAATAGAGGCAGATCACCAGAAAGATCCTGTCATGAATGTGTCAGTTGTGACAAACAGTCATCCTAGATCTGGCTGCAGATGGTCTTTGTATTTAGTTCAAGCACCGTCTTGATTTTTGCATCTCTGTTATGGAGCGATATCATTCTCCCTCTAGGACCCAATAGTTACCTCCACCTCCTGCTACTAATCACACACCTGTGCTGAAGGTTAAAATACATTCAATTGCTGCAGCATGGTGCGGGTGTCAGCTCATACTTGCCTCAGTTTTGTTGGAAGTTTTAGCAGTCAGTTAGCGTGGTCCTTGTGGACCCTTGGAGGATTGCTGGCGTGATATCTCGGTGGTTTACTCAAGTTAAGTGTTTTCCCCTATCCGTCTACACTCTCTGTGTATAGTTTTAGTGGGGACCAACTAGTGCTTACCATGTCTACTCCCTATGTAGAGCCTATCGCTAGAATCAGGTAGGGATTAGGTGTTGTGAATTCTGCTCTTGGGCTCCCTACGGTGGTTATGAGTGGTAGTGCTGCTGTCTTTGGATCGCAGCATTTATCAGGTGTGTCCACTTATTGCAATTTGGACTGGGCTATTTAGTCTTGCTTGATCCTTTAGTCAGTGCCAGTTGTCCATTGTTTTTGGAGGATTCACATCCCTGACTGGTCTCTCCTGTTTTGCTGTTCTTTTCAACAAAGATAAGTTCTGGCTTTGTTTTTGCTGTCCACATGCTGTGGGCCTTATAGTTCTGTGCATTTTCATGTTTTGTCTTGTCCAGCTTTGTCTGTGTAAGGATTTTTTGCAGCCAAGCTGTATCTCAGGAGATGCAGATATACCCTCCATGTCTTTAGTCAGATGTGGAGATTTGTATTTTCTGTGGTGGATATTTTCTAGTGTTTTAATACTGACTGCATAGTACTCTGTCCTATTCTTTCTTTTTAGCTAGAAAGGCCTCCTTTGCTAAATCCTGATTTCAGTCTGCGTATGTCATTTCCCTCTCCTCTCACAGACAATATTTGTGGGGGGCTGTCTATCCTTTGGGGATTTTCTCTGAGGCAAGATAGTTTTCCCGTTTCTATCTTTAGGGGAAGTTAGTCCTTAGGCTGTGTCGAGGTGTCTAGGGAGTGTTAGGTACATCCCACGGCTACTTCTAGTTGCAGTGCTAAGTTCAGGGTCTGCGGTCAGTACAGGTACCACCTTCTCCAGAGTACGTCACATGCTGCTCCTAGGCCACCAGATCATAACAGTACAACTGGCCAACAATGAGTTAAACGCATCTCAGAAGAAGGGAAGGAAAGTGCTGAGCCATTTTTTTTTCTGTAGTCTGTTGTGTCTTTCCTTCCCTCTTTTCCTCTGGGTGGCTCAGGAGTTAGGCGCTGGCATGGAGGTTCAGGAATTGGTTTCTCGTGTGGACCAACTTGCTGCTAGAGTGCAGGGTATTTCTGATTATATCGTTCAGTCTCCGGTTTTAGAGCCTAGAATTCCAACTCCTGATTTGTTTTTTGGGGACAGGTACAAATTTTTGAGCTTTAAAAATAACTGTAAACTGTTTTTTGCTCTGAAACCCCGTTCTTCTGGTGATCCCATTCAGCAGGTTAAAATTGTTATTTCCCTGCTGCTTGGTGATCCTCAGGATTGGGCATTTTCCCTGGAATCTGGGAATCCTGCTTTGCTTAATGTAGACACCTTTTTTCAGGCACTAGGGTTATTGTATGATGAACCTAATTCAGTGGATCATGCAGAGACCTTGTTGGCCCTGTGTCAGGGTCAAGAAGCGGCAGAATCGTATTGCCAGAAATTTAGAAAATGGTCTGTATTGACTAAATGGAATGAGGATGCCTTGGCGGCAATTTTCAGAAAGGGTCTTTCTGAATCCGTTAAAGATGTTATGGTGGGGTTCCCCACGCCTGCTGGTCTGAGTGATTCTATGTCTCTGGCCATTCAGAATGATCGGCGCTTGCGTGAGCGCAGAGATGTGCACACTGTGGCGTTGTCCTCCGAGCGGAGCCCTGAGCCTATGCAGTGTGATAGGATTTTGTCTAGAGCTGAACAACAAAGATTAAGGCGTCAGAATAGGTTGTGTTTTTACTGCGGCGATTCTGCTCATGTTATTTCTGATTGCCCTAAGCGTACAAAGGGATTCGCTAGTTCTGTTACCATCAGTACTGTACAACCTAAATTTCTGTTATCTGTGACCTTGATCTGCTCATTATCATCATTTTCTGTCATGGCATTTGTGGATTCAGGCGCCGCTCTGAACTTAATGGACTTAGAATTTGCCAGACTTTGTGGTTTCCCCTTGCAGCCTTTGTAGAACCCTATTCCTTTAAGGGGCATTGATGCTACACCGTTGGCTAAAAATAAACCTCAGTTTTGGACACAGCTGACCATGTGCATGGCGCCAGCCCATCAGGAAGATTGTCGTTTTCTGGTGTTGCATAATTTGCATGATGCTATTGTGCTAGGTTTTCCATGGTTACAGGTGTTAGGACTGGCGGAACGCACCAAGACAGATGGTATAGATGCGTTCTCAGTCCGGGGTCCACCGTGCAGGTGAAAACCTGCTGCTAGCAATTAGCAGACTATATGGCGGTACACTAGAGTATACACGCGTGGGTTAACCTCACCCAGCGTGAAAGAAGCAATCCTGTTAAGGCACAGGACCGCGGTACCGCACCTAAAGCGCGAGCAAGTAGTCAGCGAACTCAACCCCAACTAGGATTGAAGTCCGATTAGACCCTTGCTGGCGCAACACCGCAACTGGGTGTGAAATAAAACAGAAGAGCATGCAGTGCCGCACTGACGAACACCACTAACCACCCAGGCTTGGGTAAGGAAAGCACAGAGGAAGTGCACGGCGCCGTACTGGCGGTCACAGCAACTGGACGCTATAATGTGTGACTAGTGCTGTAGGATAAGTCGGGCGCTAGGTAGCAGCCATACACCTTCCGCGAACAGTCATACTATAGGGTAGGGGTATCCAAGGACGACTTGCACTCACAACATACACACATTAGCAATTGTTTGACAATACTAGCGCATGGCCGTGCAGTCATGCGCAGTTTATATAGCAGCAGCACAGGAAGTGGCCACAGCACTTTTGCCCTTCTAGGACCTGCCAAGAGGACCAATGGAATGTGCTGCAGAGCCTGAGCACATGACCCTCGATCTCCAATGGGAAACCTTACGCTGGGCATGCTCAGTACGTGCAGACAAGGACTTAGTCCCAGAGAAGTCCGCTCGCTGCTGACCAGCACAGACTTTAATAGCAGAGACTGGAGAAGCAGCAGTAACTCTCAGAACAGAGTGAGAATGAGCAAGACGCTGGGACCGACGTCCTTGCTGAGCAGACTCCACTGCGGCTGGACAAGAATGGGAGACCGCAGCGGAGGTGGCTCGAGATTCCCCCTGTGCAGAAGCGGGCACTCGACCCCTAACATTACCCCCCTTCCTAGGGCCCCCCCCCTCCCTGGGCCTCACTATGTTCGAAGGCAGCAATGAGCTGCGGAGCCCGAATGTGCTCAGCAGGCTCCCAGGACCTATCCTCAGGGCCGTAACCCTTCCAGTCCACCCAAAAATTTTTTTTGCCACGTACCACCTTGCACCCCAAGATAGCGTTCACCTCGAAATCGTCCGTAGACGAACCCGATGTCCCGGCAGATGACTCAGAAAACCGAGACATGTATACGGGCTTAAGGAGGGAAACATGAAAGGTGTCGGTGATACCAAGGCGTGGAGGAAGGGCCAGACGGTAGACCACAGGATTAACCTGTTCGAGGACCTTGAAGGGACCCAAGTAGCGAGGAGCAAATTTAGTGGACTCAACTCGCAGCCTGATGTTACGGGCGGAGAGCCACACCAAGTCGCCAGGAGCAAAGGACGGGGCGGGGCGCCGATGAGCATCGGCGGAGGACCTCATTCTCTCCTTAGAGGCCCGAATGGCATCCTGAGTGCGGTCCCAAATATCCCGTGCCTCCACAGCCCAGTCTGCCACCCTGGAGTCCGCGGAAGACACGGGCATAGGCACAGGTACCCGTGGATGCTGACCATAGTTGAGGAGGAATGGGGTTTGTCCAGTGGAGTCGGCTACGGCGTTGTTCAGCGCAAACTCTGCCCATGATAGCAAGGATGCCCAGTCATCCTGCCTGGCTGAAACAAAATGTCGCAGGTATGTGACCAAGGTCTGGTTGGCCCTCTCTACCAACCCATTCGTCTCGGGATGATAAGCGGAAGAGAGATTCAACTCAATACTGAGAAGACGACACAGCTCTCTCCAGAACCGAGACGCAAACTGGGGACCCCGGTCACTGACAATTTTGTCAGGCATACCATGTAGGCGGAAGATGTGCTTAATGAACAACGCAGCCAAGGCCCGTGCAGAAGGTAACCGTGGTAGCGGCACCAAATGCACCATTTTCGAGAAATGATGGGTGATGACCCAAATGATGGTACAGCCGCGAGAATTGGGCAAACCCACGACAAAGTCCATCCCGACCATCTCCCAGGGCCTATCTGCCACCGGCAAGGGATAGAGCAACCCAGCTGGCCTTTGACGCTGAGATTTATTTTTGGCGCAGGAGACACATGCCAGAACATAATCCCTGACATCCCGGACCATATGCGGCCACCAGTACGTCCTCGCCAGTAGCTCAGATGTCCTCTTTGTCCCAAAGTGTTCACCCACTCTGGACGAATGAGCCCAAGAGAGAACCTCCGGTCGCAAATTAATGGGCACAAAAGTCTTGCCCGGAGGCACAGACTCAAGCGAAACCAGTGCTACGGTTCTCAGGCTCTCAGAGGGAACAATAAGCCGAGGCTCCTCTTCCTCCTCTTCAGTTGACATAAGGGAGCGAGAGAGAGCATCAGCACGAATATTCTTCTCCCCGGCGAGAAAATGAAGAGAAAAGTGGAACCGGGAAAAGAACAAGGACCATCTGGCTTGGCGAGAATTTAGCCGCTGGGCTGTCTGTAAGTAGACCAAATTTTTGTGGTCAGTGTAAACCTGGAAGGGAAACCGCGCACCTTCCAGAAGATGTCTCCACTCTGAAAAGGCCAACTTCATTGCTAGCAGCTCCCTATCCCCGATGGAGTAGTTTCTCTCCGCTGGCGAGAAAGTCTTAGAGAAGAAGAAGCATGGATGCTTCCGACCTTGAGCATCCTTCTGGTAGAGGACTGCTCCAGCACCAACGGACGAGGCATCCACCTCCATTAGGAATGGCTTATCCACATCGGGACGATGTAAGATGGGAGCGCTAGCAAAGTGGGACTTAATAGAAGTGAAGGCCTTGGAGACCTCTTCCGACCACAATTTAGGATTCGCTCCCTTCTTGGTGAGGGCTACCAAGGGAGCTACCAGAGTTGAGAAGTGGGGAATGAACTGGCGGTAATAGTTAATGAACCCCATAAAGCGCTGCACCGCTTTAAGAGAATGGGGCTCTTGCCAGTCCATCACAGCCTGTAGTTTGGCAGGATCCATAGCCAATCCCTGGGCGGAGATGATATAGCCCAGGAACGGCAAAGACTCCTGCTTAAACATACACTTCTCCAACTTAGCGTAAAGAGAGTTTGCCCATAGGAGGTCGAAGACTCTGCCAACATCTCTCCGGTGGGAGTCAATATCTGGAGAAAAGTTGAGAATATCATCCAGATAGACTACAACTGAGGTGGAAAGCATATCCCGGAAGATGTCGTTGACAAAGTCTTGAAAAACGGCTGGGGCATTACAGAGCCCGAAGGGCATCACCAGATACTCATAGTGCCCATCTCTGGTGTTAAACGCCGTTTTCCATTAGTCCCCCTCACGGATGCGAATCAGGTTGTAAGCACCCCGCAGATCTAATTTAGTAAATACCCTTGCTCCCCGAAGCCTATCGAAGAGCTCAGATATCAAGGGCAAAGGATACTTGTTCTTAACGGTGACAGCGTTAAGACCCCTGTAGTCTATGCATGGACGTAGCTCCCCATTCTTCTTCTGCACGAAGAAGAACCCTGCCCCAGCAGGTGACACTGACTTCCTGATAAACCCTCTTGCCAGATTCTATTGAATGTACTGAGACATGGCCTCCGTCTCCGGGAGAGATAATGGATAAACTCGACCCCGGGGAGGCTCTGCACCAGGCAAGAGATCGATAGGACAGTCATAGGGGCGATGGGGCGGAAGGGTCTCCGCCGCCTTCTTGGAGAACACGTCTGCGTAAGACCAATATTGCTTGGGGAGAGAGGATAGATCTGCGGGTACCTCAGTAGTAGCAACCTGAACGCACTCTCGGTGACACCTACCCCCACATGATTCACCCCATCCCAGAATTCTGCCTGAGGACCACTCGATGTGAGGAGAGTGGTACCGTAGCCAAGGTATCCCCAACAGGACCTCATCAATACCCTCAGGAATGACGAGCAGAGAAATAATCTCCTGATGGGATGGCGACAGGGACAGAGTAACAGGGATGGTCTGATGTGTTATCTGTGCGGGGAGTGTCGACCCATTCACCACTCGTACCGTTACTGGTTGAGATAGCATAACCAGGGGTATTGCGTGACGTTGGGCGAAGGCAAAAGACATAAAATTGCCCTCCGCCCCAGAATCCACGCAGAGGTCTACCGAGTGGGAGGATGAGCCAAAGGTAATTGTCCCTTTAAAGGACAATTTGGAGGCAAACGTCGCAGTGTCTAGTGCACCTCCACCTACTACCACTAGACGCTGACGTTTCCTCGACCGCTGATGACATCTGGTGGCAAGATGTCCTGACTGTTGGCAAACATGGCAACCCTGGAGTGCACGAGCGGTCTGGGACTTAGATCCCGCTCGTGACACCACCTTAGGTTCCTGGAACTCAGGAGCCTGGACTGGAGATTCCAAAGGTTTGGCGAAGGTGGGAGCCAGCCGAAACCTCTGCCTACACTGGGCTCGCTCTAACCTCCGCACGTGAAAACGGAGGTCAATGCGAGTAGATACTGCTATTAACTCCTCCAGTGTGGCGGGAATCTCCCTAGTGGCCAGAGCATCCTTAACGTGGTCAGCCAGCCCCCTCCAAAATATAGGGATAAGGGCTTTATCCGACCACTCCAGCTCAGATGCCAGAGTGCGGAAATGGACGGCAAAAAGGCTGACCAAGGACGAGCCCTGAGTCAGTGCCAACAGTTGGAGCGCCGTGTCATGGGTGACACGAGGTCCTAGAAAGACCTGTTTCAGAGTGCTCAGGAATAACGGAGCACTCTGCACCACATGATCACCACGCTCCCACAGCGGCGTAGCCCACTGCAACGCCCTGTCCGACAATAAGGAAATTATAAAGCCCACCTTTTCTGTAGGGAAACGAGAGGCCAGAAGCTCGAGATGTATTGAGCACTGACTCACGAAACCTCTACAGGACTTACTGTCACCAGAAATTTCTCTGGTAGCGGGAGGCGAGATAGCGTCGGTACAGGAGCGGCAGTGGACAAGGTAGCTGCAGCCACACTTGCAGCCTGAACAGCGACAGCAGTAACATCCACAGCTGAGGTTGAACGCTCAAGAGCCGCCAACCTTCCCTCCAGCTGCTGGATGTACCGCTGTAAACGCTGGTCGTCCGCCATTTTACTAGCCAGACCCTGGCGCTAGTATTCTGTTAGGACTGGCGGAACGCACCAAGACAGATGGTATAGATGCGTTCGCAGTCCGGGGTCCACCGTGCAGGTGAAAACCTGCTGCTAGCAATTAGCAGACTATATGGCGGTACACTAGAGTATACACGCGTGGGTTAACCTCACCCAGCGTGAAAGAAGCAATCCTGTTAAGGCACAGGACCGCGGCACCGCACCTAAAGCGCGAGCAAGTAGTCAGCGAACTCAACCCCAACTGGGATTGAAGTCCGATTAGACCCTTGCTGGCGCAACACCGCAACTGGGTGTGAAATGAAACAGAAGAGCATGCAGTGCCGCACTGATGAACGCCACTAACCACCCAGGCTTGGGTAAGGAAAGCACAGAGGAAGTGCATGGCGCCGTACTGGCGGTCACAGCAACTGGACGCTATAATGTGTGACTAGTGCTGTAGGATAAGTCGGGCGCTAGGTAGCAGCCATACACCTTCCGCGAACAGTCATACTATAGGGTAGGGGTATCCAAGGACGACTTGCACTCACAACATACACACATTAGCAATTGTTTGACAATACTAGCGCATGGCCGTGCAGTCATGCGCAGTTTATATAGCAGCAGCACAGGAAGTGGCCACAGCACTTTTGCCCTTCTAGGACCTGCCAAGAGTACCAATGGAATGTGCTGCAGAGCCTGAGCACATGACCCTCGATCTCCAACGGGAAACCTTACGCTGGGCATGCTCAGTACGTGCAGACAAGGACTTAGTCCCAGAGAAGTCCGCTCGCTGCTGACCAGCACAGACTTTAATAGCAGAGACTGGAGAAGCAGCAGTAACTCTCAGAACAGAGTGAGAATGAGCAAGACGCTGGGACCGACGTCCTTGCTGAGCAGACTCCACTGCGGCTGGACAAGAATGGGAGACCGCAGTGGAGGTGGCTCGAGATTCCCCCTGTGCAGAAGCGGGAACTCGACCCCTAACAACAGGTACATAATCCGGTGTTAGATTGGAAATCTATGTCTGTGACTAGTTGGGGTTGTCAGGGGGTTCATGGTCACGTTCCTTTGATGTCAATTTCCTCTTCCCCCTCTTCTGAAATTCCTGAGTTTTTGTCAGATTTCCAGGATGTATTAGATGAGCCCAAATCCAGTTCCCTTCCACCGCATAGGGACTGTGATTGTGCTATTGACTTGATTCCAGGTTGTAAATTCCCTAAGGGCCGACTTTTCAACCAGTCTGTGCCAGAACATGCCGCCATGCGGAGCTATATTAAGGAGTCTTTGGAGAAGGGGCATATTCGGCCATCTTCTTCACCATTGGGAGCAGGTTTTTTTTTGTTGCCAAGAAGGATGGCTCCTTGAGACCCTGTATTGATTATCGCCTCTTGAATAAGATCACGGTCAAATTTCAATACCCTTTGCCTTTGCTTACTGATTTGTTTGCTAGGATTAAGGGGGCTAGTTGGTTTACTAAGATTGACCTTCGAGGGGCATATAATCTTGTTCGTATTAAGCAGGGTGACGAATGGAAAACTGCATTTAATACGCCCGAAGGCCATTTTGAATACCTTGTGATTAGTGTTGAGCGATACCGTCCGATACTTGAAAGTATCGATATCGGATAGTATCGGCCGATACCCAAAAAGTATCGGATATCGCCGATACCGATATCCGATACCAATACAAGTCAATGGGACACCAAGTATCGGAAGGTATCCTGATGGTTCCCAGGGTCTGAAGGAGAGGAAACTCTCCTTCAGGCCCTGGGATCCATATTAATGTGTAAAATAAGGAATTAAAATAAAAAATATTGATATATTCACCTCTCCGGCGGCCCCTGGACATCACCGCGGGTTACCGGCAGGCTTCTTTGTTTAAAATGCGCGCGTTTAGGACCTGAGGAATGACGTCGCGGCTTCTGATTGGTCGCGTGCCGCCCCTGTGACCGCCACGCGACCAATCAGAAGCCGCGACGTCATTCCTCAGGTCCTAAATTCCTAGAATGAGGAGTTTAGTGCCTGAGAATGGCGTCGGGGCTTCTGATTGGTCGCGTGGCGGTCACATGGGCGGCACGCGACCAATCAGAAGCCGCGACGTCATTCCTCAGGTCCTAAACGCGCTCATTCTAGGAATTTAGGACCTGAGGAATGACGTTGCGGCTTCTGATTGGTCGCGTGGCGGTCACATGGGCGGCACGCGACCAATCAGAAGCCGCAACGTCATTCCTCAGGTCCTAAACGCGCGCATTTTAAACAAAGAAGCCTGCCGGTTACCCGCGGTGATGTCCAGGGGCTGCCGGAGAGGTGAATATATCAATATTTTTTATTTTAATTCTTTATTTTACACCTCACTATGGATCCGATACCGATACCCGATACCACAAAAGTATCGGATCTCGGTATCGGAATTCCGATACCGCAAGTATCGGCCGATACCCGATACTTGCGGTATCGGAATGCTCAACACTACTTGTGATGCCATTCGGACTCTCTAATGCCCCATCTGTGTTCCAGTCCTTCATGCATGATATCTTTCAGAGTTATCTTGATAAATTCATGATTGTATATTTGGATGATATTTTGATTTTTTTCGGATGATTGGGAGTCTCATGTCAAACAGGTCAGGATGGTATTTCAGATCCTCCGTGATAATGCTTTATTTGTGAAGGGGTCTAAGTGCCTCTTTGGAGTGCAGAAGGTTTCTTTTTTGGGCTTCATTTTTTCTCCCTCATCTATAGAAATGGATCCGGTTAAGGTTCAGGCCATTCATGATTGGATTCAGCCCACATCTGTGAAGAGCCTTCAGAAATTTTTGGGCTTTGCTAATTTTTATCGTCGTTTTATTGCCAACTTCTTCAGTGTGGTTAAACCTCTGACCGATTTAATGAAGAAAGGCGCTGATGTGACGAATTGGACCTCCGCGGCTGTTTCTGCCTTTCAGGAGCCTAAACGCCGATTTACTTCTGCCCCTGTGTTGCGTCAGCCGGATGTTTCTCTTCCATTTCAGGTTGAGGTTGACGCGTCTGAGATTGGGGCAGGGGCCCTTTTGTCTCAGAGGAATTCTGATGGTTCCTTGATGAAACCGTGTGCCTTCTTTTCTCGGAAGTTTTCGCCTGCGGAACGCAATTATGATGTCGGCAATCGGGAGTTGTTGACTATGAAGTGGGCATTTGAGGAGTGGCGACATTGGCTTGAGGGGGCCAAGCACCGTATTGTGGTCCTGACGAATCATAAAAATCTGATTTACCTTGAGTCTGCCAAACGACTGAACCCTAGACAGGCTCGATGGTCCCTGTTTTTCTCCCGTTTTGATTTTGTGGTCTCGTATCTTCCGTGTTCCAAGAATGTTATGGCTGATGCCCTCTCTAGGAGTTTTTTGCCTGATTCTCCTGGGGTCCTTGAGCCGGTCGGCATTCTGAAGGAAGGGGTGATTCTTTCTACCATCTCCCCTGATTTACGACGGGTTCTTCAGGAATTTCAGGCTGATAAACCTGACCGCTGTCCAGTGGGGAAACTGTTGTGAATTCCGCTCTTGGGTGGTTGTAAGTGGCACTTTTGTGAGTTCTGCTCTTGGGCTCCCTCTTGTGGTTTCTAGTGGTATGGCTGCTCTTTGGAGTTACCTGTCATCAGCTGCCTCCACTTATCACAGCTGCCGGGTGCGATCGGGGCTCGTGCAGTGTTGGCTGCTCCAGTCACCAATGATTTGAGGTCACACTTATTTGGCCAAGTACCGGGGTCGTGTAGTATGGCCGCTTATGGTGGATGAAGGACACGGCAAGTTTAGCTGCAGCCAGAAATTATTCTGTGCCGCTTCTACATCACAGAGTAACAAGTGAAAGGAAATGCCACTGAATCAGGCAGCAAATAATCCGAGTGGTTCCACCGTGCCCCACCAGGGGCCACCGTGCCCCACCAGGGGCCGCGCAATACTCTTCAGTCTTTGGCCGTGTGACCTAAGTCGAGACCACCATTCTCCCCTATGAGTCAATCACACAGAGCGGCTCTATTATGTGGATAGCCACATTTTTAAAGTTTCTTTGGGGGGGGGGGAGCCGAAAACAAAAAGCATCAGATATATAGCGTCCATCATACGCATCCTAGAGAAGGACTTTTCTTTTCACCGATCAGGTGGCGTCTTGGCCTCCGGACCCCCGGTTATGATCTGAGCTCACCTCCTCCTCCTGTACAATTACCTAAAACCAGGTCACTTCAGTATCCAGGGTCCCGTGAATGGTTTAACTTGTTTTTGTTTGTTGAGCCCATTGCTTATGACTTGATCTGCCAGTCTGATATGTACGGGGACCACCCGACTTTGTCCCAATAATGTCGGGGGAGAGGGGGGTCCACCAGTTGCTTTGTAACTTTATTTTTTTTGCGCAGATAGCTGAGCCGCTCCTCTGCCACGGGAGCTGGTGGCGGCTTTCTTGCCGGACACGGAGTGCTCCTGTGTATGGGGGAGATGTGGCTGACGGCCATCTAATGTGTACGGGGGTCTTAACTTGAGACCGGTACCGACTGCTCGCAGAATGTGATTGTGAAAGGCACACGTGTGTTATTTTCGCACTTGTCTGACTTGTTGCACTGGATTCACACTCGGTATGTGACCGTCTCTTGTTTAGGCTAAAAAATAAAAGTAAATTTTGAATCTTGCAAAAGAGAACATCTGACCCGGCGCCGGTTCCCTTATCCATGCCCCCGGCTCGTCCAGGAGGAAACCTTCGCTTCCCCCTCTTGGTATTTATTGTGGTAAACTCCAATACTGTTGTGAATTCCGCTCTTGGGCTCCCTCCGGTGGTTGTAAGTGGCACTTTTGTGAGTTCTGCTCTTGGGCTCCCTCTTTTGGTTTCTAGTGGTATGGCTGCTCCATGGAGTTAGCTGTCATCAGCTGCCTCCACTTATTGTCTCTTCTGTTCGGCTATTTAAGTCTGGCTCTTTCTTCAGCCTGTGCCACTTGTCAATGTTTCCTGGCTGGATTCACATCTCTGCTTAGATTCTCCTGGTTTCCTGACCAGTTCTGCAAAGATAAGTTCTGGCTTTGCTCATTTCAGTCCACATGTTGTGGACTTATTGTTCTGTGCATTCTATATTTGTCCAGCTTGTCAGTATGGATTATTTCTGTTAGCTGGAAGCTCTGGGAAGCAGATTTACCCTCCACACCTTTAGTCAGGTGTGGAGTTTTTTGTAAACTCTGTGTGGATTGTTTTGTAGTTTTTATACTGACTGCACAGTATCCTTTCCTGTCCTATCTATCAAGCTAGACTGGCCTCCTATGCTAAAATCTGATTTCATTTCTGCGTATGTTATTTTCCCCTCCTCTCACCGTCAATATTTGTGGGGGGCTATCTTTCCTTTGGGGATTTTCTCTGAGGCAAGATAGGTTTCCTGTTTCCATCTTTAGGGGAAGTTAGCTCTTAGGCTGTGCCGAGGGGTCTAGGGAGCGTCAGGTACCCCCCACGGCTATTTTTAGTTGCGCTGCTAGGTTCAGGGTTTGCGGTCAGTACAGATACCACCTCCTTCAGAGCTTGTCTCATGTTGTTCCTAAACCACCAGATCATAGCAGTACAAGTGGCCTATAACACCTCTATATATAGTAGATAGCAGTGATATCACCTATTGTGAATGGTGGATCCTGTTATCTACTATATATAGAGGTGTTATAGGCCACTTGTACTGTTATGATCTGGTGGTTTAGGAACAACATGAGACAAGCTCTGAAGGAGGTGGTATCTGTACTGACCGCAAACCCTGAACCTAGCAGCGCAACTAAAAATAGCCGTGGGGGGTACCTGACGCTCCCTAGACCCCTCGGCACAGCCTAAGAGCTAACTTCCCCTAAAGATGGAAACAGGAAACCTATCTTGCCTCAGAGAAAATCCCCAAAGGAAAGATAGCCCCCCACAAATATTGATGGTGAGAGGAGGGGAAAATAACATACGCAGAAATGAAATCAGATTTTAGCATAGGAGGCCAGTCTAGCTTGATAGGACAGGAAAGGATACTGTGCGGTCAGTAAAAAAACTACAAAACAATCCACACAGAGTTTACAAAAATCTCCACACCTGACTAAAGGTGTGGAGGGTAAATCTGCTTCCCAGAGCTTCCAGCTAACAGAAATAATCCATACTGACAAGCTGGACAAATATAGAATGCACAGAACAATAAGTCCACAACATGTGGACTGAAATGAGCAAAGCCAGAACTTATCTTTGCAGAACTGGTCAGGAAACCAGGAGAATCCAAGCAGAGATATGAATCCAGCCAGGAAACATTGACAAGTGGCACAGGCTGAAGAAAGAGCCAGACTTAAATAGCCGAACAGAAGAGACGATAAGTGGAGGCAGCTGATGACAGCTAACTCCATGGAGCAGCCATACCACTAGAAACCACAAGAGGGAGCCCAAGAGCAGAACTCACAAAAGTGCCACTTACAACCACCGGAGGGAGCCCAAGAGCGGAATTCACAACAGGAAACTATTTGTTCCTGATAGATGGACTAGTAAAGTGATTTCTGAGGTTCACTGTTCTGTGTTGGCTGCTCATCCTGGGATTTTTGGTACCAGAGATTTGGTTGGTAGATCTTATTGGTGGCCTTCTTTGTCGCGGGATGTGCGTTCTTTTGCAGTCCTGTGGGACTTGTGCGCTGGCCAAGCCTTGTTGTTCCCATGCTAGTGGGTTGCTTTTGCCTTTGCCGGTCCCTGAGAGGCCCTGGACGCATATTTCTATGGATTTTATTTCAGATCTTCCGGTTACCCAGAGGATGTCCGTTATCTGGGTGGTTTGTGATCGGTTTTCTAAGATGGTTCATTTGGTGCCTTTGCCTAAATTGCCTTCCTCTTCTGATTTGGTTCCGTTGTTTTTTCAGCATGTGGTTCGTTTGCATGGCATTCTGGAGAATATTGTGTCCGATAGAGGTTCCCAGTTTGTTTCTAGGTTTTGGCGGGCCTTTTGTGCAAGGCTGGGCATTGATTTGTCTTTTTCTTCCGCATTTCATCCTCAGACAAATGGCCAAACCGAGCGAACTAATCAGACTTTGGAAACTTATTTGAGATGCTTTGTGTCTGCTGATCAGGATGATTGGGTGGCTTTCTTGCCATTGGCCGAGTTTGCCCTTAATAATCGGGCTAGTTCTGCTACCTTGGTTTCGCCTTTTTTTTGTAATTTTGGTTCTCATCCTCGTTTTTCTTCAGGGCAGGTTGAGCCTTCTGATTGTCCTGGTGTGGATTCTGTGGTTGACAGGTTGCAGCAGATTTGGGCTCATGTGGTGGACAATTTGGTGTTGTCTCAGGAGGAGGCTCAGCGTTTTGCTAACCGTCATCGGTGTGTTGGTTCCTGGCTTCGGGTTGGGGATTTGGTCTGGTTGTCTTCCCGTCATGTTCCTATGAAGGTTTCTTCCCCTAAGTTCAAGCCTCGGTTTATTGGTCCTTATAGGATTTCTGAGATTATCAATCCAGTGTCTTTTCGTTTGGCCCTTCCAGCCTCTTTTTCCATCCATAATGTTTTCCATAGATCTTTGTTGCGGAAGTATGTGGTGCCTGTTGTTCCCTCTGTTGATCCTCCAGCCCTGGTGTTGATTAATGGGGTGTTGGAGTGTGTGGTTGAGAAGATTTTGGATTCTCGTTTTTCGAGGCGGAAGCTTCAGTATCTTGTCAAATGGAAGGGTTATGGCCAGGAAGATTATTCTTGGGTTGTTGCCTCCGATGTTCATGCTGACGATTTGGTTCGTGCCTTTCATTTGGCTCGTCCTGATCGGCCTGGGGGCTCTGGTGAGGGTTCGGTGACCCCTCCTCAAGGGGGGGGTACTGTTGTGAATTCTGCTCTTGGGCTCCCTCCGGTGGTTATGAGTGGTAGTGCTGCTGTCTTTGGATCGCAGCATTTATCAGGTGTGTCCACTTATTGCAATTTGGACTGGGCTATTTAGTCTTGCTTGATCCTTTAGTCAGTGCCAGTTGTCCATTGTTTTTGGAGGATTCACATCCCTGACTGGTCTCTCCTGTTTTGCTGTTCTTTTCAACAAAGATAAGTTCTGGCTTTGTTTTTGCTGTCCACATGCTGTGGGCCTTATAGTTCTGTGCATTTTCATGTTTTGTCTTGTCCAGCTTTGTCTGTGTAAGGATTTTTTGCAGCCAAGCTGTATCTCAGGAGATGCAGATATACCCTCCATGTCTTTAGTCAGATGTGGAGATTTGTATTTTCTGTGGTGGATATTTTCTAGTGTTTTAATACTGACCGCATATTACTTTGTCCTATTCTTTCTTTTTAGCTAGAAAGGCCTCCTTTGCTAAATCCTGATTTCAGTCTGCGTATGTCATTTCCCTCTCCTCTCACAGTCAATATTTGTGGGGGGCTGTCTATTCTTTGGGGATTTTCTCTGAGGCAAGATAGTTTTCCCGTTTCTATCTTTAGGGGAAGTTAGTCCTTAGGCTGTGTTGAGGTGTCTAGGGAGTGTTAGGTACACCCCACGGCTACTTCTAGTTGCGGTGCTAAGTTCAGGGTCTGTGGTCAGTACAGGTACCACCTTCTCCAGAGTACGTCACATGCTGCTCCTAGGCCACCAGATCATAAAAATTAGGTTCCTGCTTTGTGATAGGTGCAAAACCTATATAGGTACGTTTAGGGCAAACAGGGTGATTTTAGATCTGTCTAGGGCTCTCCACTCCCCTTTTCCATACTGTTTGGGCTCTCCCTTCCCTCTTTCCATTGTTGTGCGCTTACTTATCCTTCACCTGGCATGACAGAGCCTGACTGCACATCATTATAATGAATGACAGAGGTCAGTGTTGGAGAGGATAGTAACAGGGAATGAGTGTTCAGTGGGTGGGCAGAGGGCGTGGCTGGACAATGAGGCTGGGGACAGGGCTACCTCTGGTTCTGTGCTAAGAAAAAGCTGCCTGGTCAAGAGAGTCAGATGTAAACAAACTGAGTGAAGAGAATTAAGTGATGTTCAGAAGGAACAAAAGGTGGGACAAAATTCAAAATGTATAGGGGTGTTGTATAATACAATACAGCACAGATTAGGCTAAAGACAAATTGGATTTAGGGGGTCAGACAACCTCTTTAATGAAAAGAGAATTCTGGAGCAACTTTTATTTAGAACTTTGTAATATCCTATTTGCCTGTTACTCTTAAATATTTTAACTAAAATTACAACTGGGTGTTACCTTTTGCCTTGTAAAGTCGTGTATCCCTGGCCACTTTAACTCTTTCAACACTGATTTGACTGCATCAGAGGGGGTAGGCATTTGAAATGTTCGGTGTTCAGGAGTTAGAAAGTCCTGTAGTTTGGGTTCTCCATTGTTTTTTTTAATTAGTGTTCAGGCACTGACTCAAGTTCGGGTACAGTTCAGATACCTGAACTGAACTTTGTAATAAAGTTTGTGTCAGGTACCAGAACCCACACTTCCATGGGTCCGCTCTTCTCAACTGGTGTAATCCTCAACTGGAAAAATCAAGTTGTTGAAGGAATTGTCTACTACTTTTATATTGATGACCTTAGCTCATGTGGATGAGCTATCTTAAGGTACAGTAGCTCATCCACATAATTTACGCATCAAAACTTTTGCTAATAGAGAATAACCAAAGACCATAATCATAAATCTATATATCATTTTATTAAGTAAAATACTCAAAAGCGGAAGACTAAAATAAAATCAAAACAATCCATAAACCAGAAAAAATGCAGTGTGGTCAATTGTAAATCACATCGCGGCAAAAAACTACGGTAACTTAGTAACTTAATAAAAAGGGGGAGGGGAGTATGAAATGTTAAAAATGGCACAAAATGACAAGTATGATCAGGAAACCAGAGACATGATTATATGTAGAGATTACATAATAGTCAAGATAAAAATCTTAATTCATAGAATGACCCTTCATAAAAACTTCACATAATAAATAAGCATAAATGGCAATATATGAATATAAGAAACCCCTCAAAGCTATTAAAGTGGAATAGTACAATAACACCCATGCCACTGTAAATGCACCAGTTAACAGAACACACTACCCAGCAGCTTGACGTGAATTTCACATTAGCTTTGTTACAGGGTTTAGAAGTACAGTGCTTCTCACCATTATTGGCACCCCTTGATTTTTTTCATAGACTGTTCAATTACTTCATAAATAATTACAATAGTTATAAATGTTCCAAAGTTGTATCCTCAGGATTTTTGAATTAGTGGCCCAATGTAATACAACAAAAAAACATTGTTTTTCAACTTACATGTTGCAATTTCAAAAAAGAAGCAGAATATACAGCATGTGCAGCAATAAAGGCACCCCTAAATAACACTCTATGGCATTGATGACAGCCTCGAGATGTTTTTTGAAGTCGTCTATAAGCTTCTTGCACTTCTCAGCTGATATTTTCTCCCACTCTTCCTTTGCATTTTTTTCAAAGGTTGAGGTAAGCACTCATTGATTCCATTTTTAAAACAGTCCATTTCCTCTTTTTCAACCATTGCTGTGTACTTTTAGATGTGAGCTTTGAGACATTGTCTTGCTGGAGGACATATGAGCTTCTACTCAAACCAAGTTTTCTTACACTTGGTAGGACATTTTGCTCTAAAATCTCTTGATAGTTCTCTAATTTCATGATTCCTGTGATACAATCAACGCCTCCAGTACCTGACACAGCAAAGCAACCCCACAGCATTATGAATCCTCCACCATGCTTAACTGTTGGTATGGTGTTCTTTTCCATATAAGCTTCATTGTGCCATCTGTAAACAAACTGTTGATTTGCATTGCCCAAAAGCTCTAGTTTTATTTCATCTGTCCACAGAACATTTTCCTAGAAGGATTGTAGTTCACCAAGGTACTCTTTGACAAAGATCAGTCCTTCCTTTTTATGTCTTATTTTCAGCAATGGTTTCTGTCTTGGCCTTCATCCATAAAGCTCTGCTTGGTTTAGTGTGCGGCATATGGTAATTGTTGAAACTGTGACCCAAGACTGTTCCAGGTTGGCCTTCAGGTTTCTAGATGTTTGACGTGGTATTTTTTTCCACCATTTGCACCAACGTTCAAAGACATCTCTTGTAAATTTTCCTCTTTTCCCCCATGTCCAGAAATGTTCTTGATAACTTCATGCTAGGCAAACATCCTAATAACATTGTGCACTGTTGAAACTGGGATTCCGAGGTCTTTGCAGAAGGCCTTATGCCCATTGGAAGTTATGTGTTTGCTAATAATAGTAGTTCTTATGTTCTCAGACAGCTCCTTTGTCTTTACCATTATAGCAAACGAACATGGCCTACCATGTGGCTTTTTAAAACACTGAAGTCACCATTCATTGGCTAATTCATGTCACATGGGCACCAACAATTCCAGGTGAATCTCATTTGTGATTTACCACAGACGAGTCAAAATGTGTTTCTATTCTAATTTAATGTAAAGGGTGCCAATACCAGGGTTACAGCAAGCTTTAGTATTTTCTATTTTTCCCTTTCATTATTTTTTGTTTTCAATTATTGTTTATCATTTATTCTTCTGTATTTAACATGAGTGCTCTTTACAAGAAAACTTTACTTGATTCATTTTTTTTCCAGGAGATATTCCACATTATATACTTAAACCTCATGGTGTTAATAACAATGAGCAGGACTATATGCCATTATATGATTTGCCATTGACCACACTGCCTTTTTTCAAGATTTATAGGGTGTTTTTATATATTTTTTTTGCCTTATGTGTTTGTGTGTTGTAATTATTACATTTATATTTATTTATATTTATGCTTTTTTGGTTATTCTCTATTAGCAAAAGTTTTGATGAATTATTTATAGGTTCATATTTATACTAAGTCTACAAAAGTGTGATCTTGATGATTCATTTTAGCATGAGTCTTGTGATCCAATATTGGTTGATCATAGGTCAAGACTGTAATTGTCCAACAGACATCTGATCGGTGGTGGTGCCGACATCACCTCTAGCAGCACCTACAAGTGCTTCTCACTAAATTAGAATATCATGAAAAGTGAATCTATTTCAGTTCTTCAATATAAAAAGTGAAATTCATATATTATATAGTCATTACAAACAGAGTAATCTATTTCAAGTGTTTATTTCTGTTATTGTTGATGATTATGGCTTACAGCCAAAAAAAACCAAAAGTTATTATATCAGTAAATTAGAATACTTTATAACACCAGCTTGAAAAATTTAATTATTTTAAAATCTGAAATGTTGACCTACTGAAATATATGTTCAGTAAATGCACTCAATACTTGGTCGGGGTTCCTTTTGCATCAATTACTGCATTAATGCGGAGTGGCATGGAGGCGATCAACCTGTGGCACTGCTGAGGAGTTATGGAAGCCCAGGTTGCTTTGATAGCAGCCTTCAGCTCATCTGTATTCTTGTGGGGTCTGGTGTCTCTCATCTTCCTTTTGACAATACCACATAGATTCTCTATGGGGTTAAGGTCAGTCGAATTTGCTGGCCAATCAAGCACAGTGATATTATTGTTTTTAAACCAGGTATTGGTACTTTTGGCAGTGTGGACAGGTGCCAAGTCCTGCTAGAGAATGAAATTTCGATCTCCATAAAGCTTGTCTATAGAGGGAAGCATGAAGTGCTCTAAAATTTCCTGGTAGACAGCTGCGCTGACTTTGGTCTTGATAAAACACAGTGGACCTACACTAGCAGATAACATGGCTCACCAAACCATCACTGATTGTGGAAATTTAACACTAGACCTCAATAAGCTTGGATTGTGTGCTTCTCCACTCTTCCTCCAGATTCTGGGATCTTGATTTCCAAATGAAATGCAAAATTTACTTTCATCTGAAAACAACACATTGGACCACTGAGCAACATTCCAGTTCTTTTTCTCCTTCACCTAGGTAAGATGCTTCTGGCGTTGTCTATTGATATTGAGTGGCTTGACAGAAAGAATGTGACACTTGTAGCCCATGTCCTTGATACGTCACTTTTTGTATTAAAGAACTGAAATAAATTAACTTTTTGATGATATTCTAATTTAGTGAGAAGCACTTGTATATGTAAACAGTGTACATATAAACAGAATAGCACAGCTCTGTATAATCTTCAGTGCCTGATGCAAGGTACTATAGATAGGCTCCTATTATCTTCAGTAGAAGCAGTATCGTTGTTCCGTATCTATACAGTGTTTACTACAAGCCACCTCTGGAGGTGTAAAGTGTCCGAGAATGATAGTCGCGACCAAGCTGCTGTCTAGTTGCGTTCTGACATTTTACAGACAAGGGGTGTCCCAGTCCTAGTGTACTTTAGTATGTGTGGGGTGCATCATACTCACTAGTAGGCCGCAGGTCTCTGTTGTCTCCAGGCTTCTCTCTTCAGGAGCATCTGCACACAATGCATGGGACACCAAGTTCGTTGTAACATTCAAACATTTACTATACAGTCCAAGTTCATCAGGTGGGTTCAAGTGGGATAGGGCACAGCAATTCACACTTCCTTCCTCTTTAGTACAACTCTTCTTCTGTCTTGCCACCTGTTCGTTCTGGACTATCCCCAAGCTAGTGGACTGCATCAGCCTCAGGGATTCGTTGTCCACTCAGTACACCTAGGACCTACCAATTGCCCTCCATATAATTCCACATCCACCAACTTCGTAATGGTAGAAGACCATGCCCTCTCCATGGTACCTGGCCTGAGCTCTAGGCTCCAGATGCTGTAGGAATGTCCATCAGGGAACACCATTTGACCTCCCACTGCTCCGAACGGGTGGTTCATGCTGCTGCTAGCAACCCTTCCCATCTGAACTTGAACTCCACTGTACACTTCACTAGCTGAAACTCATCTCCCTCTGACAAGGAAGTGCCCCCTTTTTATTAGCACTAGTGCCTTCCCACTGGGCTAAACCTAACCTTAACCATTTCCTATCTACATGCTAACCTGTTCTATATCCTATGTTGTCCTAAGCTTATCCTTTGTTATATTTACATTGTGCTCTAACACTTTATATACCGTACATCACCAATTCCATCACAATAGACCCACATTACTTCACATATAAAACTGCACGATGGTATGCACAAAGTGTGTTTGTTGTCTTCAGGGGCGGGAACAGGGTAATACAGTCCACATCCCTACAGAGGTACTAACTAAAGATGATATGATCAGGCAACATTCAAATTCACCTGTTCGCCTGTTTATTTCCAGGAACTGTAATGTCTTTTTAATTTTGAGGCCCAATAGCATAATAAATGTAATATGAAAAAAAACATTATACTCATCTTTTCCTCACTTCTCTGGCTCCTTTCCTACTCATCTCCACCCTTCTGGTCCTTTCCACATTTTGAAATCCCTTGCCGCTCATTTTTAAATCTTTGGTCCTCTCACCTTGTGCAAAATTTCCAGTTGCTATGGCGCCCATTAGGGTTCTATGCAGAAGTAAATCATGACATCATGGCACCATTATCCTCCTAAACACCTCCCCAGAAACCTCTCGGACACCATGACAGTCTGGAAGTCTGACACAGTGAGGACTGAAGATTTTAACACAAGCAGTGGGGGATCACGAGTTGCATTGAAGACCAGACAGGTAGTGGTGAGTGGAGAAGTCAGAGAGCTGAGCGGTGATGTGAGTATAGCGCTTGATAGTTTTTTTTCGTTTTTAATCTATTTAATGACACGATAGCTACCATCTTGCTGAATATGTGCGCAAACAAATTACAGAAAATCCCTATTTTTGCAAATGCGGATTTTTAGCAAATTTGAGCAGAATTCAATGCCACTGAAATTTATTAGCTCAACGCTAGTGCTATTAGCAGATCACGGAGATGCTGGAGGATAGTTTATTAATATGGTAGTAGTGTACAAACCTTTTAATTATTATATTTCTCCTAGGCTAGGTTCACATTGCGTTAGTGCAACCCGTTTAGCGCTAGCGCTAGCGGGTTGCGCTAACGCAATGTTTTTATGGGGCCGCGTCCTGGGGTCGTGGTAACGTCCCCGCTCTCGCAGATCCCTGATCTGCGAGAGCGGGGAACGGACCACGGGTGCGCCTCGGACGCTGCGAGCAGCGTCCGTGGCGCGCCAGGAAACACCGGCGCGTCGCTAGGGCGTGCCGAACATGGCACGCGCTAGTGCTGCGCGTTCCCATTGCCTTGAATGGGCGCGCTAACGGACACGTTGCACGGCGTTAATTTCGCCGTGCAACGCTGTCCGTTAAACGCGATCCCATAACGCAATGGGAACCCAGCCTTAGGAATAACATTGGCTTGGAACAACAAAGAGTTCTGAAAACAAAATCCTCCAGAAATTTTTATGTTATGGGGAATTGCATTTACAGACATGAAGTGGGGACAGATCTTTGTTAAGGTGCATGACCTATCTGTACACCATCTACACCTCTTTTTTTACTTCAGTTTTATTTATGTTGTTTTATGTATATGATTGTATAAACATTAAAAAATAATTAATGAAAGCAATAAGATTAAATAAATGGGAGTTCCCAATAACCAATCAGAAAATCTACTAAAGAAAATAAAAAAGTGCAATGCTGTGTATGAAAACATCAGTTCTAAAAGCTACAGTATTGGAAACACTTTAATATCGCAAATAATCAAAAAATCTGAATTAAAAAGATGTTCAATGAGCAATTTAGCATAGTTAGAAAAATAATATAATATTATATTGTCATATTACAACTTTACAATGCATTTAACTTTCCAAAGCATTTACAGAACTCAATACTGCTTTACTTTATTGTAATGCTTAGATGTTTCACACGCTCAATTAAAATTTACTTTGAATTTATGAGTTAAAAAATTACTAATGAATGAAAACGAATATATAATAGGAAGCGACTTGCTTTGCAATGTGTGATTGTAGTAATCCCTTTAAACCAAGCCACTTATCATTAAGTTCTAAATGGATGACCTTTGTCATAGTAACTCTTGCTAGATCAGTTAGATCTGTGTGGTCTACTCTGCTATTTCCCCTGAGAATCCAAAAAGAATTTTATCTGGCTCTTCCCAGCCAGTGAGTGGTTGTAATCTATTATAAATGTTTCTACAAAATACCCTGCTTATCATTCCACTGCTCAAATTCGCTCAAATTTGTTCCTTTGTTTTTAACTGAAAAATAGTTTCTTATAATGATTTAATGGTAATTACCCAGTGAGTGTCTTAATTTGTATTTTAGATAATTTATGCCATATTAATTAGATCCACTCAGTTGCATATTAGAAACAAGTAAATCTTTTGACATTCAAATTCATGAACTTTGCCAAATTAAAAGTACCTAATTGCCCTGAAAAGACATGTATGATATTTTAAGATCTCCTAGGACCATATCCAACCCCTTGTAAGCTTGTTAAAGGGGCTGTTCACTATTAGGGTAACTCCTGCTCGATCTGTTAGATTGCCACCATAAAATAAAATCATCTGTACTCACCTCCCATGCCGGAGTCGTTCCAGCGGTGTTGGCACTCATGTTTGTGGTGGTTATGACACGGGAGCCCTGTGCCCAATCAGCACTGGCATCAGTGTCCAAGTTTTCAGACGTATTAGTAATAAAGAGGAAGTGATCGGCCAGCCACAGCTCTCACTTCCTCTTGATTACTTATATGTTTGAAGGCAGGGACAGTGATTGGGTGTAGAGTTCACAAGTCATACTAATTGTAAATAAGCCCCTGGAACACAAATGCTGATACTGCTGGAACGGCCCCAACATGGGATGTGAGTGTTTTTATTTTCACAAACACAGCCTTAGTAATATCAAAGTGACCTCACCATACATGGCTATGGGCAGAGGAGTAGTTAAAGAATGGGATGATTCTAGTTTTTCTATTTCTACAATGACAGAGAGTAAAGAGAAGAGAAGCACTTCCCGCGTGAACATATAATGGATAGTAGACCTTGATGAGCACAATGCTATTCACTTGGAATGGTTGTGTTGGGCAGGCACAACACTGACAAGGGCTACAGTGGGGAAAGTTAAGTATTTGATACACTGCCAAGTTTACAGGTTGTCCCACCTAAAAAGAATAAAGAGGTCTGTAATTTTTATCAAATGTAACTTCATCTGTGAGAGACAGAATCTTAAAAAGAAATCCAGAAAATCACGTTGTATGATTTTTACATAATTAATTTGCATTTTTTTGCATGAGATAAGTATTTGATGCAATATTCAAACAGAACTTAATATTTCGGACAGAAAACTTTGTTTGTAATTACAGAGGTCAGACATTTCCTGTAGTTCTTGACCAAGTTTGCACACACTGCAGCAGGGATTTTGGACCACTCCTCCATACAGATCTTCTCCAGACCTTTCAGGCTTTGGGGCTATCACTGGACAACATTGAGTTTCAGCTCCCTTCAAAGATTTTCTATTTGGTACAGGTCTGTAGACTGGTTAGGCCGCTCCAGGACCTTGAAATGCTTCTTATAGAGCCACTCCTTACTTGCCCTGGCTGTGTATTTTGGGTCATTGTCATGCTGGAAGACGCAGTCACCACCCATATTCAATGCTCTTACTTAGGGAAAGAGGTTGTTGGTCAAAATTTTGCAATACATGACTCCATCCATCCTCCTATCAATATGGTTCAATCGTCTTATTCCCATTGCAGAAAAGCACCCTCTAAGTATGTTGTTTCCCACACTATGCTTCACAATTGAGACGGTGTTCTTGGGGTTGTACTCATCCTTCTTCTTCCTTCAAAAATGGCGAGTGGAGTTAATACCAAAAAGTTCTATTTTGGTCTGCAAGATTTCAATTCATGACGGTGTTGTTTATTACTAACGGTAATGTTCCTTTGCTAGGTGAAAAGAATGGGGCATCAGACTGCACTGCTCGCCTGTCAGGATAATGTACCAGAGAAGTCCAAGTAGATGTCATAGGGAATAGACTTTATTTCTATGCGTTTTGTGGTGATCACACCACTTCCTCAGGAAAGATAGACTGTCCTGAGGAAGTGGTGTGATCACCACGAAATAAAGAATATAGAAATAAAGTCTCATGCCCCATTCTCTTCACCTAGCAAAGGATCATCACATCGGGGCTTGAAGCAGCCGCCAATGTTAAATGCATTGGTTGTGTCTCACACAACCATAATAGGTGAGTGAATTTGTATAATCTTTCACGAATATTTCATTAACTCGGATTAGACCCTATGTGCGCTCTATATTCCTTCTAGCTACCTTACTAACGTAATGTTTAAGACAGTGGTCACAGCTCTCATTGACCAGGTCCTCTAGTGTAGTTATGGGCTGATTCCTTACCTTTCTCAGAATCTTCCTTACATCACAATTTGCATAGAGCTCCAGACCGAGGAAGACTGACGGTCATCTTGTGTTTATTCCATTTTCTAATAATCATTCCAACAGTTGGAGTATGATTGAATGAGTTTGGGACAAGTGTAATTTATACAGGTATAGAGTTCAAACAGGTGCAGTTAATACAGGTAATGAGTGCAAAGTAGAAAAGCTTCTTAAAGAAAAACTAACAGGTTTGTGAGAGCCAGAATTCTTGCTGGTTGGTAGGTGATCAAATACTTATTTCATTTTATAAAATGCAATTTAATTATTTAAAAATCATACTATGAGATATGGGAAAATGGTATCTAATTAACCCCTTTCTGACCTCGGACGGGATAGTACGTCCGAGGTCAGATCACCTGCTTTGATGCAGGGCTCCGCGGTGAGCCCGCATCAAAGCTGGGACATGTCAGCTGTTTTGAACAGCTGACATGTGCCCGTAATAGGCGCGGGCAGAATCGCGATCTGCCCGCACCTATTAACTAGTTAAATGCCGCTGTCAAACGCAGACAGCGGCATTTAACTACCGCTTCCGGCCGGGCGGCCGGAAATGACGTCATCGCCGACCCCCGTCACATGATCGGGGGTTGGCGATGCGTCTCCATTGTAACCATAGAGGTCCTAGAGACCTCTATGGTTACAGATCGCCAGTAGCTGTGAGCGCCACCCTGTGGTCGGCGCTCACAGCACACCTCCATTTCTGCTACATAGGAGCGATCAGCAGATCGCTGCTATGTAGCAGAGGCGATCGAGTTGTGCCTGCTTCTAGCCTCCCATGGAGGCTATTGAAGCATGGCAAAAGTAAAAAAAAAATTTAAAAAAATGTGAAAAAAAAAATATATAAAAGTTTAAATCACCCCCCTTTCGCCCCAAAATAAATCAATAAAAAAAATATCAAATCTACACATATTTGGTATCGCCGCGCTCAGAATCGCCCGATCTATCAATTCAAAAAAAGCATTAACCTGATCGCTAAACGGCGTAGCGAGAAAAAAATTCGAAAAGCCAGAATTACGTTTTTTAGGTCGCCGCGACATTGCATTAAAATGCAATAACGGGCGATCAAAAGAACGTATCTGCACCACAATGCTATCATTTAAAACGTCATCTTGGCACGCAAAAAATAAGCCCTCAACCGACCCCAGATCACGAAAAATGGAGGCGCTACAAGTATCGGAAAATGGCGCAATTTTGTTTTTTTTTAGCAAAGTTTGGAATTTTTTTTCACCACTTAGATAAAAAATAACCTAGTCATGTTAGGTGTCTATGAACTCGTACTGACCTGGAGAATCATAATGGCTGATCAGTTTTAGCATTTAGTGAACCTAGCAAAAAAGCCAAACAAAAAACCATTGTGGGATTGCACTTTTTTTGCAATTTCACCGCACTTGGAATTTTTTTCCCATTTTCTAGTACATGACATGCTAAAACCAATGATGTCTTTCAAAAGTACAACTCGTCCCGCAAAAAATAAGCCCTCACATGGCCAAATTGACGGAAAAATAAAAAAAGTTATGGCTCTGGGAAGGAGGGGAGTGAAAAACGAACACGGAAAAATGAAAAATCCCAAGGTCATGAAGGGGTTAATATCATTTTGATGTCTGATGTAATTCTCTACCAGATACAGACTGGCCCAAAAATACTTGCTCCAAACTCAGCCCCCACCTTTGGCATTCCCCCCAGACCAATGTTTTCTTTTAATTAGCTCAAGCAACTAGGCCTTTGAAACTCTCCCTGGGGTGGGAGTGGGGAGCAAAAGGCATGGACCTTTGTCCCCAGCAATTATCACAGGGGTGTGAACTCTTGTGCAGTTGCCAGCCAACTGGCTTCCTTTGTTTGACTCAGGCTGCCATGGAGACATTGGGGCACCACAGGTCACAGGTTCCCAGCACAAGGCTCTGAGCTATTGAATCTGGAAAATGACCTATAATAAAAGAATGCAATATCTCAGAGCCTAGCTGAGCACATAATCGGAATCTGCATTCCTTTCCCCTCTAGCCGATACAAGCAGCCACCTCTGGAACTCTGCGTTATATGGTCATAAAGCATAGCTACCAGGAATTAAATACGGTAGCCCTATTAGGTCTCTCTGCACAGATATAATCCAGCAGAACCCAGTGGTGCCGCCACCATCCTGTTTAGAGCTTCGGACAGAAAGTTATGGACATCCACGGTTCTAGACAGAAAACCATGCACTCAGATATGGGATGAGAGAGACTGCACAGCCCAGGGGTTGGCGCAGCATGTAGGAGGGAGCAGACTAGGAGATAATAGGCAGCTCCTCTTGTTTGGACTTATTTTTTTTACTGGCAGTAGGCCCGTTAGCTGACGCGGCCAGGGAACATGTAGCAAAGTATTGGACCTGTGATCCATCAGTGCCTCCCTGTGGTCACATGCTACATCACATGATAATTGTAATCTATCTGTACCCTACCCTTGTACTACACTCCTGACTGTATAGTTGTATATTTGTTCTTATATATATATCCCTGTATCTTTCTAGTGCAAATTTCGTCAATTAACCCCTTAACCCCCGAAACTGTTTTCAGTTTTGCGTTTTTGTATTTCAATCCCCTCCTTCCCAGAGCCATAACTTTTTTATATTTTCATCAATATGGCCATGTGAGCACTTGTTTTTTGTGGGACGAGTTGTACTTTTGAACGACACCATTGGTTTTACCACGTCGTGTACTAGAAAAAAATTCCAAGTGCGGTGAAATTGCAAATAAAATTCAATCCACACTTGTTCCTTATTTGGCTTTTTTGCTAGGTTTAATAAATGCTAAAACTTACCTGCCATTATGATTCTCCAGGTCATTACAAATTCATAGACACTAAACATGTCTAGGTTCTTTTTTATCTAAGTGGTGAAAAAAAATTCCAAACTTTACTAAAAAAGAAAAAAATTGCTCAATTTCCCGTTACCCGTAGCATCTCCAATTTTCGTGATCTGGGCTTGGGTGAGGGCTTCTCTTTTGCGTGCCTAGCTGACGTTTTTAATTATATCAATTTAGTGTAGATACATTCTTTTGATCACCCGTTATTGCATTTTAATGCAATGTGGCGGCAACCAAAAAAACCTAATTCTGGCGTTTTTACTTTTTTTTCTTGCTACGCCATTTAGCAATCAGCTTAATCCATTTTTTTATTGGTAGATCGGATGATTCTGAACACGGCGATACCAAATATGTGTAGGTTTGATTTTTTTAATTATTGTTTTATTTTGAATGGGGCGAAAGGGGGGTGATTAAAGCCGGAGCCCGCATCAAAGCGGGGGTTTTGCCATCAGACGTACTATTCCATCTGATGGCAGAGAGGTGTTAAATATCAAATTAATCTTGGGCTGCTTTTTTATCTCGATTCACGAATCCCCACATCCGCATGCTCAGCTGGTTATTATACGCTATTAGTAAAACAGGATGATACCGCGCTAAAGGGAATTATCTGTGCTGAGGAATCAATATACCAACAGGTGGAGTATACCAAAGTTACCCCTATTAATAAACTCCCCGCTGAGTCCCTGCTACATATAATGGAAAAAAAAATGGAGGGATAAGTGCACTGTGATAAATACTATGCTGAGCACAACGTGGTACCAGAGGTGTTGGCATTAACCAATACGAGTCTGACTCACCGAAGTCTGATGTTAGACGTAGTGCCAGAGGTACCAAGGATCCGAGCACCCAGAAAAAGAGTCCGGCACATGAGACGCTGATCCTGAGGAACAAATACTGGGCGAGGAGGCCAGCGCCAGGTGGCAGCAGCCAAACAGTAAGGTGGTGAGTCGGCGTGGAAACCAGGAATGCCCCGGCCGGTGGTGTCCCTGGAGACAGTGAAGGACGTCACTGTGTGACGTCACAAAAAGTGTGGAGCAACACTGGGACCAAGCAAACAACCTTGGTCCCAGTGTTGCTCCACCAAAACCTCTGGTACCACATTGTGCTCAGCATAGTATTTATCACAGTGCACTTATCCCTCCATTTTTTTCCCATTATATGTAGCAGGGACTCAGTGGGGAGTTTATTAATAAGGGTAACTTTTTATACTCCACCTGTTGGTATATTGATTCCTCAGCACAGATAATTCCCTTTAGCGCGGTATCATCCTGTTTTACTAATATTGTTTACTTACATTGACAACCCTGGCATCTGGCTGTTTTGATACCAGCAGCAAAGGGTATCTTTTCTATTGGTAGCGCTGGTGTTTGCCTTGGTTATTATACGCTACCCGGGTTGGTTTCTGACCCGATATAAGCCTGTTGTCAGATTGGGCTTATATCTAACTAGGAACTAGTGGCAGCATACTGTACTGTGTTAATGAGGAACTCTGACAGTGATGGCTGGGAAGTTTACATATATATCCCCAGTCTGGACTGGTGATATATCTCCCCCCTCACTGGGAGCTCCTCAATAACTTACACCTATAAGGGAAGCCTCTCCAGTGACTATTTACCCTCTGTGCAGTTCCCTGACTGACCTGGGGTAAGTGATGGTGCCAGAGAGCCAATCCCTACTGGGTCATTCTCTCCCCTACCCAGAGGTGAGTGAAGTCGACACACCCCTTCCCCTGTACGATCCGTTACACATACAATGTGATTTTCTGTTTTTTATTTTTAGACTCTGTTTCTCACAGTTGAAGTGTACCTAAGATAAAAAATTACAGACCTCTCCATTCTTTGTAGGTGGGAAAACTTGCAAAATCGGCAGTGAATCAAATACTTATTTCCCCCACTGTATAATGGATCCACCAAAGGCTATTGCACTGACCACAGGTTCCAGACGCTGGACATGGAACTGATGATGAAGACCAAACTGGAAAAGATGGCGGTAACAGCCAATTCAAGTTAAAGGGAACCTGTCACCCCCCCGCCAGGCGTTTGTAACTAAAAGAGCCACCTTGTGCAGCACTAATGCTGCATTCTGACAAGGTGGCTCTTTTAGTTATTGGTGCTGTAAGTTCAGAAATAATCCATTTTATAATTTGTCCCAAATATCTTGAATCAGTCCTGGAGGCAGGTCTTTCCCCCCCTGCTGCAAACGCAGCACCGCCGTCACTCATGTCCTCTTGGCGCCGGTCGCCGCCTCCTCAGCGTTGTTTTCAAATGAGCCGGCGCCTGCGCTCTTTTCTCATGCCTTGGGCATGCACAGTGAGCGCTGCCTGTTATGAAAGGTAATTCAGTACCACAATGGACATAGAGGTCAGCGCACATACAGTGACCTGGCAATAACCCAAAAAACAAGAACGAGCTCTGAGACGTGGGAACTCTGTTGACCGCAATCCCTAATCCTCTCCAACCACACTAAAGGCAGCCGTGGATTGCGCCTAACTCTCCCAATGTAACTCGGCATGGCCTGAGAAACTAGCTAGCCTGAAGATAGAAAATAAGCCTACCTTGCCTCAGAGAAATACCCCAAAGGAAAAGGCAGCCCCCACATATAATGACTGTGAGTTAAGATGAAAAGACAAACGTAGAGATAAAATAGATTTAGCAAAGTGAGGCCCAACTTTCTGAACAGAGCGAGGATAGGAAAGGTAACTTTGCGGTCAACACAAAACCCTACAAAAACCATGCAAAGGGGGCAAAAAGACCCTCCGTACTGAACTAACGGCACGGAGGTACACCCTCTGCGTCCCAGAGCTTCCAGCAAGCAGAAAAAAACAAATAGACAAGCTGGACAGAAAAAAACAGCAAACAAATAGCAAAGAGGAACTTAGCTATGCAGAGCAGCAGGCCACAGGAACGATCCAGGAGGAAACAGGTCCAATACTAGAACATTGACTGGAGGCCAGGATCAAAGCACTAGGTGGAGTTAAATAGAGCAGCACCTAACGACTTCACCACATCACCTGAGTAAGGAAACTCAGAAGCCGCAGTACCACTTTCCTCCACCAACGGAAGCTCACAGAGAGAACCAGCCGAAGTACCACTTGTGACCACAGGAGGGAGCTCTGCCACAGAATTCACAACAGTACCCCCCCTTGAGGAGGGGTCACCGAACCCTCACCAGAGCTCCCAGGACGACCAGGATGAGCCATATGAAAGGCACGAACAAGATCGGGAGCGTGGACATCAGAGGCAAAGACCCAGGAATTATCTTTCTGAGCATAACCCTTCCACTTAACCAGATACTGGAGTTTCCGCCTTGAAACACGAGAATCCAAAATCTTCTCCACAATATACTCCAACTCCCCCTCCACCAAAACCGGGGCAGGAGGATCAACAGATGGAACCATAGGTGCCACGTATCTCCGCAACAATGACCTATGGAATATGTTATGTATGGAAAAAGAATCTGGAAGGGTCAGACGAAAAGACACAGGATTAAATACCTCAGAAATCCTATACGGACCAATAAAACGAGGTTTAAACTTAGGAGAGGAAACCTTCATAGGAATATGACGAGAAGATAACCAAACCAAGTCCCCAACCCGAAGTCGGGGACCCACAGAGCGTCTGCGATTAGCGAAACGTTGAGCCTTCTCCTGGGACAAAGTCAAATTGTCCACTACATGAGTCCAAATCTGCTGCAACCTGTCCACCACAGTATCCACACCAGGACAGTCCGAAGACTCAACCTGCCCTGAAGAGAAACGAGGATGGAACCCAGAGTTGCAGAAAAACGGTGAAACCAAGGTAGCCGAGCTGGCCCGATTATTAAGGGCGAACTCAGCCAAAGGCAAAAAGGACACCCAGTCATCCTGATCAGCAGAAACAAAGCATCTCAGATATGTTTCCAAGGTCTGATTGGTTAGTTTGGTCTGGCCATTAGTCTGAGGATGGAAAGCCGAGGAAAAAGACAAGTCAATGCCCATCCTACCACAAAAGGCTCGCCAAAACCTCGAAACAAACTGGGAACCTCTGTCAGAATCGATATTCTCTGGAATGCCATGTAAACGAACCACATGCTGGAAAAACAATGGCACCAAATCAGAGGAGGAAGGCAATTTAGACAAGGGTACCAAATGGACCATCTTAGAGAAGCGATCACAGACCACCCAAATGACTGACATCTTTTGAGAGATGGGAAGATCTGAAATAAAATCCATAGAGATATGTGTCCAAGGCCTCTTCGGGACCGGCAAGGGCAAAAGCAACCCACTGGCACGAGAACAGCAGGGCTTAGCCCGAGCACAAATCCCACAGGACTGCACAAAAGTACGCACATCGCACGACAGAGATGGCCACCAAAAGGATCTAGCCACTAACTCTCTGGTACCAAAGATTCCAGGATGACCAGCCAACACCGAACAATGAACCTCAGAGATAACTTTATTCGTCCACCTATCAGGGACAAACAGTTTCTCCGCTGGGCAACGATCAGGTTTATTAGCCTGAAATTTTTGCAGCACCCGCCGCAAATCAGGGGAGATGGCAGACACAATTACTCCCTCTTTGAGGATACCCGCCGGCTCAGATACACCCGGAGAATCGGGCACAAAACTCCTAGACAGAGCATCCGCCTTCACATTTTTATAGCCCGGAAGGTATGAAATCACAAAGTCAAAACGGGCAAAAAACAACGACCGACGAGCTTGTCTAGGATTCAACCGCTTGGCGGACTCGAGATAAGTCAAGTTCTTATGATCAGTCAAGACCACCACGCGATGCTTAGCTCCTTCAAGCCAATGACGCCACTCCTCGAATGCCCACTTCATGGCCAGCAACTCTCGATTGCCCACATCATAATTTCGCTCAGCAGGCAAAAACTTCCTGGAAAAGAAGGTGAATGGTTTCATCACCGAGCAATCAGAACTTCTCTGCGACAAAACAGCCCCTGCTCCAATCTCAGAAGCATCAACCTCGACCTGGAACGGAAGCGAAACATCTGGTTGACACAACACAGGGGCAGAAGAAAAACGACGCTTCAACTCTTGAAAAGCTTCCACTGCAGCAGAAGACCAATTGACCAAATCAGCACTTTTCTTGGTCAAATCGGTCAATGGTTTAGCATTACTAGAAAAATTGCAGATGAAGCGACGATAAAAATTAGCAAAGCCCAGGAACTTTTGCAGACTTTTCAGAGATGTCAGCTGAGTCCAATTATGGATGGCTTGGACCTTAACAGGGTTCATCTCGATAGTAGAAGGGGAAAAGATGAACCCCAAAAATGAAACCTTCTGAACACCAAAGAGACACTTTGATCCCTTCACAAACAAAGAATTAGCACGCAGGACCTGAAACACCGTTCTGACCTGCTTCACATGAGACTCCCAATCATCCGAGAAGATCAAAATGTCATCTAAGTACACAATCAGGAATTTATCCAGGTACTCTGGGAAGATGTCATGCATAAAGGACTGAAACACTGATGGAGCATTGGCAAGTCCGAATGGCATTACTAGATACTCAAAATGGCCCTCGGGCATATTAAATGCAGTTTTCCACTCATCGCCTCGCTTAATACGCACAAGATTATACACACCACGAAGATCTATCTTGGTGAACCAACTAGCCCCCTTAATCCGAGCCAACAAATCAGATAACCATGGCAAGGGGTACTGAAATTTAACCATGATCTTATTTAGAAGGCGGTAATCTATACAAGGTCTCAGTGAACCATCCTTCTTGGCTACAAAAAAGAACCCTGCTCCTAATGGCGACGATGACGGGCGAATATGCCCCTTCTCCAAAGACTCCTTCACATAACTCCGCATAGCGGCGTGCTCAGGCACAGATAAATTAAACAGTCGACCTTTTGGGAATTTACTACCAGGAATCAAATCGATAGCACAATCACAATCCCTATGCGGAGGTAGGGTATCGGACTTGGGCTCATCAAACAAATCCCGGTAATCAGACAAGAACTCAGGAACCTCAGAAGGGGTGGATGACGAAATAGTCAGAAATGGGACATCACCATGTACCCCCTGACAACCCCAGCTGGACACAGACATGGATTTCCAATCTAATACTGGATTATGGACTTGTAGCCATGGCAACCCCAACACGACCACATCATGCAGATTATGCAACACCAGAAAGCGAATAACCTCCTGATGTGCAGGAGCCATGCACATGGTCAGCTGGGTCCAGTACTGAGGCTTATTCTTGGCCAAAGGCGTAGCATCAATTCCTCTCAATGGAATAGGACACTGCAAGGGCTCCAAGAAAAACCCACAACGCCTAGCATACTCCAAGTCCATCAAATTCAGAGCAGCGCCTGAGTCCACAAATGCCATGACAGAATACGATGACAAAGAGCAGATCAAGGTAACAGACAGAAGAAATTTTGACTGTACCATACCAATGGTGGCAGACCTAGCGAACCGCTTAGTGCGCTTAGGACAATCAGAGATAGCATGAGTGGCATCACCACAGTAGAAACACAGCCCATTCAGACGTCTGTGTTCTTGCCGTTCAACTCTGGTCAAAGTCCTATCGCACTGCATAGGCTCAGGTTTAAGCTCAGGTAATACCGCCAAATGGTGAACAGATTTACGCTCGCGCAAGCGTCGACCGATCTGAATGGCCAAAGACATAGACTCATTCAGACCAGCAGGCATAGGAAATCCCACCATGACATCCTTAAGGGCTTCAGAGAGACCTTTTCTGAAAATAGCTAAGAGCGCACCTTCATTCCACTGAGTGAGTACGGACAACTTTCTAAATTTCTGACAATATACCTCTATTTCATCCTGACCCTGACACAGAGCCAGCAAATTCCTCTCTGCCTGATCCACAGAATTAGGCTCATCGTACAGCAATCCGAGCGCCAGGAAAAATGCATTGATATTACTTAATGCAGGATCTCCTGACGCAAGAGAAAATGCCCAGTCCTGAGGGTCGCCACGCAAAAAAGAAATAACGATCCTAACTTGTTGAACTGAGTCACCAGAGGAGCGAGGTTTCAAAGCCAGAAATAGTTTACAATTATTTTTGAAACTCAGAAATTTAGTTCTATCTCCAAAAAACAAATCAGGAATAGGAATTCTCGGTTCTAACATAGAATTCTGAACCACAAAGTCTTGAATACTTTGTACTCTTGCCGTGAGCTGATCCACACATGAAGACAGACCTTTAATGTCCATTGCTACACCTGTGTCCTGAACCACCCAAATGTCTAGGGGAAAAAAAAGGCAAAACACAGTGCAAAGAAAAAAAAATGGTCTCAGAACTTCTTTTTTCCCTCTATTGGGAATCATTAGTACTTTGGGCCTCCAGTACTGTTATGAAAGGTAATTCAGTACCACAATGGACATAGAGGTCAGCGCACATACAGTGACCTGGCAATAACCCAAAAAACAAGAACGAGCTCTGAGACGTGGGAACTCTGTTGACCGCAATCCCTAATCCTCTCCAACCACACTAAAGGCAGCCGTGGATTGCGCCTAACGCTCCCTATGCAACTCGGCACGGCCTGAGAAACTAGCTAGCCTGAAGATAGAAAATAAGCCCACCTTGCCTCAGAGAAGTACCCCAAAGGAAAAGGCAGCCCCCACATATAATGACTGTGAGTTAAGATGAAAAGACAAACGTAGAGATGAAATAAATTTAGCAAAGTGAGGCCCAACTTTCTGAACAGAGCGAGGATAGGAAAGGTAACTTTGCGGTCAACACAAAACCCTACAAAAACCTCGCAAAGGGGGCAAAAAGACCCTCCGTACCGAACTAATGGCACGGAGGTACACCCTCTGCGTCCCAGAGCTTCCAGCAAGCAGAAAAAAACAAATAGACAAGCTGGACAGAAAAAAACAGCAAACAAATAGCAAAGAGGAACTTAGCTATGCAGAGCAGCAGGCCACAGGAACGATCCAGGAGGAAACAGGTCCAATACTAGAACATTGACTGGAGGCCAGGATCAAAGCACTAGGTGGAGTTAAATAGAGCAGCACCTAACGACTTTACCACATCACCTGAGGAAGGAAACTCAGAAGCCGCAGTACCACTTTCCTCCACCAATGGAAGCTCACAGAGAGAACCAGCCGAAGTACCACTTGTGACCACAGGAGGGAGCTCTGCCACAGAATTCACAACAGCTGCCCGTCCTCTGTCCTCATTTGCAGTCTAGCTGACTGCGCCTGTGCGGCCGCCCTACCCGGGATCCCGCCCTGCAGTGTCTTCTGAATTATTCTCACTGCGGGGCTGGGATTCCTGGGCATGTGCTGAACACTCTGTAGAAGGCGGAGGGAGATGAGTGAGAGGCTTAGATATGCACTGCGCATGCCCAGGAATCCCAGCCCCACAGTGAGAATAAATCAGAAGACACTGCGGTGCGCGATCTCAGTCAGGGCGGCTGCACAGGCGCAGTCAGCTAGACTGCAAATGAGGACAGAGGAGGTGGCTCTTTTAGTTACAAACGCCTGGGGGGGTGACAGGTTCCCTTTAAATTTCAGACTTTATTAGTCTTTGTGTTTCAGGGATGATCTGTCCCCTTACTCAATAGTTTAATAAAGCCTGAATTTTATCTTAAATTGGTGCCTCCATTCACGGCAGCAGCTAAAAATAAAGTAATAATTTCTTGACTGGTCTATTTCAGCAGTGACATTTTTATATGCATTGTGTTAACTGCTAATTTAAAACAATGAATTTCAGTACAAATTGTTTCATAGATTTTAAGGCTGAAGGTAAACATAAGTCCATTGAGTTCAACCTATAGCCTAAAATGTTAATCCAGAGTAAGGCAAAAAGTCATGAGGCAGATGCTGACTGCCCCATATTAGGGGGGATATTCATTACGTACAGCAATCAGATTAGTTCCCTAGATCAACATCCCATCACACAATCTAGTACTCATAACCTGTAACATTATGTTTATCAAGAAAGGCATCTAGGCCCTCTTTGAAATTTTGTAGTGAATTAATCATCACAACATCATATGGCAGTGTGTGCTATAGTCTCACTGTTCTTACAGTAAATAATCACATTCTGTGATTATGATAAAACCTTCTTTCCCCTAGACGTAGAGGATGACCCCTTATCACCGCTGCATGCCTAGGTGTAAAAGGTTCATTAGAAAGATCTCTTTTCTGTCCCTTCATATATTTGTACATTGTACAAAATCACTCCTAAGTCTTCCTTTTTCCAAACTGAATAAACCCAAGGTTGATCCTCTTCTTTGGTACTACAGTTCACCTTGGCTCCTCTTCTCTGCACCCATTCTAATTCAACTATGTCCTTATTATACACTGGAGCCATTATACACAGTAGTCTAAGTGTGGCCACACTAGTGACCTGTATAAAAGCAAAACTATGTTTTTTGTTATGAACAACTATGCCTCTTTTAATGCATCCCATTATTTGATTTGGCAGCAGCTGCCTGGCACTGGCCACAAATGTTTAATATGTCATCCACACAAATGTAATTATTAAAAAAAGCTCCGAAACATTTTGAAAACAGAACGAAATTTTCATTCTTGTCAGAAAGGTGCGCAATTCCTTACACAAGTTTGTACTGTGTCTGTAAATACAGCACATGTCAGAGTAGTGGGTTGAGAGCTGGCTCAGGGATAGGAAACAAAGGGTGGTTATTAATGGAGCACACTCGGACTGGGTAGCGGTTAGCAGTGGGGTACCACAGGGGTCTGTATTGGGCCCTCTTCTTTTTAACATATTTATTAATGACCTTGTAGGGGGCATTCAGAGTAGAATTTCAATATTTGCAGATGACACTAAACTCTGCAGGGTAATCTATACAGAGGAGGACAATTTTATATTACAGGATGATTTATGTAAACTAGAAGCTTGGGCTGATAAATGGCAAATGAGCTTTAATGGGGATAAATGTAAGGTCATGCACTTAAGTAGAAGTAATAAGATGTATAATTATGTGCTTAATTCTAAAACTCTGGGCAAAACCGTCAATGAAAAAGACCTGGGTGTATGGGTGGATGACAAACTCATATTCAGGGGCCAGTGTCAGGCAGCTGCTACAAAGGCAAATAAAATAATTGGATGCATTAAAAGAGGCATAGATGCTCATGAGGAGAATATAATTTTACCTCTATACAAGTCACTAGTTCGACCACACTTAGAATACTGTGCACAGTTCTGGTCTCCGGTGTTTAAGAAAGACATAGCTGAACTGGAGCGGGTGCAGAGAAGAGCGACCAAGGTTATTAGAGGACTGGGGGGTCTGCAATACCAAGATAGGTTATTACACTTGGGGCTATTTAGTTTGGAAAAACGAAGACTAAGGGGTGATCTTATTTTAATGTATAAATATATGAGGGGACAGTACAAAGACCTTTCTGATGATCTTTTTAATCATAGACCTGAAACAGGGACAAGGGGGCATCCTCTGCGTTTGGAGGAAAAAAGGTTTAAGCATAATAACAGACGCGGATTCTTTACTGTAAGAGCAGTGAGACTATGGAACTCTCTGCCGTATGATGTTGTAATGAGTGATTCATTACTTAAATTTACGAGGGGACTGGATACCTTTCTGGAAAAGTATAATGTTACAGGGTATACACACTAGATTCCTTGATAGGGCGTTGATCCAGGGAACTAGTCTGATTGCCGTATGTGGAGTCGGGAAGGAATTTTTTTCCCCAATGTGGAGCTTACTCTTTGCCACATGGGTTTTTTTTGCCTTCCTCTGGATCAACATGTTAGGGCATGTTAGGTTAGGCTATGGGTTGAACTAGATGGACATATAGTCTTCCTTCAACCTTAATAACTATGTAACTATGTAGTCATACAGATTGAGGTATTACTTGAAGTGTCTTAATTGAGATTCGCTGTTTAAGGTGACCATCAACTGAGTTCTTAGCAGCCATAATGACCAGGAGTTTAGTCAAAAATTTTATCTTGTTCTTTCTAAGAAATAACTTGCATTTTATGTATAATTTAAAACATTTATTTTATTCTATTAACAGTATTGATATAGTTTGTTAAGTAACATTTTTAAATTGAGAAGAAATTTCTATAAAAATAACGTCTATAAAGTAATTTTGGGGTTACTGCTGGAAGTATATCATGTTTATGTGTTTATTTTACTTTTTACCTACTAATTTGTTTTTACATTGCAGCTTCTATGTGGAACATTTAACTTTATTATCAGCCATGATTTGTTTCATATACTAATGTAGATGTTTTCACAGAACATAAAGAATCAAAAACTTCCTTTTCTTGCATAGCATGCAAGGCTAGATGAAAATGCCTTCCTCTTATAACATTCCTGCTTTCTACTGCTGAAGGAAAAATGTGCTTACAGGAGGAGAGCACCATAATATTCTCTTTGTAATACAGCGTGAGAATCTTGTATTCCTTACCTTTTTTCTGTGACAGAAGCACTGAACCACATTGACACACAAGAGAGATGTGGAAAATATTGCGGTGATGCCTGAAAACCCCTGTTTATATTACACAAATACACACATGCTGTTCTAAGAAACACAAATGCTCCAGGACCTGGTTAACGATAACTTTGAAATATGTTGGGTATGGGTCTTGCAAGTGCTTGCTTCAACAATGTATATTAATCATTTTTCAAATTTAATGTAGTAATATACGGAGAGTCTTGCGATAGGTCACATCCGCTTTAGAAAATAGACTAATTTCTTCGAAAAGTCATAGAGTGGGTATGTTTTCTTTAACTATTGTCAACTATTATGAACTAGTAGTCATCCTGGTACTGTAACCTGGAACAGAGGTCACAGAGTAAAGAGACATGGTTTTGGTAATGAAGTTTTCTGGAGCACAAGAAGTGGTATTTTCCTGAGCAGTCTGAAGAGCTGATCTCAAAGCAAAGATAGAGAGATGCTTAAAAATAAGTCATGTGAACAAAATGCTGAGTGTCTAGAGATTGTGGAAATAGAGTAAGCACAATGTACAAAGTTCATCAGCTCCCATTGAATGGCTGAAGATGCTGAAAAAGCAAACTTAGATATTCGGTGATTTGGAAATAATACTTCATAAATGTGTTCGTACAGCTTAAAAAGTTCCATGTACATAAAATATTACATCAAGGCAAAAAAAACAATGTGTTTCGGACATTATTATTATTTATTTTTATACCACATTGATTCCATGGTGCTCTACATAAGAAGGGGTTACATACAAAATACAAATATAAATTACAGTGAACAAACTAACAATTACATACTGGTACTGAGGTGAGAGGGCCCTGCCCTTCCAGTCTAACAGTCTACAGGACATTGAGGAAGGAGGCAGTTGAAGGGGTTGAAACAGCTCCAATGGTGGTGAGGTGGATTATTGCAGGATGTAAGCTTTGTAGAAGAAGAGATGTGTGTTCAAGTTCCATTTCAAAGTTCTGAATGTGGTGGATAACAGGATGTGTGGGGGCACAGAATTACAGAGGATTGGGGATACTCAAAAGAAGTTTTATAGGTTATTGGGTGAGGAAGGCATAAATATGGAGGAGAAAAGGAGCTTTTTGGAGTTCTGGAGATTACTTGTTGGAACATACAGTATATGAAGATTAGTTTAGAGAAATATGGAAAAGACAGATAATGGACACCTTTGTAAGTCAATGTCAGTAGTTTGAACTGCATCTGTTGGGTAATTGGGAGCCAGAGAAAAGATTTGCAGGGGGAGTAGCAGAGGAGTAGAGAGGAGGATTAGTTGGGCAGCAGAGTTAAGGACATAACGGAGAGGTATGAGAGTTTTAGTGAGGCCACAAAGTAGTCGAGGCGGGAGATGATGAGGGCAGGCACTAACATTTAGTATACTCAGGCTTCAGGAAAGAAAAGATTCTGGAAATATTTTTAAGTTAGAGGTGACAGGAGGTGGTAAGAGCTAGATTGGGTAGGGGAGTGTTAGGGGTCGAGTTCCCGCTTCTGCACAGGGGGAATCTCAAGCCACCTCCGCTGCGGTCTCCCATTCTTGTCCAGCCGCAGTGGAGTCTGCTCAGCAAAGACGTCGGTCCCAGCGTCTTGCTCATTCTCACTCTGTTCTGAGAGTTACTGCTGCTTCTCCAGTCTCTGCCATTAAAGTCAGTGCTGGTCAGCAGCGAGCGGACTTCTCTGGTACTAAGTCCTTGTCTGCACGTACTGAGCATGCCCAGGGTAAGATCTCCCGTTGGAGATCGAGGGTCATGTGCTCAGGCTCTGCAGCACATTCCATTGGTCCTCTTGGCAGGTCTTGGAAGGGCAAAGGTGCTGTGGCCACTTCCTGTGCTGCTGCTATATAAACTGCGCATGACCGCACGGCCATGCGCTAGTATTGTCTTTCAATCGCTAATGTGTGTATGTTGTGAGTGCAAGTCGTCCTTGGATACCCCTACCCTATTGAATGACTGTTCGCGGAAGGTGTATGGCTGCTACCTAGCGCCTGACTTATCCTACAGCACTAGTCACACATTATAGCGTCCAGTTGCTGTGACCGCCAGTACGGCGCCGTGCACTTCCTCTGTGCTTTCCTTACCCAAGCCTGGGTGGTTAGTGGCGTTCGTCAGTGCGGCACTGCATGCACTCTTGTGCCTTAATATTGCTCTTCAGTCTCCTTACACACCCAGTTGCGGTGTTGTGCCAGCAAGGGTCTAATCGGACTTCAATCCTAGTTGGGGTTGAGTTCGCTGACTACTTGCTCGCGCTTTAGGTGCGGTACCGCGGTCCTGTGCCTTAACAGGATTGTTTCTTTCACGCTGGGTGAGGTTAACCCACGCGTCTATACTTTAGTGTACCGCCATATAGTCTGCTAATTGCTAGCAGCAGGTTTTCACCTGCACGGTGGACCCCGGACTGCGAACGCATCTATACCATCTGTCTTGGTGCGTTCCGCCAGTCCTAACAGGGAGTTAGTTGAAATGGAGGAAAGATGTCAAGTTCATTTTTGCCCATATTGAGCTTTAGGAAGCGTGATGAAAAGAAGGAGGATATGGCAGATAGACACTCTAGGACTTTGGACAGCAGAGAGGTGATGTCTGGGCCAGAGAGGTAGATCTGAGTGTCATCATCATATAGGTGGAGTTGAAGTTGAGGAGCAGGTCTGCAGATGAGTTCAGGTGGGTAAGTAAGAGGAAAGGTGAGATAATTATTTGCTTGGAAAGTGATAGGGTTTGGGGATAACGTAGGAGAATAATGAGACTATTGGATTGAAAACTGTAAGGGCACATGTAAGCATGGTGAAAGAGTAAGTGAGGAAAAACAAAGAGGTAAGCACAGATAATAAACAGTGGCAGCTATAACCTTCCGGTCACTTTTGGCACTTTTCTGGTGTCTTTCTAATGTGCACTTAAAAAGCTGCACTTAATGAAGCTGCAGGCATAGGCCAAGGTCAGCATAGATCTAGGCCTCCAAATTTATACACCTTAAATTGCACATAAAGCATGCCAGAAGTGAACAGAATGGGGGAGCCGCAGGAAGACAGGTTAGACAATCAAAGGACTGGGACAAATTAGCAAAGACTATCCTTAGTTATGCTATGAATATAGTGATACAGACAAGATTTAAATGTAGAAACCAGCTAAAACAAGACACAGCCAATTGATTGGGTAAATGCAAAAACCAGGAAGATTGTGGAACTTTTGACTGAAACATGAGAAAGTTTGAAGTGAAAACCATTTCCGGTGACTACCTCTTGAAGCTCATCAAGAGAATGCCAAGAGTGTGCAAAGCAGTCATCAAAGCAAAAGGTGGCTACTTTGAAGAACCTAGAATATAAGACATATTTTCAGTTGTTTCACACTTTTTTGTTAAGTATATAATTCCACATGTGTTAATTCATAGTTTTGATGTCTTCAGTGTGAATTTACAATTTTCATAGTCTTGAAAATACAGACACATCTTTAAATGAGAAGGTATGTCCAAACTTTTGGTCTGTACTGTATAGCTCTGGCAAAAATTAAGAGACCACCACATTAAAACCCTGTCATGGGCAGCCCAATCTCCAGACCTAAACCCCATTGAAAACCTTTGGAATGTAATGAAGAGGATGAAGAATAGTCACAAGCCATCAAACAAAGAAGAACTGCTTAAATTTTTGTGCCAGAAGCAGTGTGAAAGACTGGTGGAAAGCATGCCAAGACACATGAAAGCTGTGATTAAAAATCATGGTTATTCCACAAAATATTGATTTCTGACCTCTTTCTGAGTTAAAAAATTAGTATTGTTGTTTCTAAATTATTATGAACGTGTTTTCTTTGCATTATTTGAAGTCTAAAAGCAATGTTTGTTTTTTTTAATTTTGACCATTTCTTCTTTTAGAAAAAAATATAAAATGTATTGCTTGGAAATTCGGTGACGTTGTCAGAAGTTTACAGAATAAATAAACAATTTACATTTTACTCAAAAATATGCCTATAAAGAGAAAATCAGACAAACTGAAAATTTTGCAGTGGTCTCTTAATTTTTGCCAGAGCTGTATTTCTAAATGTGCTATTGGCATTAAATTATCAACAGATATAGGAAACAACCCATTCAATCATCAGGGGCAAAGAAATCAAACCATAGATGTCCATAAAAAATGTGGAGTATTCAGGAATGGCAAAAGGAAAAGTATTGAATACACTTACTGAAATTTATTTAATACTTCTTGCAAAAGCCTTTGATAGTGATGACAGCTTCAAGGTGCCTCCTGTATGGAGAAACTAGTTGCATACATTGCTCAGGTGTGATTTGGGCTCATTCTTTCACACAAATACTCGTCAAATCCTGAGGGTATCCTGTGCTCCTTCTATGAACTCTGTTCTTTAGTTCCTTCCATAAATTTTCTATTGGATTCAGATCAGGTTATTGGCTGGGACATTCTACCAGCTTTATTTATCTCTCTGAAACCAATTGAGAGTTTCTTCGGCTACTTGTTTGGGATCATTGCCGAAATGTTCATCCTCATTTCATCTTTATCAACCTGGTAATTGTCAGCATATTTTTTATAAAGAATGTCTCTGTACATATGAGCAATAAACCTTCCTTCAGTTCTATGAAGTTTGCCAGTGTTACGTAGTCTGGAAACATTTCTGCAATCTCTAAAACTGAAAAAAAAAGCTTTTACAAAATTTGCAGACTTCTATTTCTCAGCCATACAATGTTACGTGGACTGTGAACATTTCTGTGATATCTAAACATTGAGAAAAAGCTTTTAAATATTTTGTAGGCTTTCATTTCTCAGCCAAATAGTGTTATGTGGTCTGTGAACATTTCTTTGATCTCTAAAACTAAGAAAAGTTTTTAAAAATTTTGTAGGCTTCCATTTCTCAGCCATACAGTGTTACTTGTTTTGGGAACATTTCTGTGATCTCTAAAACTGAAAAAAGTTTTTTTAAAAATTGCAGGGCTCCATGCCTCAGCCTTATAGTATTATGTGGTCTGAATACATTTCTTGTGATCTATAAAACTGAAAAACAACATTGAAATAGTTTTCTGGATTTAAGTTGATTGTCATCCATACCCTTTTGCATTCCTTCTGTTACATTATGGTGGAGTAAACTCCCAAAAAACACTTTGATTGCTGTAGGTAACTATTTTTTTTCTTTTATTAAAAATATACTTGGTTTCAAGAGACCTAGCATTTACAAAATGCATAAGGCATGCATTAAGGGACGGGAAAGTTGAAGTGCTGATGATGGTGTACGCAGATGGCGAGGACGTGGAGCAGGTATGACTACACCTGTTGCTGGAACACACAAACACACCACGACACATAGGTTGCTGTCCCACTTTGCAGGGAGGCACGGTACATCACGTCTGAAGCCAGAGCAGTGTCAACAGGTGGTCATTTGAATAGCAGAACATGCTTCCAGCAGGCTTGGCAGCATCACACAGTCTTCCACACGGTCCAGTCTCACCAGCCTAAAGTCTGGATCACTTAATCCTCCCCCTGATCCTCCTTCCTCTCACCATGTTGAATCTCAAGAGACTAGTGATTACACACTGTGAAGGAACAAATTATGAAAGATTCTCCATTTTGTGCTTTGACTCCATTTTCTTGTTGGTCAAAGATAAATTCTGTTATTTAATTAGGTAGAAGGTTACAGCTGCCATGAAGTAATTTTATCTTGTTTTTCACAAGCCTGTTATTCAACTAGGCTATGGTTCATAATTGGTATAAAGACCTTGAGTGTTTTAACTCGAGCCGAGCCAGATAAGAGACTCGGGGGTGTATCGCTATACAAGACTGAGGCATCTGTTAATATGTTTTTTATGCCAAAAAGACATGACCATATCTGTAGTTTCCATTTTTCCTGTATCTTTATGGGTTAAGTTTTTCCTGCATTCTTCTTGGTTAAGAACTGTGAGCATGATTTTATGCTGATTGGTTGAAGTAGAATTTGCTAATATGATAAAACTGCAACACAATAAACGGGGGCCCAGAGATCTGCTCGATCCCCCATACAGAGACATTAGTCTCTGTCTGGCCATTTTCAGTTGCCGGCAACGCCCTGTAGATTAATTTGGAAGTTACTGAGTCAACCGTGAAGGATCAATTTAGATCCTCCCTCAACAGCTTGGCGCCCGAAACGTGGGGCCCCAAACAGGAACGCCTCTGCCCCCCGCAGGACAACAAGACAAAGGACCCTTGGACCGGACACAGGCACTGGAAAATTGGGACTGATCATCCCCCACAACAACCACGGTAAGTTGGCAGTAATACTGTCCAGACTGACCGTTTGGTGTGGTTTTCCTGTGTTTGTGCTGCAAAGAGGATCTGAGGTTTGTCCCCAATGGTGGGGTGATTCTTGGGTGGAATCATATAGAGGTCTAGTTCCGTTGGGAGCCCAGTGCTCGAACCGTACCCCATAAGGGACGGACACCCGAGATTGACCAGTGATGTAATTCTCTTTATAGTCAAAATATCCTGAATTGCTGATCACTGTGAGAATTAGGCGCGGTGAGGTGATCGAAGATTGGGTAGGATACGTAACTCAGGTATATATTGATATACAGTAAATATATCCAGAGGTATCCGGAGGGTTAGTCTAAGACGCCCTCCTCCTTTCACTGAGTACCGCGTTTTTGGGTTGTTCCAGTGGGGGACAGGTAGACCCAGTGGAATAGACTATATACGGCCGCTCTAGTACTATGCACGACTAAGTAAGGATATTTAGCTCTAAAGGAGAATCATGTTTCCATGGAAGTAAGAGAAGACTTTGAATTTGTGTGATGAATCTGATATTGTTTGCCCAAAGACGGGGAAAAAAATCTGTCAGGAATGCAGGAAAGATATTCTCAATCATTGGTTTTTCTAAGGTGGTCTGGTTTTTCGTATGAATTGTGTGATGAAGGTTTTGTAGAAATTAATTAAGTCTGAGAACTGCTGTATTCCGTTTCTGTGTGAAATTTTTAAGATACTCGATGGGAGGGGTCAAACAGCTGTGCTATTGTTTTTCTTCTTTCTGTGTTGAGGAATGCTGTAAATTCTTATCTCTGTGTCACTGGTATGGAGGGGGCACGAAGCTGCGTCCTCTCTGAATTTTATGTCCTTGGTGTAGAACGCGCTGGGAGATCTGTGTTTTGTTTAAAACAACAATATTGTATTGAATTAGAAAGAAATATTGTAAGTTTAAAGTAAAAAATGGCGCCTAGTTTTAGAAGGAAACTTGTAAGAGATTGTTTGGTTATCAGTGTAATTGAAAGATTGGTAAAAGATTCATCTGCTTCAAGTTGAATGGTTGATATATAGCAAATCAAGGATTAACAGAGGAAGTGAATTCTGATTTGTTTTTGTTACATTGAAAAAGGAAAGTTGTCTATTACTATGACAAAAAAATGGATGTTTGTGGTGCAAGAAGGAACTGAGAAAGTGACTGAGATCAATGTGTTGGGAAAGCAAACAATTAAAAATTTGGGACAGGGGGGCTCCCTGCTAGATAATATGGTCCCTCCCCAGGAAATTAAGCCTCTACTCCCAACTGTAAGCTCTATGCCCCTTAATCCCAAGGCACCAATATATCCTGGACTGCCGAGAAGTTCTATGGGCGTCTTATGGTAGTATTTAAAGATCTGGGATTCTCATTGTAAAATAAAGCCCATACACACCTTTTTGTAGTAGGTTTAATGTCCGGCCTTAAATCTGAATTGAAAGAGGCAATAATGTCAGTCAGATCCGATATTGAGACTTCCATTCTGGACGATGCATTGAAAAAAAGTAGTACAAAGTTTTCAGAAGAACTTAACCCACTCTACATCAGCAGAGAAATTAAGGGTTAAATCAGTAGCCGCAGCGATTTCTGCTCCAATCTCAGCCCCCTCACCCCCATCCTCCACACACAGTTACAAGGACGCAGCTGGTTCCTTATCAGTGGCCCAGACTCCAGCTCCAGCCCTCCTGCCTTACACAAATCCAGTCCCATACTCCAATTCAAGAGTTTGTTTTAATTAGAGTAGATGGCAAACCCAATAAATATACTCTTACAAAACCTATCCCTGTGGGTCCTTTCCCTGAAGTTACTGCTCAGTTCGTAATCTCTCCCTCATGTCCGGTAAATTTACTGGGGGCAGATTTATTATCACAATTCGGCACCAGAATATAATTCCAAGATGATGGTCAGATGGTATTTACGTTATATAACCCTTATGCAGATGAACATAATGAGATGTATATCTTACATGCCCTTCCCACGGTTATGATGGCCCTGATAGGCCCAGATCCACCCCAATAATGCCTGTAGAACCAGTAAAAGTGTTTCTCAAACCTGGTGTCCCTTTTCCCAAAGTCCATCAGTACCCTTTGAAATATGATCAGGAGTGGGGCCCCAAGGGTCAAATACAAACGTTACTCGATAATGGTGCCCTGGTACCCTGTGTTTCCCCATGTAACACGCCCTTGTTTCCCGTTAAGAAAAAGACCCCACCCGACCAACCCCCTGTGTACCGGCTGGTACAAGACCTACGGGCAGTTAATGCAGCTACTGTTCTGGAAACTCCGGTGCCTAATTCACATACTCTCTTGTCCCAGATACCTCAGGATGCTGCTTGGTTCACAGTCATCGACCTCGCCAATGTCTTCTTCAGCATTCCATTACACCCAGATTGCCAGTTTCTGTTTGCATTCACTTATCAGGGACGACAATTGATGTGGACAGTTATGCCACAAGGGGCCCAAAACAGTCCCAATGAGCTTGCAAAAAATATGGGAGAGTGTTTTTAACCCTGGCAGTTAGATCACCCCTATGTCACGCTATTTCAGTATGTGGCTAATCTTTTGTTGTGTGCACGAACAGAGCAGGAAGCCATTGCTGCCACTGTTAGCCTCCTCAAGTATCTGGCAGATCTGAACTGTCGGGTTTCGGCCTCGAAACTTCAGTTCTGCCTTGGTCAAGTGATATTTTTGGGTCACTGTCTCCTTCAGGGTGCCAGACACCTCACAGAAGAAAAAAAAAACCAGCCGTCAGCTCCCTTCCTGTCCCAAAAGATGAGACTGCACTCCAGCGTTTTCTTGGGCTATGTACTTATTGTCATCAGTGGATACCAGACATATCCCGCATAATGCAACCTCTCTACAATGCCCTGAAAGACGGTTCAAGATATGCTGATGATTTTGGAAGATTCCACACCAGATACGCTGTTACTATGGAAGACACTGTAGTGTACGGAGCTGCACTCCCTCCCTCTGTTAGGGCTAGCGGAACGCACCGAGAAAATAGAGATGTTTTATTATTAATGGTGCGTTCGCAGCCCGGGGTCCACCGTGCAGGGGAACCGGCTGCTAGCGAATGGCGGCACTGTTAGGCGGTATAGACTAGCTCTGTTACTCCACAGAGTAGCCGTGAAAGGGAAGCACTGCGCCCTGTTAGCCTCACAGGAGCACAAGCTTACTGCCAAGCTGATAGCAGTCAGTGGTTATGCTACATGCAATCTCCTCACCGGAGAAGCCGGTACTCTAGGGGCTTATTTCAGCCGGGTCCCTGAACACTCTCATACAATCTCCTCACCGGAGGTGCCGGTATTCCAGGGGCTTATTTCAGCCGGGTCCCTGAACACACTCATACATAACCACACTGGCGCAAAGCACATATATGAATTGATACTAGCGCATGGCCGTGCGGCCATGCAAGCCTTAAATAGTTACAGCATGTTTAGGACCTTTCAAAGAAGGACCAATGGAGTGCTGCAGCACCTGAGCATGTGACCCTAGATCTCCACTGAGAGATCTCGCCCTGAGCATGCTCAGTGTGCAAAACAGGATTTAGTCCTAGCAGCTACAAGGACCTTAGCTGCAGTATCTGATCATGTGACCCTCGATCTCCACTGAGAGATCTTACTCTGGGCATGCTCAGAATGTGAAAAGCAGGACTTAGCCCCAGAAGCGTCCGCTCGCCGCTGCCCAGCACTGACTTCAATGGGAGAAGCAGGAAACGCAGCAGTAACTCTTAGCACAGAGTCAGACTGAGCGAGACGCTGGGATCGACGTCTCCGCTGAGCAGGCTCCACTGCGGCAGGAGAAGAATGGGAGACCGCAGCGGAGATGGGCCGAGATTCCCCTTGTGCAGAGGCAGGAACTCGACCCCTAACATCCTCCTCCCTCACTGTAAGCACAAGAAGCAGAACTTCAGGCTCTGTCTACTGCATGTACTTTGGCCAAAGACAGGCGGGCTAATATATACACGGACTCACAGTATGCATTTGGTATTGCTCATGATTTTGGGGCTCTATGGGCCAATCTAGGGTTTATTACTACTGCCGGAACTCCAGTGAAGAATGCTGAAGCTGTTAAAACCCTCATGGACTCAATCAAATTACCTACTCAGGTGGCCATTATCAAAGTTAAGGAGCACGGTACTATGGAACAGTCCACAGACTGTTGTTAACACCTTTGCGGATATGCAAGCAAAAGCTGCTGCTCTCCTACCCGTTGAACTGACCATACCAGCTATGGTGACCACACGCTCTTAGCGTAAACAGTTACAAGAAACACTGACTCTACAGGAACCTGATGATCCACAACAGACTGAAGTTTTCTGTCGGACCCCGCGAGACCGCTTAATGACGATGCAGAGAATGTCTCCAAAGGAAGAAGTGAAGCAGTGGAAAGCTGATGGAGCACATATGGACAATGGTCTCAGGAAAAAGGACCAACTTGTGTGTCTCCCTAAGTGGATGTACCCTGCTATTGCCACATGGGCACATGGGCCCACACATCAAGGAAAAAACCAGGCCCTTGACCTAGTACAAAAATTCTACTGGGCTCCAGGTATTTCTACAGTCCTGACAGCACTCAACCGTGCATGTAATATCTGTCAGACCTGCAATCCCACTCAACTTCAACGTGTACCCCCAAAGCATCTTGCTAAGCCCGACTATCCTTTCCAAAGGCTCCAGGTGGAACACATCACGTTGCTTAAGTCTGGAAGGTAGGAATATTGCCTGGTGGTTGTCGACATGTTCTCCAATTGGCCGGAAGCATTCCCCGTTACCAACATGACTGCAAAGACCAAAGCAAAGAAACTGGTGATGGAAGTTATATTCAGATATGGTGTTCCAGAAGTTGTTAAAAGTGACCAAGGCCCGGCCTTTTCTTCTCATGTGTATCAGGAGTGTTATGACCTGGTGGTCAGGACAATAATGGACCTGGTGGTTAAGAGCACATGGAATGACCTGATAGTTACTGATAATATAGGACAAGCTCTTGGACGTGGGAACTCTGCTGACCGCAATCCCTAATCCTACCAACCACACTAGAAATAGCCGTGGATTGCTCCTAACGCTCCCTATGCAACTCGGCACAGCCTAAGGAACTAGCTAGCCCTAAAGATAGAAAAATAAAGCCTACCTTGCCTCAGAGAAATTCCCCAAAGGAAAAGGCAGCCCCCCACATACAATGACTGTGAGTAAAGATGAAAATACAAACACAGAGATGAAATAGATTAAGCAAAGTGAGGCCCGACTTACTGAACAGACTGAGGATAGGAAAGGTAGCTTTGCGGTCAGCACAAAAACCTACAAAAAGGCCACGCAGAGGGCACAAAAAGACCCTCGGTGCGGAGGCGCTCCCTCTGCGTCCCAGAGCTTCCAGCAAGCAAGACAACAATCAAAATAGCAAGCTGGACAGAAAAACAGCAAACCAGTGAAAAACAAGCAGTCACTTAGCTTCTGCTGGGAAGACCGGTCACAAGAACGATCCAGGAGTGAACTAGACCAATACTGGAACATTGA